>NC_133655.1:108619255-109219255 GCF_009905375.1 Apium graveolens
ATGAGTTGTTTGAATGTTTACATGCTATATGTTTACTCTGATGCAAATAGTCATGATATTGATATTTATTTTAGCACATACATCTCAATCTTATTTGTAACTAGTTTAAGTACTCTGATTAGTTTCTTTGTGATTATATCATGTTTTTGAGTAATTATGTATGATTTTTGAGCTTCAGATCCTAGGTAACCCTGACAACAGATTACTTGGTCATTCTGATTGTCCCTTTATGCTAGAATAATTCTATTTACCTTGTGCTAGAATAAACATGTGGCATGAGTTACGATAGTTGTGATATGTTTATGTCAGGAGTAGTTTTAATTGGTTTAGTCTTGTTTTGACTAATCAATTGGTGCATACTTATTGAATGTACTCTTGGCATAAATGATTAAATTTTATAACTGGTATGTTGATCTTTTATGTAACTCTGATGATCTTGTTATGCTTATAGGCTGTTCTAGATAGTAGATCTTGATATATTCCTTATACTCTGATTACCTTATGCAAGTCTTATAAGTTTGAAACAATGTTCACTCCTTTTCCTCTATAGTTTTTATCTGTATTGGGCTAACTTGAACTATTTTGGGTTAATGAGATTTGATTGAGTAGCATTGTCAAAAAATCAGAAAGCATGATAATCTGAGACATCATTCATGAATCCATATTTTGGTAAGTAAAGGTAAAAGATCTCTGGAAATGAGACCACTCTGTTTTTTATCATTAAATTCTCTGATACTGTATTTCAGATATTTGTGATATTCAACATCCTTAGTAGTTTTGGGAAATGACTAAGAGCCTATCAAACCTCATGGGTTCTAACCCAAGTCATTAGAACCAAACATTTCTAAAATAACATCCTTACCTGGCTCTAATATATTAACCATTTGATACCACTTTTGCTCTGATACATTTAAAGTAACAGTTGGTATCAATACCACTTGGTATTGGAGTTATGTTGAGAATGAGGGAGATAGTGCCAAGAAGCACCACATAAGGAAAGGTCAACCCTATAGCTCTGTCTCTCACAAAGAAGTGGAGCATATATAACCTGAGACATATGTAAGCCCATCTATATTCCCTCAAAAGGATATGGAGATAAAAAGGCATATAAACAGTTACTAGGTGCATTCTCCCAACATAATGTTATCTATTGAAAATTCTCCTGTCAGCCAGGGCATCTGTATGAGAGTCACTACCCCTTGATTAAAATATTTCCCATGCCCATGTGAGATTCACACACACAAGGAAGGTATTAACGTAGTAATCGTTGTTATACCATATCAAGGTCACTAACAATGGTTTAATATTGGACCATACCTAGGCTCATTATCTCTGATTTTGAATTTGGGTTGAGATCCTAAGATCTGGGTACATTTATCCATGCTCTAATATTGAATATAGATTTATGATCCTAGATTGGAGACTCTGATAAGTCCTCACTGACTTCTGAAGAAATCTTTGATCCCTAATGGCATATCAATGATCATTGGTTATCTTTCCAGAATTCAAATCTGGAAATGATTTTGACTTTGTCAAAATTGCAGCTTGAAAATAAGGACTCGGATATTATCTGACAAGTTTATGAAGTATACTTCTTCATGGAATGTCACGCCCCCAACTTAAACAGCAAATTAAATATAGCTATTACAAAATTTTAAAAGAGATAACACAACCAAATCCAAGATCTTACAGTTTAGGGTTTGGAACAGCCCAACACTACCAACTATTACATCTGATTTTGAATACCGAGTCCTCACACAAACTACTATCACTTATTCTACCTGAGCTCGAACATAAGCATCAGCATCACAGGTCTTACGGGCAGTCTTCTTGAATCTAACCATAGCTGCTAGCTGTAATATCAGGTTAAAGCAAGGAGTGAGCCAAATGCTCAACAAGTGCTAACAGTATGACACAAAACATAAATCGAGATATACATTAAAGAATGACAATGGAAAGACATAACCAATGGTAACGAGAGATAAAACTGTGTGAGATGGCATTATTTTGCTTGTGTCAAAACAATTTTAAAATCATGTCTTAATCAAAATCATTTTATGACGCTACGGATTACAGCCGGTGATCAGCCGCGAAGTAATCCCGGACCTCGCTGGGTTCTAATACATTAACAGGAATCCCTAGGCAACTTTTAAGCCTAATATAAGTGTGGAAAGGACTCGCGTCTCAGTCCAGATCCACTATTCAAGGAAAACATTTATCCCCCTTTGGGACTGAAAACCCACAGTTTATTTATTTCAAAAACGGATGCCGAAATATAACAAAATCTCTTTTAACAGTAAACATTTTTATTAAGGGAATATAGATCAACTCGAAACACGGGAAATATGGTACTAAATCTCAGGGCCATGATTCACAAAACTATACTCTATTAAAGTAACTGAATGGTTTTCATATCTCAAAGATTTAGACAAGGGATTTAAGTGAGGCTATTGGATATTATAAAAGGGTAATGCCAAATTGGGCTTTAAGCAATGGTTTCTCATCAAGGTTCAAGTGCTGGATCATCAAGAAGGTAGGCTTCATGAATACTAAGGGTGTTAGGGTATGCAGAAATTATCTTTAACTCAGGATATATCAGAACTGTCAAGCTTTAGGATAAGAAAGAGGGTATCAATCAATGAGGAATCACGTTGGTAAGTATCTGACTATCAGAGTTCAAGGTAAGGTTCTATAGGAGTTCAAGTTTCAGGGTGAGATATTAATACTTAAGAATCATTAGCATGTTAATCAAGAGGATCAATCAAGTATTATAACAACTCTTTATTTTATCATGACATTCAACTATCATGAAAAGACTTTTGAACTACTTGCAATACGTACTCGAGGGTTCATGACATCTCTATATAATTCAAAGATAAACATAAGATATGCTTGATTTAATATATCAAATGACACAGGATAGTTGTAGCAATGTATGAACTATTAGCAGTAAATACGAAGGTCAAGTTGAATCACTTGACTTGAGAAAGGCTGGTCTGGTCTGACTGGTAGGAGCAACTGGAGCTTCACTCGACCTTTATGGAAAGTTTTCCCTCGTCTCTAGATCCTACATAATAATAATAATAATAATCCTCATTATAATATATTCTTACCCTCTTAACCTATTTACAACTTGAAATTAAACACGGATGGCACTTAGGCCTATACGCACTTAATTTTATATTCACTTTTAAATTACAAAAGTACACACATAGCCACATATTCACATATCATATATTAACACCAAATAACACCATATATACCAAAATGTAACACTAGGCTTGGATGATCTCGACTCACCACTTAAGTCACTTGGTCGCTAAACTAGACAAGATCTTCTAATTTTGGCTTCCTAACTCGATGTGCCTTTCCTAAATTATCAAAAACCTATTGACCCTCACTTGTGCCTTTAGCTCTACTGATCTTATACCATCTTACAACTATGGTGGTCGACCTAATACTCACCTCTAAGTGTTCTAAAACTATGTGATAAGTGAAAGCGCTCACTGGTACAAATTTCAGGATGACAACTATGGTTTCTTGAGTGCATTAGACACTCTTAAACTACAAGTTTTACTTCAAAACTTTTACACAAGACTCTCCTGACCTAAGGGCATCTCAAAAACTTGATGTGGCTCAAGGGCCTGGCTTGGGCCTTCTTGGGCCTAAGCTAAAAGTCCAATGTTCCCCTGTTTTTCTGAGCAGAAAACGCCCTGACTTGAATTAACTTGTGACACATGGTTCTAACTCATATCCTATGAAATATGGTTGTAAAAACTTCTCTGACACTCCCTCTAACTAAGGCCCAATAGGGCCTAATGAGGGCCTACCCATGACATGGTCAAATCTTCCTATTTCTAAGTGCAATAAAACTGTCCCCTGCTGGACAGATTTTGTTATTCTACTTGTGCACCTAACCAAAAGACATGCAAACCTCCAACCAACTCCTAAAACCTTTTATATACTCCCAATACTAACTTCTGGTAGCTTGGGCCTCAAAGTGCACATCAATGACACGGTCAAAACTCACTCTAAACCTCAGGGTACTAAACTGATTTTCTGCAGAAACTATAACTCTCATTTCTCCAAGATTTTGACTTGACAAACTCAACTAACAACAACTCAATACTTAAACCAAGAATTATACATGGTATTCTACTGAATTAACTCCCTTATTCTCAAAATAACCTTGGGTGAGATCATCCTTACCTAAGGTACAATTATGGTAAAACAAAAGAGATCGCATTTCTCAACTCACCAATCATTAAGTTTTTGAAACCACAAGATATGCATTTTATAAAAGATAACCACGAATTATTACCATGCAACAAGAAGCATAAATTAATATTAACACATTATTCCTACTGAAATTAAGGCTCACTAACAAAATCTTTCCAAATGATCAAAATCTTACAACATTCTAATAGAAATCCACATGCATGCATGTCCTCGGGTTTTGCAAACCAAAACAACACATTTTCTACATATATTCTACCATAAAATTGACATGCAAGCCTAGAATAAGCTATACCTAGATGATCACTTAGCATGCAAGGAGTTTTATCAAATTTTCACCACAAAATTCAAGTCATTATCACATAAACATGCAAAATTTGAGCAAAACAACAAGAATGATCTCAAGGACCATTCATTCGGCTCCCATATGGTCATGGCCGAATGAAATGGATGGGAATGGCCATTTAATCATTAAGAGTTTACTTCTCAAGACTTGACACTTATCCATTCCTTGTAGTCCTCTCAAAAACAACCCTAAACTCACAAGAATCAAGGTTGTATTTTGAGTTTCACTAAAACTTTTACGTGCAACCTTTAAACTTAAACTTTCTACTCAAAACTCTTTGAAATATGAGTGATCATGGTATGGGAAGTAACATTTACTTGTGTAAAGAGTGGAAGCTTGGTTGAGGATTGAAGAAGAAAAAAAATGGGGAGGGGGGTTTCGGCTTTTAGCCGAGAGTGAGAGGGGAGAGCCGAGAGGAGGGAGAAGGGAGGGAGGAGAGAGTGAGGTGTGGGTGGAGTATGAGAATGATCATGACATTTGCTTGTTTTTATGGTATTTGATTTGAAAAAATTTGAGTGGAAAGGAGAATTGACAAGTCTATCCCTCCACTTATACTTGGTGCATTTTGCATGCAAGGGTAAAGAAGGAAATTGGCTAGAGAAATAAGAGTTAGTGGGGTTGGAATTGTCCTCTTTGTCCTTGAAAAGAATGAGAGGGTGGTTTGCATGTAAGGGCTTTCTTGTAATTTGCTAAATATGACAACTAAAATTTATAATGATTTATTTTTATAAAATAAAATACAAGTTCAAAAATTATAAAATTTATACCATAAAATAACTTGGATTTTTAGAGACTTTATAAAATCATTTTCAAAATTTGTGAACAAAATACCTTTTAAAAGAAAATTTTTCCAAGGCTTAGAATATTCCTTATAAATCAAAAATAAAGAAATTAAATAAACTCTTGCTTTGAAAAATCATATACTACATAAAGCAAATTTATAATGCAGAAATTTTCACTCACACAAACGTACAATCATTGAATATATTTTCATTCGGCTTTAATATTATACCAAATCCACAAATAATATTACACGAAAATACCGGTTGTAACAAAAAGGGGAGGTGATCATGCCTGATATATCTCTGTGGGGTGTACCCATGATGTTATTGGGGAAAAGGGATGAAATTATGAGGTTATGTACCAATTATCGTAAGTTTAATAAGATGACGAATAAGAATAAGTAACCCCTATTTAAAACCGATTACTTATATGACCTACTCGATGAAGCGTGTTATTTCTCGAAGGATGACTTAAGCTCTAGTCTGAGAACATATCCAAGACTGCAGTTAGAATAAGTTAGGAGCATCACAAGTTCTGGTGATATTATTTGGATTGACAAGTGTGTTAGGAATATGTTGTGAACTTGATGATAAATTAAACAAAACATCTTAGTAGATTTAACTTAGTGATTTTGTAGCACCCGATGGATGATTCAATATAGTCCCGACGGATGACTAATTGATATCCACTGGTGAGTAGCTTATGTAACAATAAGTAATATAGCACATTCCTGCTAACAACTTTGTGTAGATTCTGTAGTAACATATAAGTCATGTTGACTACTAGTAGATATGAAAAATAGGTTGATTAATTGTAAATATTAGATGTCTTGTAATTCTGCATAAATGAAATGGAGTCAAGTGTCAAATAGCTACCCGACGGATGATCAACAAAGCTACCCGACGGATGATCAACAAGACTACCCGACGGATAACAAGCATGTACCCGACGGATGATCAATTCAAATATCCGTTGATAGTGACAACACAGTCACATGCGTTGGGTGTTTGAAAAAGGAATGTGGCAGCCTGTTTAGCAGGGTTTTGAGAACAAAGAAGCATTACCATTTCCATGCTATTATGAAGATACTCAAAAATACTAGAATAGAATAGTGAAGCAACATGGAGTTAGACTTGATAGTTTTTATTTTATTATCCTGTCTTATTACCATATAAACTTGGTGATGTATAAACCAAGTGTAGCAAGTAGAACAACTAACTAAGCAAACACATTTTAGAAGGGAAATAGAAAAGGTCGTAGGTGTTAAGAATTTCTCTGTAGTTTGTTTGTTCACTTGTAAAAAGCAGTTGTGAGCTATTCAAGCTTCACAGGGTTCTCTTGATATATATATATATATATATATATATATATATATCTTTGGTGGATACATTCAAATCCATCAGAAAGTTTTTGAAGACTTGTGTTTTTATACTTGTGTTTTGATTTATACAATTCTCTTATTCCAACTTTACAAATTAAACACTTATATATTATTGAGTTAGAACAATTTAAAAATCTCAAAAAGAAGCCAGAATTACATTCAACCCCCATTCTGTAATTCTTGTTGTATTGTTAGGAAATAACAATTGGTATCAGAGCAAGCTCTTGAAGTACAAAGAGTTTAAAGATCACAAACAAACAGCAAGATGAACAAGAAGGATGTTGGAGTTAAGATTCCATTTCTGGAGAAAGACAATTATCACCACTGGAAGGTGAAGATGCACCTACATCTTCTATCTCAAGATGAGGCCTATGTGGATTGCATAGAGAGAGGTCCTCATTTACCAATGAGAGATGTAACAGGGAATGAACCATCTGTTCCCAAGCCAAGGCATGAATGGTCAGATCCTGATATTGAGCAAGTCAGGAAAGACAAGAAGGCCATGAACATATTGTTCAATGGAGTTGATGGTAATATCTTTGATAACATCATTAACTGCAAAACAGCCAAGGAGGTTTGGGACACAATTCAGATAATCTGTGATGGTACTGAGCAAGTAAGGGAGAATAAGATGCAGCTGCTGATTCAGCAATATGAGCACTTTCATTGTGAAGATAGTGAGTCTCTCACTGATATTTTTAGTAAATTCTAAAAACTACTAAATGCTCTGAAGTTGCATGGAAAAGTCTATCAGACAAAAGACTCCAATCTCAAGTTCCTTAGATCTCTTCCAAAGGAATGAAAACCAATGACAGTCCCATTGAGAAACTCTCAAGATTACAAGGAGTTTACTTTGGAGAGACTGTATGGCATCCTGAAAACTTATGAGCTTGAAATAGAGCAAGATGAGAGGATGGAGAAAGGAAGGAAGAAAGGAGGTTCCATAGCACTGGTTACTGAGTTAGAGAAAGAAAAAGAGATGAAGGTAGAAGATGTTGAGTCTACTTCAAAGGCCTGTAAGAACAAGGGTAAAGGGTTGGTAGCTGAAAATGAAGATAATTTGAGCCAAGATGACATGGAAGATATTGATGAGCATTTAGCTTTTCTTTCCAGAAGATTTGCCAAGCTCAAGTTTAAAAAGAACTTTGGAGTAGCTAAGCCAAATAGAAACATGGTGGATAAATCTAAATTCAAATGTTTCAAATGTGGCTTGGAAGGGCACTTTTCCAGTGAGTGTAGAAAGTCAGATTCCAATAAAAGAAGTTTGAGCCTGTTGATTATAAACAGAAGTATTTTGAGTTGCTCAAGAAAAAGGAAAGGGCTTTCATTATACAGGAAATGACTGGGCAACTGATGGTTTGGATGAAGATGAGGATGTCAACTATGTCAATCTAACCCTAATGGCCAAGTCTGATGAAACAGAAACAAGTTCTTCAAGTAATCAGGTAATCACCAATAACCTAGCACATTTATCTAAAGCTGAGTGTAATGATGCCATTATTAACATGTCCAGAGAATTATATCATTTGCGTGTTACACTTAGTCTCTCAGCAAAGAAATGCTAAAATCAAATAAAACAATTTGTTTTTAAGTGAGAGGAATAATGTGCTAGAATCTCAGTTTATTAAATTTGAGAAATTGAGAATTAAGTGTAAGATTGCTAAGGATGAATTAACTGAGTCCTTGAAGAAGGAAGAGATTTTGAAGAAGCAACTTGAACGAGAACAAGAGGTGATTAAGGCATGGAAATCATCCAGAGATGTTCACGCTCAAATCACTAAAGTTCAAGGTATTGAGTCCTTTTTCTGATGCAGCCTGGAAAAAGAGTAAGGAGAAGCTGAAATCCAATTTGGTTGAAGGATTGCTAACAGATGTGGACTCAACGGATGATGAGAGTCATCCGTCGGATAATCATAAGGATTATCCATCGAGTGACATAAATCCTCATCCGTCGGCTGTGAGCAAACCTGTGAGCAAAGCCAAACTTGCCAAGTAAATGAGAAATGTGGATCAGTTTCCAAAAACTTTGTTTCAAGAGAATCAGTCAAGTGAAGAAGGAGAAGAAAGTGAATGTTGGTCATCTCTCCATCAAGCAATTGAATGACGGATTAGAAAGATATAGGTTAAAATAGAAATTAAAAGAAAAACAATAGAAATGGGAAAGTAGGGATTAACAAATATAATAACTACACACCTGATAAATATGCTCCAAGAAAAAATCTGTGTTAAGTGTGGTAGTGTTAATCATTTTTCTGTTAACTTCAAACTTGCCATGCCTGCTCCTATATCTGTACCCTCTCCTTTTTCCTACCATTTATGCCATGCCTTCTTGCCTGTGAATGCTATGTCTGCTCAGAATATGAAGGCACAATTTTTTATATGCCATTTGCACCTAATCCTTATTATGCTGTATTTAGCATGCAAGAAATGCCATTTACCATGCCTTAATGGAATAACATGTTTGCAAACAGCATGCCTTTTCCTGTTAATCAAAATGTGCATGATAATTCTGTTTTAATGACTGGTTTCAAAGGTCCAACTCAAATGACTAAGGATGAATCAGAAATTCCCAAGTCAAATGAGATCAAATCTAAGAAACCAAAGAAGAAAGCTAAAAGGTAGGACCCAAGGAAACTTGAGTACCAAAATCAACTTGATTTGGTTTTGATGTGTGCAGGGAAACAGAAAGAATCATGTGTGCAGGCACATGAGTAGAGATTCTACCCTGCTCACATAGTTCAAGGAGAGAGCTGGCCCAAGTATTACCTTTGGAGATGACAACAAAGGTTATACTGTGGGATATGGCTTGATTTCAAAAGACAATGTCATCATTGAGGAGGTTGCCCTAGTGGATGGTCTCAAGCATAATTTGTTGAGTATCAGCTAGCTTTGTGATAAGGGCAATTCAGTAACCTTCAAATCAGAAGCCTGTGTTGTGACAAATAAAAGAAGCAACAAAGTGGTTCTCACTAGTGTGAGAAGAGGAAATGTGTATCTAGCTGACTTTAACTCATCTAACGCAGAATCTGTCACTTGTCTTCTCAGTAAAGGAAGTCAAGACAAAAGTTGGCTATGACACAAGAAGCTATCCCATCTAAACTTCAAGACCATGAATGAGCTTGTCAAGAAAGAACTGGTTAGAGGAATTCCTCAAGTGGAGTTTTCTAAGTATGGACTGTGTGATGCTTGCCAAAAGGGAAATCAGATTAAAGCATCATTCAGAAAAAAAACCTGATTCAACAATTGAAGAACCTTTGCAATTACTATACATGGATTTGTTTGGACCGGTCAATGTGTTATCCATCTCAAGGAAAAGATTTTGCCTAGTAATTGTAGATGATTTCTCAAAGTTCTCTTGGACATATTTCCTAAAGTCTAAAGATGAGGCTACTGAAATCATTATCAATCACATAAGGCAAGTCAACAATCATCCTGATTTAAAAGTAAGAAGAATCAGGAGTGATAATGGAACTGAGTTCAAGAATTCTGTGATAAGATCACTTTGTGAAGAGAATGGGATAATGCATGAGTTTTCTGCAGCAAGAACTCCACAACAAAATGGAGTAGTAGAAAGAAAGAACAGATCTCTTATTGAATTTGCAAGAACAATGCTTGAAGAATCAAAGTTACCAACATATTTCTTGGCTGAAGCTGTGAATACTGCCTGCTACACTCAAAAAATTTCTTTGATTAATCAAGCAAAGTGTATGACACCCTACCAATTGTTCAAAATAAGAAGCCAACTCTAAATTTTCTTCATGTCTTTGGCTGTAAATGTTATATCTTGAGAAATCAAACTGATCATCATGGGAAATTTGATGCTAAAGCAGATGAAGGAAATTTTGTTGGATATGCCGTGGGAAAAGCATATAGAGTCTACAATCTGAGAACCAACATTGTTATGGAATCAATACATGTTGTGTTTGATGATAAAAAGATTAAAGGACTGCAAGATGAAGATTCTCATGAAAGCCTCAAGTTTGATAATGTGGAGATGGTTAGTGATGACAGTGATGATGAAAGTGATCAAGAAACATTGAATAAGGATAATGTAGAAAAATCTACTACAAATGAAGCACAAAATTCAACATCTGTCGAGTGCAAACCTTTGGGAGACAATCTGCTTTATCCGTCGGGAGACAATCAACCTCATTCGTTGGAACACAAAGTGCACCATCCGTCGGGTCATCAAAAGAAGCTGAAAGTCAGAACAGATCACTTACAGAAAATTCTCCTTTCTCAAATCAAAGATTCACAAACTCAGGGGGAGTTTCTAATAATCAAAACTCAGTCACACATCAAGACAACAATGAGGCCTCTTCATCTAGAGCTAATCTACCTCAACAAAGAAAATGGACAAAAGATCACCCCTTTGAGCTCATCATTGGTGATGTGTCTTCTAGAGTTCAAACAAGGAGAGCAACTCAAGAAGAATATCTATAAAGCAGCTTTCTATCTAAGGAAGAACCAAAGAAGGTAGAAGAAGCTTTGTTGGATCCTGATTGGATTTTAGCTATACAGAAGGAGCTAAACCAATTTGAAAGGAATAAAGTATGGAAGCTGGTACCCAAGCCTAAAGGAAAGAATCCAATTGACACCAAATGGGTATTCAGAAACAAGATGGATGAAAATGATATAGTAGTAAGGAACAAAGCTAGATTGGTTACTAAGGGCTATTGTCAACAAGAAGGAATAGATTTTGATGAAACATTTGCCCCTGTTGCAAGACTTGAAGCCATCAGAATCTTCTTAGCCTATGCAGCCCATGCCAATTTCAAAGTCTATCAAATGGATGTCAAAAGTGCTTTTCTGAATGGAGAATTGGAGGAGGAAGTCTATGTTAGTCAGCCTCGTGGTTGAAGATCCAAACCTCCCAAATCATATTTACTATCTTTTGAAAGCACTTTATGGACTGAAGCAAGCACCTAGAGCCTGGTATGACACTTTATTAAAGTTTCTTTTGGAAAATCACTTCACAAGAGGTACTGTTGATAAAACTTTATTCTTTAAAAATGTTAATGGCTCTAATATACTTGTTCAAATTTATGTAGATAATATTATATTTGGCTCTACAGTTGAAAAACTTTGCAAAAAGTTTGCCAAATTGATGCAAAGTAAGTATGAAATAAGCATGATGGGAGAACTAACTTACTTTCTTGGTTTGCAAGTTAGTGATGGAATATTCATTAGTCAAACTAAATACATTCATGATTTCTTAAAGAAGTTTGATCTAATGGATTGCACATCTTAAAAAACTCCCATGGCCACTGCAGCTAAACTTGAATTAAACAAATCTGTGGATATTTCAAGCTATAGGAGCATGGTTGGTTCACTTCTGTACTTAATAGCTACTAGGCCAGATATAATGTTTGCTACTTGTCTTTGTGCTAGATTTCAGGCTGATCCTAGAGAATCTCATTTAGTAGCTATTAATAGAATTTTCAGATATCTCAAGGGAACACCAAAACTTGGCATTTGGTACCCTAGAGATTCTGGTTTTGATCTAACTGGTTATTCAGATGCAGATTATGCAGGTTGTAAAATAGACAGAAAAAGTACAACATGAACCTGTCAATTTCTAGGGAACAAGCTTGTGTCCTGGTTCAGTAAAAAGCAAAATTCAGTTTCTACTTCTACAGCTGAAGATGAATATATTGATGCTGGCAGTTGCTGTGCACAGATTTTGCGGATGAAAAACCAGTTATTGGACTATGGTCTACAAGTGGATACACTACTAGAAAAAGTAGAATAGACATCGCCTCTTAGACATCGGTTGCTCTTGGCACCAATGTAAAAAGTTGTTTTTACATCGGTTTTTCCCAACTGATGTCTTTGTGTAAGATAGAGATCGATTTTTTTATCCTAAATGATGTAACAGTATATTTTTAATGAATGATCCAGCACGTCTTCCCTGTTTCCCCCCTTAGCCAAATAATTCATTCCCCCATTTCATTCTTTACCTTTAGCAAAATGTCAAAGTCAGTCATCTTTCCCCCCTCTAAACTTTAAACATAAGATTTAAATAAATTTAAATTAAGACACATTCACCTACTCTCATCTCTTAAAATATAAAAACATAAACTCAAATAAATCAAAAACTCTCTCCTTTCTCTATACTCGACTGAAGAACAATCCCATCTCTCTCTCTCTCTCTCTCTCTCTCTCGTTCAACTGCTCTCTCTCTCTCTCACTCTCTTTCCCTCTCTCTTTCTCTCTTTCTATCTCTCTTTCACTCTCTTTGCTCTCTATGTATGCTCTCTGGTCAAATTTTGAAAAGTTCGGAGGTTGTTCAGGATGGAAAGTAAGCTCAAGTTAGAGTTTAATGGTTTAGCAGTTGAGAACTTAAAGCTCAAAGTGAAGTTTAAAGCTCAAGTCAGAGGTCAAAGTTTGAATTGGGTAAGCTTAAACCCTAATTTTTAAATTGGAGATTTCAATTTCAACCCCTAATTTTTTAATTAGTTAATTTTAATTAGATTTAAATAGTTAATTTTTAACCATTATTTTTTGATAAGTTTGTCATAACTCATCATCCAGATTGGTTTAATAAAGAATGAGCTTGTTAGAGAGTTAAAAAATGTCTTTGTGATATTTTAGTTGTGGTTTAGTAGTGCTAATTTCTTGGAGAAATATGATTATGTGATGTGTACAATAATTTAGTTTGATGCTTCTATTTTATTAGTTTCTCCTTACAATTTTCAGCTATAGTTGTATCCTCCACCTCTCAAAATCTGCACCAATCATTATATAAACGTTATATTATTTCCTTCAAAAAAGGTTCTGAAGAATGGGGTTGAGGTGAAACTGCAGAGGAATGCATTGAGTGTTCTTGAGTACCCTACTGGGAATGAAGTGGATGAAGAATTTGACTTTGATAGCAGTAGCACTAACATTGGGGAAAGGGAAAATGATGTATGTAAGTAACTAATGACACTTACTACTTGATATATGGTATCCAGGGAATGCACTGTTGTGTACTATCCCTTGTGTTAAGTAAACAGAGATGTGATCTTCTGATTTTTTTTGGTTCTGTAGCTAAAGGGTGTTTTTGAGATTAAGTAGGTGATTTCGGAAAAAGCATTACCACACCAGTTTTTTATGAAGACTATGTTATGCTTGATTATAGGCTAGGTGATTTGTGGTAATGTATCTTGGCTAAAATGGTTTGTGGTTTTAAAGACGGTATATGATACTGGTATTTTGCTTATATACAAGAATTATGAGGTAGTGAGTGATGATTGACATGATGTAGGAATAAATTGCAGTTCAACTTTGAGTTTAAATCAATCCATTTTATGATGTTTGAGTTGGAGTTTCACCTTTGATTTTTAATTAGTTCATTGCAAGATGTTTGAATTGCAGTTTCAACTTTGACTTTAAATTAGTTCACTGTATGATCATTGAACTGCAGTTTCAATTTTGATTTTAAATTAATTAATTGTATGATCATTTCATCTTAAGTGTATTTTGCGGGTAAGTAGGTGATGAGAAAAGCGATACAATGCCAAATTTTGATGCTTCTATTTTATTAGTTTCTCCTTACAATTTTCAGCTATAGTTGTATCCTCCACCTCTCAAAATCTGCACCAATCATTATATAAACGTTATATTATTTCCTTCAAAAAAGGTTCTGAAGAATGGGGTTGAGGTGAAACTGCAGAGGAATGCATTGAGTGTTCTTGAGCACCCCACTGGGAATGAAGTGGATGAAGAATTTGACTTTGATAGCAGCAGCAGCACTAACATTGGGGAAAGGGAAAATGATGTCTGTAAGTAACTAATGACACTTACTACTTGATATATGGTATCCAGGGAATGCACTGTTGTGTACTATCCCTTGTGTTAAGTAAACAGAGATGTGATCTTCTGATTTTTTTTCGGTTCTGTAGCTAAAGGGTGTTTTTGAGATTAAGTAGGTGATTTCGGAAAAAGCATTACCACACCAGTTTTTTGTGAAGACTATGTTATGCTTGATTATAGGCTAGGTGATTTATGGTAATGTAACTTGGCTAAAATGGTTTGTGGTTTTAAAGACGGTGTATGATACTGGTATTTTGCTTATATACAAGAATTATGAGGTAGTGAGTGATAATTGACATGATGTAGGAATAAATTGCAGTTCAACTTTGAGTTTAAATCAATCCATTTTATGATGTTTGAGTTGGAGTTTCACCTTTGAGTTTTAATTAGTTCATTGCAAGATGTTTGAATTGTAGTTTCAACTTTGAGTTTAAATTAGTTCAGTGTATGATCATTAAACTGCAGTTTCAATTTTGATTTTAAATTAATTAATTGTATGATCATTGTAGCTTAAGTGTATTGTGTGGGTAAGTAGGTGACGAGAAAAGCGATACCATGCCAAATTTTGGCTGAAGAACTGTTTTAGGCTTGTTTTGGTAATTTTATAATCATTTTGCTTGTGTGTAACTAAAGTATCTAAAGTTGTTTAGTGATGGATTGTGAGATGATGACTGATTAAGGGATGTTGAATATCATGTTACTTATTAATTTTTCTGGATTGTTGAAAATGATTTATTTAAGCAGGATTGGAGATCGAGAAAGAAGGTTCAGATAGTTCAGTATATTATGATAAAATGGACACTTGTGTATCTTATAGGATTAAGTACAGGGATGGTGGCTTTCTTTAATAATCTTGCAGTGGAAAATATAGCGGGGTTCAAGCTTCTACTTACTAGCAATCTTATGCTTGAAAATAGGTAACACTAATTTCAGCAAGTGCTCTACCAAACATGATTACTTAACTGTTGTTATCTTTATTACATATATATAAAAAAATGTGTATCATTTAGAACTTTGAAAACAATATCCAAATAAAACAGGGTTCTGTTTGAATCCATTTTGGGAACTATGAAGTGATGTTACTCCAATGCAGATATGTGATGGCTTTTGTAACGTTTGTTGGTGGGAATGTCGCTCCAGCAACCTGTGTTACAGTGCTCTGTGCTTACATTGCCCCTGCAGCAGCCAGGTCTGGAAAACCTGAGGTCAAAGCCTTTCTTAATGGTGTAGATGCACATTCCATTTTGGCTCTAAGTACTCTCTTTGTAAAATTATGTAAGAAAATTTAAGATCTTATCAAAAAATTATTTGTCAAAAAATTATTTGGTGTGTTTTTGCTCTGAGGTTCCTAAGGCTCCAACTTTGATATTTATAAAGATATCGCACTTCAAGTCACTAGCTACTAACTAACAATGATGACTTGTACATGGTATTGCAACATGATTTTTAACATGTGCATATTTAGATAGATAAAAATAGTAAAATGGCTTAAAACGCCCACAGGCGCCAGCCACTGGAAATCATTGATGCATTGCCAATAAAATAAAATGGTGTGCTGAAGTAGTGTAGCATTGGAGTTGCTGAGCAAATTTGTTTTGCTAAATTCTAAGTTTTTAGGTCTTGATTGGCGGCTATATGATTAACTAATTAAGTAAAAATTATGATAATTGATGGATGTAAAATATATCTCAGCACATGTATATCTCTTGTTACTTGGAGTGTTTAACCTGCTTGTTTGCCTTTTTGGTTTTCCTGAAGATCTGCATTAGTAAATACATCATGACCTTTGTAGCACACATTGTGTTTATCTTGATCTTGTTAAGGATGAGTTTAAAATGTCCAAGAACATCATCCAAAAAACATAAAATTAAGGAAAACAACAGTGGAATTAATATGAAAAATATGGAGTATTTGCAAGGAAAATGTTTCAAATGATTTCTGTTCAGGACTCGGAGACTTTTCTAATTCTATGATTCTTTTAACAATGGAGCATATGTTATAGTACCTGCAAAATGAAGGAACATGAATTACTTGATGTTTCAAGTTTGATTATAAGCTAAATTTATTCAGGAATTTCTAGATGTGTACTAGGATTTTTTCTAGTAAGCTATTTTCAGCCTCTTCTCAAGTGCTTAAAAACATATTTTTAATTATTGAATTGCAAAAATCTAAAGCATTTCCCATGGGGGTTCTCTGGTAAGTTTTCTTAACCAGTGCTTTTCTAGTATCAGATGGAACTGGAAAAATCAGTCAAGCTGGAGTTGATCATTATAATGTATAATGATCAGTTGGAAAAATCAGTCAAGATGGAACTGCTACAGATATTTATAGAAAAATGTATAAGGTAAATATGGCTGAATACAGTTTTTTACTGCTGTGGTAAGTTCATTCTGCTTGACATAATATATAGTGCAAGGTTTTTGCTCTCATTCGTGACAGTCTTCTGCGTGTATCAAGATGCCTAAGGAGAGAAGAGATTGTGCCACATCACGGTCAAGAACATCCTCATTTCCATGTGGATCGAGTCCATATTTTGGAAACATTCCACGGCGAAGCCTCCGTAATTTAGTCGGAAAATGATATGGGTAATCAGTTGTCATTTATTACATAGATGTATGAATGGTATTATAGGAAAAACTATGGGAATTACAAGTTTTCGGTTTTTTCATCGTTGTAGGACTTGATCGATTTGATTTGGTAATGATAATTGAAGTTTGATTTTAATAGTTTCTTCTTTTGACAAGTTTTTTGGCATCCATATTTTTAAAATGTGCACCATTTATTTTAATGAGAAATGATGTTATTTTAATATAATAATATCAGTTTTAGTAGTATATAATATCAGCTACAAAATAAAAAAATGATGTATGTCAAAGCTCAATACATCAGTTTTAGTTCAACATTGACATCAGTAATATCGATTAAAACCGATGTTAAATAATACAACAAAAAAATCTTAAAAAGGAAAACTGATGTTATTAAACTTTATAGACATCGGTTTATCACCAATAGATATCGGTTTGAAATAAAGAACTGATGTCAAAAGTTATGTTTATTTCGGTTTATCTTGAAAACCGTTGTTACTGGTATTAGTGACATCAATTTATTGGGTAAATGGAAATATTTTTCTTATCTCACATATGTTTAAATTGATAAAAATATCATATTATGATAATATATGAAGATTAGATATGCATTAGAAATTTAACATCTTTAAAAACTGATGTTATACGTCTTCTTTAACATCAGTTTAAAACCGATATTAAATGGGGGGGGTCTTTAACATCACCCACGAAGACATCAAATTTTTTTGTTCATAAACATCAGTTTTTAGCCGATGTCTATTCTACTTTTTCTAGTAGTGATAGGATTCCTATTTTCTGTGATAACACAAGTGCAATTGCCATTACTGAAAATCCAGTACAGCATTCAAGAACAAAGCACATAGATATCAAGTACCACTTCATAAGGGAACATGTAATGAATGGTACTGTGGAACTGCATTTTGTTCCAAGTGAAAAGCAGCTTGCAGACATATTTACCAAGCCACTTGATGAATCCACCTTTTCAAGGTTGGTAAGTGAGTTAGGTATGCTCAATTATTCTTGAATCATTTCAGATATTTTGCAAGTTGTTATGCAGCCAGAAAATTAATTGATTTTTCAGCCTTGGATGAAATTTGGCTAAGTCAAAATTTACATCCGGACGGATGCTCCTTATCCATCGAGTATGATCATCCGTCAGAATATTAATTATTGATAAAAATCAATTACTTTTCTGGATTATTTTATAACTCGACGGATAACTGATTTATCCTCATCCGTCGAATTGTCTCGATCCTAGCCGTTAATTCTCTGAACCTTATCCATTGAGTATACTTACAGTTTGTAAGCATGACATGACGGATAAGTGACAGAATTTTTACAGTTTATTCATTTTTAAACGGCTATTTTGGGCAATTTTTATTGGTCTTTTATTTCACTTTATTATTTTTTTTAGTTTATCTCTGATATAGTATAAAAACTAAATTCTTTTTCATTCTTTTCTTTTATCATTCTCAAGATTCAATTACTATAATTTCTTTCTTCTCAAAAGCAAATTCTCTCTCTGCAAACTTTTAAATCTTTAACAATGGCACTCGTAGTGAAATTCATGTCTCAAACTGGTTACATCTATGAGAAAAACAACTTCTCAGCTTTAGTAAACAAGAAGATTCAACAGTTTGGTGACTACCACAATATGATGGATTTTGTGAAAAACTGCAAACTCAACTATGCCATACTGGAATCACCCACCATTTACTGTGAGGTTGTAGAGGAGATGTGGACAACTGCAGTATACAACTCAACAGACAAAACCATCTCTTTCACTCTAAAAGGTAAGCAGTTTTGCATAAATAGTGATATTGTCAAAGCATGCTTTAGGATTCCTGATAATACTGTAACTGCTCCACACACAGACAGTGACATTGTTAACATGCTTAACTCTATGGGCTATGCACTCACTACCTCTAAGTTAAGTGAAATTAGAAGGTTGGATCTTAGGAAAGAATGGAGTTGTCTGTGTGATGTGGTAACTAAAGTTTTTTCTGGTAAAATTAGCAATTTTAATTCTATCAATATATCCATGCTTAACATGCTTTACATGCTTGTTACTGATAAGTACTTTAATTTCAGTGACTTGGTTTTGTTTGAGTTAGGCTTTATACTAGATTCTTTATGATGTTTGCTAACCATCTTATTGAGAATATTGAGATTGAGAACCCAACCAACAAGCTAAATTGTTGGGTTCAAGAAAGAAGGATTATTGCAGATTTAAATAGAGCAAATCATCACAAGGAGGTGCTCTTATTCTATTTTCCTGTAATGGAGAGACCTCAGGTAAGTGAGGTAATTTCTTCTGTCTCTACTCTTCCAACCTCACACATTTCTTTGCCTTCTACTGTAGATATGGTATCTATGCCAATGACCAAACAGATGCCTACCCAAGCTGCCAAAACAAAAATTCCAAAATCCAAAACTAAGAAAGCCCCCTCTGATTTCTTCTAAAAAAATTAGTTGTAAAATTTACTAAACCTAAAGAGGGGAATGTGAAGGAGGATAAGAAAGGTGAGGGACAGAGTGAAAATGAAAGAAGCCCTAAGAATGAGGTTAGAGAGGTGAGTGTTTCCCAGCCTAGCCACACTGCAGTTTCTCAACAAACTGCAGTGCTTAAAAAGGATTTAAGCTCATTACTAGTTGTATCCTCCCAAAAGGATGTGACTATTGAACAAAGCTATCATCCAAGAGCACAGGCCAAGAGGGTAAGGGACAAAAGGTCACCCCAAACTTATATCAGAAAGAAGAAATCAAAACCCTTGGGGATGCACAGGGCACACACTTAGTGCAAACTGGTGCTAAAGATCCAGTCACTGCACCTTCTCAAAGTCAAGTTAATGTGGCTCCAATAAATATGGAATCACAGCCAAGATCTCTCATAATTGAAGCTCCTGATACACTAAATTCTCCCACACTCACTGGATGTTGACATGATCAATACATCACTTCCAAATTCTCCATCTTTAACTCTCTTAGAGAAGCCAAAAATCCAAGTAAGTGAGCATCATCTTTTAGATGATTTGTTAGCTCATTTACCATTCCTTTCTGAGACTGTTGAGACATCTGTACCAAAATTTTCATCAATCTGCACAGAGTCTACAATAGTCTCCACTCCAAACTCTTTCATTTCTACTATCCCGATGGATATTCATCATCCGTCGAGTAGTAATTGTATCCCGACGTATAAGCCTAACTGCAGTCATCCGTTGGATAGCCATACTACTAACCTGATGGATATTCATCATCTGTCGGGTGTCTCTGCACAACTTCAAATTTCTTCAATTCTTACTAGTGCAGAAGACTTAGTAGTAGTGCAATCACTCTTAGGACTGAGGGAAGGGAGTGATTTGAGTGAGAGTCTGGGTTGCTCCCAGGAAAAAGGAGAGGAAAAGAGTGAACTAATGCAGTCCATTTCTTCAGGACTGGAAAAAGTGAGTGAGAGAAGTCCCACCTTAGATGGTGAAGGTGAGGGTGTGAGGGTGGGAAGCTAAGGGGAGCCCTTGATGCAAAAACAGAGAGATCATGAGAGAAAAGCAGGTACATGGGTGATAAGGATGGAAATTATTACAAGTTAGTCAATGAATGTCAATGAAGCAGAAAGGAAAAGACTATTTCAGCAAGACTATCAAGCTGCTATAAACTTTATTTCCCTAGATCCTGAGACATTTACTCACCCTGCTACAGCTTACCAAACTCTAGCTGTACAGGGCAATGGGGAGGCTAAAAGGATGCTACAATTAGTGCACACTACACAATCTCTACAAAGAGCAAAAGATGCAATCACTGCTATGCCTTCCAACACTGGCAGTGATTTTGAATTGGCTGAAGATTCATTTGGAAATGCTGGTAGGGATGATGGGAAAGACAACATGAGCATAGGGGGAGATACAGACACTCCAACCTGGATGCTAACAAAAGATTGTTCCTACTCACATCTCCAATCAACTATATTCAAGTTGATCCATGACACCCAAGCAACAATTCAATCATCTAATAATGCCAGCATAAAGAAGCTACTTACAGCTCACCTTAAAGCACTTCAACCACACAAAATCCAAGCTCTTCATCACAGTCAGAGTGTAGAGGAAATTAAATAAGAAATTTTTGAAGTAAAATAGGATTTCATAGCAAGGTTGGATGCTAGAATGCCTGGAACTACCATGACCGAAATAGCTCATAAGCTAAGGAAGGAAACTGATCTCAATAGAAAAGTTGAGGCCATGGACTCAAGATTATTTGATATAGAGAAGTCAATGCCCAAGATACTTACAAATCAAGAAACTCAAAATTCTCTACTCCAACAGTTGGTGGCTGCTCAACTCCCCTCCACTCAACAACTTGATGCTAACAAAATGGGGGAGAAAATCTCAAGTAAGGGGGAGAAAGGTGCAAGTGAGGGGGAGCTACAGCTAAACATACAAGTCAGAAAAGTGATTGTGCCAACAATTGCTTTTACAAAGACACTAGCTCTGGACAACATTGATATCATAAATTTGGCAGCAGCAAAACTGAACATAGATGACAAACTGCTAAAAATTGATATAGCAGCAGCTGAGAAGGAATTGAAAAAAAAGTGGAGAAAGATAGATGCAGAGATTCAACAAAAGTTTGGGCCAATTCAAAAACCAGATAAAGTCTTTAGTCATCACTCTCAAGTCAAGAAAATCTCTGTGAATGACATAAGTATGAACTATCTAGAAAAGGGTCAAACTTCCTGCATCAAATCTCCAAAAGCAGATTTAATCATGAAGCCTAAAAGAAACTATCCAAAGTTTTCAGACAAGAATCCTATGGATACTGTGTATGAGTCACCTAGGCCAGATGAGAAGAAGCTGTTAGCAAGTCAATTGCATTTTACAAGGATCCACCAGATTCAGCACTTAAAAAGAGAATTGCAAAGATCTACAGAAATGGTAAAGAAATATGTGTGGTGGCTAGACACCCTCAGTTTGTAGAAGCCAAAAGGGAAGAGAAAGAGAGGATAAGGCAAGAAAAGAATCAAGTTGTCTTAGATTCGAAGAAGCTCAAATAAAAGAAGGAGCAAGCTGCTATCTTATCCAAACTTCAAGATGTGAAGACTACAAATGAGATCTCTACACAACCATCTGTGATTGCTGAACCTCAAAATCAGAAAGTGCAAGATGAACCTCAACAGACAAAGAAACCAAGGTACAAGCAAAGAATCAAAAGAAAATTGGACTTCAGTGATGAGGAAAAGGAAGACTCTTTTAGGTCACACAACACTGTAGAAGGGGGTTGAATACAGTGTTTAATACAATCAAATCGATTTCGAACACAAGTAACAGTAAACAGATATATTCAATATAATAAACTCTGTTACAATGAAACTGTTCTCTCTCAGTGATGAACAAATATCACGAGAGCTGCTAGGTTACAATATATGATCTTCTCGAGAATGATAACACATATAGTGTAAACCTATGTCTGTGTTTATATAGTACACAGTTACAAAGTAACTTCTAATTGATATGGAATATAATTCTGTCTCCTAAAATATATCAATCAGATATCTTATACAAGTCTTCTTATCTTCTAACTCTTTCCATGCATATCTTCTTTTGTTTTAGTCTCGATCTTCTATCTTGTAAATCAACTTCCTTCCATAACTGTAAGTCCTCCCGTACTTAAGTTCTGATATCTATCTTCTGATATTTATCTTCTGATAACCTAAGTTCTAATATCCTTAAGTTCTGACTTCCAGTAAGTACTGATTCCAGTAAGTACTGATATTTCCTTTTTGTTAAGATCTGAAAACTAAACATGAAACATATTAGACATGACATCTCAAATATATCTAACAATCTCCCCCAACTTGTAAATTGTGCAAAATATACAAGTTAATAGATTTGATGATGTCAAAAACATTTAAGTTCAAATGCAATGAGAGTTTAATAAGACTATTAACTACAACTTACAGTCCTTGTAGCTTTACCAACATCACTGGATCAATCTGAATCCATTATGATTCTTAACAAAATCTTTTACCAGCTTATCTTCAGCTTTTCTCAGAACTTCAACTAACTGTGCTTTGACCTGCATCAGTTCTTCATCTTTACTATCACCAATTTCATAAATGGTTGTTCTGAGAGCTTGAATTGATGTTCTTTCAAGTCCATCACCAATTCTGATAACTCGAGGATGTGAAGAGTTTTCATTATAACATAAGCATCTTCCTTTCAGAATAACTTCCACTTTAGCAGAGTTCTTCAGTATAGGAATTTCTCTTCCATCACCTTCAGTAATCATTGGTATATACTGAGAAGTCTTTGTACCAGAGATTCTAAGTAGATCTCTTATAGCCTTCGAAATGTATTCTGACCATCTTCTTGTAACATCATATTTTACTTCCAGAAGATAGTGAATATGTTGAAGCTCTCTGACAGACTTATTTAGCACATCAGTATCAGCTAGTTTGTAAGTTAGTCCATCATTGAGAAATAAGATCAATTTCTCCTTTAGATTATCCTTATCATGAGCATCTATCATAATTTGAGCAGACAACACTTTGTCAAGGTGCTTTTATTTGATTTGTTCATATGGTTTATCTGTCAACATGAAAGGATCTCTTAAAGTAACTTCTACTCCTATTTGTATCTTCTCTTTATCAGAACCTAATCCAGCTCTATCTCTAGGTTGCTTGGCTCTCAACCCAAATGTTGCGAGTTGATTAATCATAAGATTGGGTTTTGGTTCAATTGGAGTAGCTTTCTTCCATAAAAGCTTCTTCTTATCATCAATTGTCATCTTTTTCAAATCAACTTGATCAAAATTTGTTATTTCTTCTGTAACTTGTTGTTCTTCATTCTGAACAACTTGAGCAATGTCAGGGGTTGTTTTAGATTCTTCAATTATCTTTCTTCTCTTCAGAATTTGAACAGTTTCATCTTCTATCAAATTATCATCATGCATTGTAGTTTGATAGACTGGAACGGAAGAACATATCTTTTTCTCAATCTTTAAAGGTTCACCAACCTTTTCTTTTCCTTTTGAATTAGGATTAATCTCAGTTTGTGATGTAGTTTTGGACTTTGAAGTCTCAGAATTTGACTTTTCCTTGATCACAATGCCTTTTTCCTTAGGCCTTGGAGGTTTCTTTGCATCAGAAGCTTTAGACTTAAGATTTGTCTTCTCAGCTACAAATCTAGCTTCTTCCTCCTTGAGAGTTTCCAAATCCATTCCTGATTTTGTTTCAGAAATAATCTTCTAGCTATCTCCTCATCAAGTGTCTGGATTTTAGGATCTTTGTAATAAACAGTAGTTTGCTTCCCTTTTAGCTTCATAGTTTGTAAAAACTTGTGCAAGTCTTTAGATCCTGACTGAATCAGAATATTAGAACTTGACATCAGACTTTGTTTATCAAAACTTGACTTGTTCTGTGTAGAAGATTTGCTAACATCAGAAATTACTTTCTGTGAAGATTTTCCTTAAACTTTTCCTTGACCTCTGCTCTTATCAGAGTTTCCCTGGTCATCACCTTTATCATCCTTCTTCTTCAGTATTTGAGTAGGTAGGCATTTGGACTTAACTACCTTCTCCCTCTTTTTGGCATCATCAGAAAGTAAGAGAGAGAGAGAGAGAGAGAGAAGAAGTTCAACTAAAGATTGGATTTCATCCATTTGAGCTTTCTGAGAAGCTTGGTTAGCCAGGACCTCATCAATTTGGGCCTGTTGCTTCTCTTGAATCTTCTCAATGGCTTCAATTTTCTCAAGAGTAGGTCTGACATATCTATTCTTGTCAAGCTTGATATGTAGATCTAGCTTATCGGCATGTTCCTTTAGTGTAGCAACCTTTTCATGAGTAGAAGAATATAGACCTTGAAGATGTTTGGTAGACATAGTTGTGATCTTGAGTTGTGTCTTGAAATCAGCATTTGTGAGCAACTCATCAGCTTTAGCAATATGCTCTGTCAGAATTTTAGGGCTTGGAATAAAATCTGATTCATTCCACTTCTTGGTCCACTCCACACCTCTGTGAGTATCCTCCCAAGGAATAGGTGCTTCCTTTTCAACAAATATCTTCACCAATGCTTCCTTGCCCAGAATGGGAACTGGAGTCTCAACAGAAACACTGTCTTCAGAACTTGAGGAAGACTCATTATGTTCTGATAGCACAACAGTGTATGAAGCAACGGGATATTTAGGAATAACATTATTTAAATTCTGAGCATTAGAATTTATCTCCAGAGCTGGTGTGGTTGGTGTAGATAGTATCTCAGCATTTAAAATTGGAAAATAAGTTGGAGATTACTGAGTTGATGTGGATGGAGCTTCCAGATAAAGAACAGTTGGTATATTCAGATTATGAATATCTATTTCAGAAGTTGTAGCTTGTTCTTTAGCATCATCTGTAGCTTTAATAGGAGAGACATGATGGGTAACCACTGTATCATTAGCAGTGTCTTTGGCTTGAGCTGGAAGGGCTTCCATGATAATTAGTTCTTGTGAGATCAGAGATTCATGATCCCCTTCCTCAGCTTCTTCAGTATCTTCTGATGAAGCCTTAGCCAAATACCTCCTAGCCTTCATTTTCTTCAATCTCCTTGCCAATGAAGGAGTTGCTTCAGCAGCAACAGAACTTACAGATTTCCTCTTCAAAGTATCAGAACTTTGAGCTAAAGTTTCTTTCTGAGAAGTAACATTCTCAGCTTCAACTATCACAGGTTCTGATGCATGAACCTGTGCTTCAAATGTGTCCTTTTCACTATCAGATTCATCTCTGTAAGAAATTAAGTGAGAAAATATATTGCTCAAAAGATGTTTGTAAAAATGCCTGTAAGAAAAATTGCTTTAGAGAATATTAGTGGGTGAGAGAAAATAAGAGAGATAAGAGAATAAGAAAAGTAGGTAAAAGATTAAAAAATATTTTAACTCTCTTATTTATACAGCCCATGTGATAACGGTTAATATTTGAAGCATGGCAGACAAATTACACCTGGCAACGCGTGAACAGTCAGTAAAAAGTTAAAACAGGAGTTAATGGGCACGGGAAATAAACAATAATTACCGTGCACATGCAGTTTTTCAGGACTTACACGTTTACCACTAACCCTTAATGATTATGACTGTTTTTATCTCACCTAAATATTCTGATTAAATATGACTGTTTCGGTTTTTACCATAAATAAGTCAAGTAAATAATAATGCCACATAAGCATCAAGGATTTCATCAGAATTTAATATCAGAACTTTAACTTATATCAGATTTTAACAGTCATCAGAATATGGCTTCTATACTCAAAAAGTGAATATCTTTTTCTGTGATTCTTCATACAAATACTGACTTGATTCTTCAGAGTTTAATCATCGGAACTTTCATCAAAACTTATCCTCAGAAATTTATGCAAATGACACTTAACTGTTTGTCAAAAATAACTTAATCACCACAGTAATTTTCATCATTCATATGGAGTGAAAGTATGTGCATTCAGCAGAATATCAGATAAAGATTAAAGCCTGATAAACTTCAGTACATCTTAGAAATAAGGCATAACTGAGAAAAGTGCTTAAAATCCGTAATCAATCATGAAGTCTACTATAGAACAAATTTATGCAAGAGCCCACCTCAACTATTTGTGCTCATTTTATGCATCTTTTGAAATTCCTTTTTACAATGGCTTCTCAATGTAAGTGAGTCACAACTGCTTATCAGAATTTATGCTATTATCAGAGTATTTCTCCAGTAATCAGAAAATGTGAAAAGTCAACAAAAAAATTTATTTGCTTTTCTAATGCATATTACTTAATACCAATAATGCACTTGGGTCTTCCCTTTCACAGATTTACTCTAGATCTCAAAGGAGTACCTGACTTTTCTTTTCTTTTCTTTTCTTTTGATAAGTGAGGTTTATCAGCATTTAGTTCATCCTTAAGATTTACTGATATCAGAATCTGACAGATAAGAAGCAAGAATCTAGTTTGTGACTTAGTAATAAGATACACAAAGTAAACTTGACTAAACTCAATATCATAATTTGCTTGTATTAAAGAGTTTCCACATAAATAACTAATTCAAACATGGGATTTCTCGTATGTTAAAGACTACTAGGTCAACATCTAGCACAATTATCCTCATTGGATTGAATAGTCACAGAACATTCAAAACACTTTCAGAGTTTAAAGATCCACATCAGATAACAATCAGCATTTAATGAATTTTCAAATTAAGTACAGATTACATGAAGATAAGATAATCTGTAAACACTGATCATAAAGTCTGATGCATGAGAACAAAAACTAAGCAGATTTAGAGAAAGAACCTGAAACCATTCCAAGGTCATTTACCAATCTTGTAAAAGTAGCTTCACATAGTGGTTTTGTGAAGATATCTGTTAGTTGTTGATCTGTTGGAACAAAATGTAATTCCATTGTACCTTCCATCACATGTTCCATTATGAAATGGTACCTAATATTGATGTTCTTTGTCAATGAGTGTTGAACTGGATTACGTCATAGCAATAGCACTTTGATTATCACAGTAAATAGGGATTTTAGAAAATTCTAACCCATAATCCAGTAACTGATTCTTCATCCAAAGAATCTGTGCACAACAGCTTCCTGCAGCAATATATTCTGCTTCTGCAGTTGATGTGGAAATTGACTTCTGTTTCTTTCTAAACCAAGAAACTAATCTGCCTCCAAGAAATTGGCAGCTTCCACTAGTGCTTTTCATGTCTATTTTGCATCCTGCAAAATCTGCATCTGAGTAACCTATTAGCTTAAAATCTGATTCTCTAGGATACCACAATCCTAGATCAGCTATACCCTTGAGGTACTTGAGAATTCTTTTCACAGCTATTAAGTGAGGTTCTCTTGGATCAGCCTGAAATCTTGCACAAAGACAGGTAGCATACATGTTAAATAGAGTAAAAAGGCAATCATACCTCTGTAGTTAGTAATATCTACTGATGAACCAGTATCTTTATCTAACTTGGTTGCAGTGGCCTTGGGAGTGGATGCAGTTGAACAATCTTGCATTCCAAATTTCTTCAGTAAATTTCTGGTGTACTTGGATTGACAGATAAAAGTTCCTTCTTCATTTTGCTTGACTTGAAGGCCCAGAAAATAACTAAGTTCTCCCATCATACTTATTTGATATCTTGACTGCATTAGCTTTGCAAACCTCTCACATAGTTTGGCATTTGTAGATCCAAATATGATTTTATCAACATATATCTGTACCAAAAGTAAGTCCTTTCCATGGTTGAGGTAGAACAGTTTTTTATCAATTGTACCTCTATGAAATCCACTTTCCAGAAGGAATTGAGCTAAAGTCTCATACCATGCTCTAGGAGCTTGCTTAAGGCCATAAAGTGCTTTGTCAAGCCTGTAGACATGATTTGGAAATTTTGAATCTACAAAGCCTGGAGGCTGTTCCACATAAACCTCTTCTTCCAATTCTCCATTGAGAAAAGCACTTTTCACATCCATTCGAATGACTTTAAACTTTTTGGGAGCAGAATAAGCCAAAAATATTCTTATGGCTTCCAATCTAACAACTGGTGCAAATGTTTCATCATAATCAATACCCTCCTGTTGAGAGTAGCCTTTAACAACCAGCCTTGCTTTGTTCCTTGTAATTATGCCATCACTGTCAGTTTTGTTTCTGAACATCCACTTTGTGCCAACAACTGATCTATTCTTTGGTCTTGGCACTAGGGTCCAGACTTTATTTCTTTCAAATTTATTTAACTCTTCCTGCATTGCTTGCACCCAATCAGCATCTTGAAGAGCTTCTTCCACTTTCTTTGGTTCAGTCTGAGATAGAAAAAAATGATAGAGACATTCATTTGATGTTGCAGTTCTAGTTCTGACACGTGCTTCAGGATCTCCAATTATTAAGTCAGGTGTATGTGATTTGGTCCACTTCCTTGCAGATTGAAGTTGAATTCTAGAACTAGATCCTCCCCCATGATCCATACTGTCTCCATCAGCATTTTCTGATGCTCCCCCTGTAGTTATGCTCTTTGAGACTTCAAAATTTGACTTGGATCCTTCAGGATTTGAAGTATCAGAGTTTCCAGAATTATCAGAATTTGGCTCATCAGAACTAGATGAATCAGAACTTGAAGAGCTAGTGACAGGTTCTGATGCTTCTTGAGAGTCTTGAGATGTGGTAGGATCTTCAGCTTGCTCCCCCTGGACAGGTGCATTTTCCTTTGGAGTTGTTACCACAGATTCAATGACATCAGTACTTACAAGATCAGAGTTTAAGTCATCAGAATTTACAGAATCAGAATTTAAGTCTTTATTTTCAAATCTCAGCTGATCGTGATCATTGAAATCTTCAAGTCCAGTAATCTTCTTATCATCAAAAGATACATTGATAGATTCCATGACAACTCTTGTTCTTAAATTGTAGACTCTGAAGGATTTTATGGAAAGTGGATATCCAACAAAAATTCCTTCATCAGCTTTTAGATCAAATTTTGATAGTTGTTCAGGATGAGCCTTAAGAACAAAACACTTACATCTAAATACATGAAAGTATTTCAGATTTGGCTTCTTTTTCTTCACCATCTCATATGGTGTTTTTCCATGCTTGTTTATGAGTGTTGCATTCTGTGTAAAACAAGCAGTCTGCACAGCTTCATCCCAAAAGTAGGTTGGTGGATTTTCTTCATCAAGCATAGTTCGTGCAGTTGCAATGAGAGTCCTGTTCTTTCTTTCTACAACTCCATTTTGTTGTGGAGTTCCAGGTACAGAAAATTCATGTTTGAATCCATGCTCTTTGCAGAACTCTTCCATGTTTGAATTCTTGAACTCAATGCCATTATCACTTCTTATAATTTTGACAAAATCTTTAACCAATTTATCCAGCTGTCTAACATGATCAGTTAGTGTAGATGCAGATTCATTCTTCTTGTGCAAGAAGTACACCCAAGTGTACCTTGTGAACTCATCCACTATAACCATAGCATATTTCTTATTTGCAATAGACATGACATTGAATGGACCAAATAGATCAACATGCAGTAGGTGATAAGGCTCATGAATTGATGGCTCAGTTTTGATCTTGAAAGAAGATTTTCTTTCTTTTGCCTTTTGACAAGAATCACAAAGGCCATCAAGAGCAAATACTGATTTTGGCAGTCCTCTCACAAGATCTTTCTATACAAGCTCATTTATGTTATTGAAGTTTAAATGAGAGAGTCTTTTGTGCCAATTCCATCTTTCTTCAATTGATACTCTACTCAACAGACAGATTGCAGAACCATCAAAACTTGTTGAAAGTCTGGCTTCGTAAATGTTACCATGCCTGTAACCTTTCAGGACCACTTTGCCTATAGAATTGCTTACAACTTCACAGTGTTCTTCAAAGAAATCCATATGATAACCTCTGTCGCAGATTTGACTCACACTCAGCAGATTGTGTTTAAGTCCTGAGACAAGAGCTACTGTTTCTATGATGATATTCCCAAGATTAATATTGCCATATCCCATAGTTTTTCCCATGTTGCCATCTCCATAAGAAACTCCTGGTCCAGCTTTCTCCACAAAGTCTGAGAGCAGGGCTTTATTTCCAGTCATATGTCCTGAACATCCACTATCCAGTACTAGGATGTTTTTCCTGTTACCCTGTAATCACAAAGACCACTAATGGTTAGTTTTAAGGACCTAGACTTGCTTGGATCCTTTGGCCTTTTTAAGTTTGTTAGCATTTGCAGCAGATTTAATAACAGAGTTTATGCTAACATGCTGTTTATCAGAACTTATATCAGGCTTTGCATCAAACTTTACACTAGAAGGAATTGAAGCAACTTTCTTCAAAGAAGGTTTTATTTGATAATAATCATAGTATAAACTATAATATTCCTTACAAGTATAAATGGAATGCCATAAACTTCCATAATGAAAACAAGAATTTTATGGCTTAAACCTAACAGACTGACTCTTAACTCCTGATTTAGGAGGTAAAGAGTTTATATTCTTATTCCTCATGCAAAAAGAAGCAAGATGATTAGAGTTTCCACAATTATAATATTTCTTTCTAGGAGCATTAGGAACAGGCATATAATTATTGCTTTTATTCACACCTTCCTTTCCATTCCTATTTTTCCTAGCTGCCTGTACCTTGTTGACATTCCTTATTTCTTTCAACTTATGCTTAAGCTGCTTCTTTGTCATTAAGCCTATGTTGACTTTAGTTGGTTTATCATGTTCTAATTTTTCAGAAGTTGACTTCTCCTTAACTCTTGTCACAGACTCTTTCATCTTTTCAAAATCATAATTTACAGTTTTAGCTACAAACTTAACAGGATTTACCTTTGGCTTAGCAGTTTGTTTAACAACAATTGGCTCAATTTGTTCAGTTCCTTTTTCACTTTTATCATCTCCATAACCTAAGCCCTTTTTTCAGTTTCCACTACTTAATAAATTCTGAGTTGTTCTGCCAGAATTAGTCCAAGTCCTGATAATCTCTCTTTCCTTTTCTAACTCAGTTTTTAGAGATTGATTCAATTTTAGCACTTCATCTCTAACATAAAAAGCATCATCTCTTTCCTTCTGAGTTTTATGGAACTTAACTAACTCCTTTTCTAAATAGTCATTCCTTTTCTTAAAAGCAAGATTTTCAGAAGTTAATCTTTCACATGTTAAAGTTTGACCTCTGTAGCTAATAAACATGGTTTTAAGATATAATCTCAACTCAGTAATATCATCAGTATGAAAAGCATAAGTGTTTGAGGTACCTTCAATTCAGCAGTTCCAGGGTTGCCATCAGCATTTACCATTAAAGCATAATTCACCTCATCTTCAGAATCTGAAGAGTCTGTCCAGCTTTTCTTCTTTATGATAAGTGTCTTGCCTTTGTCACTCTTTCCTTTCTTGTAGTCAGGAGATATGTGGCCTCTTTCACCATAATTGTAGCATTTGACATTTGAGTTGTCTCCTCTATCAGACTTTGCACTTTTGCCTTCATACTTTCTAAACCCTTTCTTATCAGAACTTCCACTTTTCTTGGAAAACTTCTTTCCCCTTCTGAATTTCCTGTAGGCTATCATTGTGATACCCTTCACCATAAGAGCACACAATTTCATCATTTCTTCATCAGCATCTATTTCAGGTAAACTTTCAGTTTCTGAACCATCATCATCAGAACTTGATGATTTTGAATCAGACTTTATAAGGAGAGCCTTTCCTTTGCCTTTCTTCGAGACAACCACTTTGGGGGATTTCTCCTCAGCCTTAAGAGCAACTATCCTTGACATTCTCCCATGTCTCTTGCTCCTTTGATCCATCTCAAGTTCATAAGTCTTGAGCATACCATAAATTTCATCAAGAGTAGTTTCATCAAGAGCATAGTTGTCTCTTATAGTAGTAGACTTCAAATCCCAACTTTCAGGAAGAGCTAAAAGGAATTTTAGATTTGAATCTTCAAGATCATATTCCTTGTCCATCAGTGATAGATCATTCAAGAGTTTGACAAACCTGTCATATAAGTCATTTAATGACTCATTAGCTTTTGAGTCAAAGTGCTCATACTCTTGAGTGAGTATAGTCCTCCTGTTTTTCTTGATTGTATCAGTTCCCTGGCATCTTGTCTCCAAAGCATCCTATATTGCCTTTGCAGTCTTGCAATGAATTACCCTGTTTGACATGACATTATCAATGGCACTATGCAGCAAATGCCTTACCTTTGCATCCTTGGAAATGGATGAGATATCTTCAGCTGTATACTCACTTTTCTCTATTGGTATGGTCTTTGCTGGCTGATCTGCAACTACAATAGAGAGCTTGGTTGGCTTATGAGGTCCTTTATTAATTCTGTCAAGGTATTCTGGATCTGTAGCTTCCAGAAACATAGCTGATAGGGAATAAATAAATCCTGATTATGTAGTTAATGTTGTATTAATTACACATGATTTGGGCTGCAAGGCCCAATAAGAAGATGTATGACATTCAGACCAAAAAGGTCAACACATTGATCAGGCCTGATGGACCAGATCAGGTCTGATGGAACAAAGAAGGCCCAAAACCCTGATTATAAATTAATTTCGTAATTAATTAATAAGGGAAAAATCAGCCATTAAGATAAGTCCTGATGGAAATATAAATCCTTGTAGATTGGCCTCCAAGGAACCTCATGGGATAAGAAATCAGCTTCCTGCTTCCTAGGACTCCAAAGTCCATTCTAATTTAGAGACTTGACCATCAAGTCTCCTATACAAAGTCCAATTCAAGGACTCCCAATATCTATATAAGGGGCCTCACCCCATAAATCAGAACTACGTTTTTTGACTTGATCCTTGGCAATCAGCAAGGTACGTAGGCATCTTGTTAAGGCAAATTGAGTCACGAAACACAAGAGCAGTCAAATCGAGCCTCGAAGCTCACGTTTCTTAGTAATAAATACAGAAATTATACATCTTAGTTTTTAATCCATAACATTTGGTGTCGTCTGTGGGAAAGCACAGTAACAACCATGGAGAGAACACGGAGAACAATTAGAGCTCTTGAGGAAGGAACACCATCAGGGACAACCCAAGTGGTTTCGTCAACCGTGGAAATACCTTCTCACTCAACTTATGCAGCTACCCAAGGGGAAGCCCAGATTGGGGCAACTCAACCTCAACCACAAGGGACGATTCCCTCGGCTATTCAAGGTACGAATCCCCAAGTTCAACAACTACATGCACTTGTGAATTCTCGACCCATTGGGTACGAGTATTCAACTGTTGTGACCACTAACCCTCCTTATGGGATGCTCCTTTACCCCGAGGTTGGAGGAATTGGACATGCTGGACGGAGTGAAGCACGAGGGCGATCGCCCCCTTACATACGAGGTTTAGCTCTTATCCCCGAGGATCAGGAATTTTCTGGTCCTTACACTGAGAGAGACTCCGAATCTTCGGATGATGAAGTAGCCCCAAGAAGGAGATGTGCTGGCAAAGAGCCGATGACTGATGGTAGCCAACGTCCTCAAAGCACCCAAGGGACGAATCCTCTAGAAGTGCAGGAAAGGATCAGGGCTCACGAGGCTGAGATTCAAAGGCTGAGGCGCGACTTGGAGGCGCGACTTGGAGGCGCACCAGACCACCAGACCCCTAGTACCTCCTAGGGGGAGAAATCCTCCTCCTGTCATAGACCTGGATGGTCCAGTACAGAGAAGGGCTACTGTCCCAAGGGTTGATCCAAGTAATCTTCTTCCCCTTGGAGATCCTGATGATCCTACTCCACCCTTCAATGAAGAAATAATGAATGCTCATATCTCAAGGAAGTTTAAGATGCCAACTATCAAAGCTTATGATGGCACGGGAGATCCCGCTAATCATGTTAGGACATTCTCTAATGCACTACTGTTGCAGCCCGTGAATGATGCTATTAAGTGTCGGGCCTTTCCTCAAACCCTGTCGGGTATGGCTCAAAGATGGTATAGTCATTTGCCCCCAAACTCTATTGGGTCGTTCAGAGAATTAAGTCAGGCTTTTATTAAGCAATTTATCAGCGGGAGAGTACATGAGAAAAGTTCAGCATCTCTTACGAGCATTGTGCAGGGAACAAAGGAATCCTTGAAAGACTACCTGAATCATTTCACAAAGGAGGCTTTAAAAGTCCCAGACCTTGATGATAAGGTAGCCATGATAGCACTGCAACAAGGAACTAGGGATGAGTTTTTTAAGATGTCCTTGGCCAAACGTCCCCCTAAAAGCATGTTGCAGCTCCAGGATAGGGCAGGGAAGTATATCAAGGTGAAAGAGAGCATGAGGAAGACCGTAGTGAGTAATGAGCCCACTGGAGGTAAGAAGCGGAAAACTGATCTGGAGTATATCGCTAAGGACAAGTATCCTAGAACCGAGCAAAACCCTGATTCAAACCTCAAGAAGGGAGGACCTGGGCAAAAGTTCACTGAATACGCTAAGCTGAATGCTCCTAGAAGCCAGATCCTGATGGAAATTAAAAAAGATCGAGATATTCGTTGGCCTAAGCCCTTGAAGGCTGATCCTACCAAGCTAGATAAGAGAAAGTATTGCAGATTTCACAAAGATGTTGGTCATGACACCGATGAGTGTAGACAGCTGAAAGATGAAATTGAGTTCCTCATTCGAAAAGGAAGATTGAACAAATACACTGGAGAAGGAGGGGATAGGAATAACAATGAAAGGAAGAACTTTGAAGATCGTAGGAGGGACCAAAATGATCAGGGGCGGAATCCCCAGCCTAGAGGACCGGTTATAAACGCAATTTTTGGAGGGCCGCTATCTCGAGGGTCTGTGATAAACACAATCTTTGGAGGACCAACTGCTGTTGGATTATCCAGAAACTCCAGAAAAACATATACTAGAGAGGTTATGCATATTGTTGGAGAAGCCCCGAAGAGGGCCAGAACAGAAGTAACATTGACTTTTGATGATTCTGACCTAGAGGGTGTGAAATTTCCTCATGACGACCCGCTGGTCATAACACCGATAATAGGAAATAGCCCGGTCAAGAGGGTCCTTGTGGATAATGGTGCTTCAGTGGATATCTTGCTCCATGACACCTTTCTAAGGATGGGATATAACGACTCCCAATTGACCCCAACCGACATGCCGATATATGGATTTGCGGGAGTAGAATGTCTCGTGGAGGGGATAATCAAGTTGCCAACCACCATAGGCCAGGAACCAAGGAAAGTAACGCAGATGTTGGACTTTATGGTGGTAAAGGCTAGTTCAACTTATAATGCTATCATGGGGAGAACAGGGATACATGCATTCAAGGCAGTCCCTTCTTCCTACCATTCAGTTATGAAGTTTCCCACCAGGAATGAGATTGGAGAAGAGAGAGGAGATCAAAAAATGGCTAGAAGCTGTTATATAGCCTCTTTGAGGGCAGATGGAGTTGGGGGGCAGGTTCTTCTTATTGAAGATATGGATATCCGAGAGAATGATGAGAAAAGAGGAAATCCAGCAGAAGACTTGGTTTCGATTTTTTTAGCCCCCGAGAATCCTGAGAGGATGACTTTCATTGGAGCCACACTTGAGGAGCCCCTTAGAGGAAAGTTGGTGAGATTTTTGCAAGAAAATAGTGATGTGTTTGCATGGTCAGCAGCTGATATGCCAGGCATAGACCCGGAGCTGATTACTCACAAGTTAAATGTGGACCCAAACTGGAAGACAGTGAAGCAAAAGAAAAGAAACTTTGCCCCGAAAAGAAAAGAGGCTATAAAACAGGAAGTAGAGAAGCTCTTAGAGGCTGGTTTCATTGAGGAGATTCAATTTCCGGAATGGTTAGCACACCCTGTAATGGTGAAGAAGGCCAATGGAAAGTGGAGGATGTGTATAGACTTCACTGATCTGAATGATGCATGCCCTAAGGACTGTTTTCCATTTTCAAGGATTGATACTTTGATTGATGCCACTATTAGGTCTGGAAAATTTTTGGGATTGATGGTCTCCAAGAGAGGGATTGAGGCTAACCCTGATAAAATAAAGGCAATCCTGGATATGGAACCACCAAAAACTGTCAAGGATGTTCAGAAGCTCAGAGGAAGGGTTGCTGCGCTGGGACGATTCATCTCCAAGTCAGGAGACAAGTGCTTGTCATTCTTCAAATCACTAAAGAACATTAAGGACTTTATATGGAATGAGGAAAACCAGAAGGCATTCGAGGAATTAAAGAAATATATGGACCAGGCCCCGTTGTTGGCCAAGCCATCTTTGAATGAAGTTTTATTCTTGTACTTGGTTGTTTCAGAGAGTGCCTTGAGCGCTGTATTGGTTAAGGTGGAACTGAAAATCCAGAAACTCGTATACTATGTCAGCAAAATTCTGCATGGTGCTGAGTTGAATTATTCAACTATTGAGAAATTTGCTCCAGCCTTGGTGATGGCTTCAAGAAAGTTACGTCCTTACTTTCAGGCTCATCAAATTGAGGTGCTAATAAATCAGCCCCTGAGAAATATCATTCATAGTCCCAAGGCTAGTGGGAGGTTGATCAAGTGGGCAATAGAGCTGGGAGAGTTCGACATTAAGTACAAGCCACGGACGGAAATAAAAGCCCAGGTATTAGCTGACTTCGTGGTGGAATGTACCATACCCAACCAAGAAGTCGGGGGGCAGGAAGATACCATACCTCAAGACAAGGAAGTTGATAAGGGGGACAAAGAGAAGGATGATAAGGAGAAAGAATATTGGGTTCTCTATTTTGATGGAGCATAAAAAATAAATTCAAGTGGAGCAGATTTGGTTTTACAAAGCCCTGATGGGTTCTTGATTGAGTATGCCATGAAGTTAGACTTCCCAACCACAAACAATGAGGCAGAATATGAAGCCATGATAGCTGGCCTCGGCCTAGCAGGGACACTTAGAGTCAAGAACTTAAAAGTCTGTGGAGACTCGAAGCTGGTCATATCCCAGGTAAAGGGAGAGTTTGAGGCAAGGGATGATACGATGGCTAAGTATGTCCGCCTAGTAAGGGCTGTGATGACCCAATTCAATGAATGCCATGTTGAGCACATTCCAAGAGAGGAAAATGCTAAGGCAGATGCATTATCAAAGTTTGCTTCATCCGAGATAGAAGAAAGTTCAGGAAGTGTGTACTTCCGCGTTTTGAAGACACGGAGCATAGATGTTAAGCTTGTAGCTCCTGTAGGCCTGGGGAAGTCATGGATAGATCCCATTAAGGCCCACATTCAAACCGGTTGGTTGCCAAATGATGCTACTGAAGCACGGAAGTTAGCTGTTTGGGCACTAATGTACTCTTTGATAGATGGGATTCTGTACAAAAGATCTTTCGTGGTTCCTTACTTAAGGTGCCTCAGGCCCGATGAGGCACGCTTGGCTCTTGAAGAAGTACATGAAGGTATTTTTGGGCAACACTTGGGGGGCAGGGCCTTGGCTCATAAGATAACCCGTTTAGGCTTCTATTGGTCAGAAATGATGGCTGATGCCAAAGAATATGTGAAGAAGTATGACCGCTGTCAGAAACATGCACCGGTTGTTAGACAACCCCCCGAGATGCTGACCTCTATCAACTCGCCCATCCCCTTTGTTATGTGGGGAATGGATATTCTGGGGCCTTTCCCCATGGCCACGGCACAAAGGAAGTTCCTGATTGTAGCCATTGATTATTTCACTAAGTAGATTGAAGCCAAACCCTTGGCCAAAATCACAACTAAGCAGGTTGCACAATTCCTGTGGGAAAATATTATGTGCCAGTATGGAATTCCCCATATCTTAGTCACCGATAATGGAACACAATTCAACAATGAGGAATTCAAGAAGTACTGTGAAGAAAATGAAATTGAGTTACGGTTCACCTCTGTGGCTTACCCGCAAGCCAATGGGCAAGTAGAGGTAGCAAATTGAATAATCCCGGATGGACTAAAGAAGAGGATCGAGAAATCGAGAAATAATTGGGTGGATGAGATACTCCCAATACTATGGGCCTATAGGACTACCTGTAGAGTCACGACTGGAGCAACTCCCTTCATGTTAGCATATGGGGCAGAAGCAGTTGTTCCTGTGGAGATATCACATTCCTCTCCCAGGATTCAAGCTTTCAATGCTGAGGGGAATGAGGAAGGACAAAGGTTAGCCCTGGACTTAATTGATGAAGTGCGAGATGAGGCACATGCGAAGATAGTGGAATATCATAAAAAGGCTTCATTCTACTACAACCTAAGGGTTAAAAAAAGGTTTTTCAAACAAGGTGACCTAGTCTTGAGGAAGATAGAAGCTTCTGGTGTAGGACAGAAAGGGAAGCTTGCCCCGAATTGGGAAGGGCCATACAAAGTCAAGAGTGTTCAAGGTAGAGGAACCTACAAGCTGGAGACTATGAATGGTTTTGAAGTCCCGAGAACTTGGCATGCACAAAACCTGAAGGTTTACTATGTGTAGGGCGACTGAATACGATTCTCACTTGTCAAGATCACAAGTAGGTTAAAAAGCACCTTGAAGCTTTGCTTGCTTAGGATTTATATGTTCAATTTTTATTTTGAGGTTTATTAAGACTCGTGTAGGGGATGAATCCCAAACAATTTATGAAAATTCATAAAGTTTTCGAAATATGTTTGAATCTCTATGGCAAGGCAAGTAAAACCAAATACGTGAAATATAAGCATAAAATCTGATAAATAAAATAGATCAAATAAATATTACAAGAGTTTGATAAATAAAGTCTCGAAAATAAGATGAAGTAAACAAGCCACGCAGGGCTGGAGAAGCTCTAAGGAGCTGAGGTGCCCTCGACATCCATATCGGCATCCCCTCCGCTCGTCTTTGTCATCTCGGAGGCGGAGGAAGAGTTGTCGTCCTCAGCAGGCCTGGAAGAAGACTCGGGAGGAGGAAGAAGCGGGTCCTGAGGGACGTGATCTAAGACAACTACTCGAGTGCGAAACCTCTGCAGCAAAGCCTCGTCATCAGGGCAGACATAGTCCGCGGGGTTAATATCAGGACAAGCCTCGTTCACGGTCCCAAGGGTCGTGTCCCAACCAGTCCTAAAAAACCCGGGGAAGACTGAGTCATCCCTTATCCTCATGGACTAGGCAAACTCCTCTGAGTCCAAATAGCTATCTATAGCCTTATCCTTCTTGGCCCGAAGCACCACCAGCTCGGCATTAGATTCTCCGAGTTCTTCCTCCTTGCGCTTGAACTTCTTCTCTAGAGCAGCATACTTCTTTTGTTGCCTCCTGAGGGCATTGTCAGCCTTGTCAGAAGCCCGCTTCCATGACTCGGATTGCCTCACAGCGCCTTGAAAATAGGTGTTAGACTGAAATGAAACAATTAACAAAAATGTAAGGCAAGTGAATACTACAAGTAAGAAAGATAAATTCAAGAAAAGGTCATACCGAAGCCAGAAATTGAGCTCCCATGAGCTTTATCCTCTCTAGGTCAGGGGTGGCAACCACGTCAGTGAAATCTTTGGGAGTCACGCCATGATAGGACCAATCCCAGGCATGCTTGGTAGATTCCACCACGGTATCCCCTCGGCGGAATCCCCAGAGAGGCTGGAAGGCGCCTATAGCAGCAGGAGCTGCAGCAATAATAGGAGCACTGTGGCCCTCATCTCCCTCAGCTGAAGCCTCCCCCATGGACTCCTTGTGTTTCCTCAAGAAGATAGGCTCTGTGGCCTTTCTTCGAGTGTCCAGACCCGCAAGGCGAGCTTTCTTCATTCTAGCAGTTTCCTCAATGAGGAGCACGTTATCCTCATTGATCTCCTTGGCAGCTGCAAGACAAGATAAAAAACAAAATAAGTGGTGTCAATAATGTATGAAATGAAATAAAATTGAGAAGGGAAGAAAAATACCCTGTTAAGAAACAGAGGATAGTCCCACATGAATGAGGGAGAATTCCTCTAAGAGAGTCCGGCTGGTAGTAGTGCCATCATCCCGAGTAAGCTCATTATAAATATTAATTTCCTCGGGAGTTAAGTGAATGGATTTGAGGCTACCATTACTAACCTTCCCGAAGGAAGATCTGAAGAGTGTGCCCCAGTCGTCATTCTCCCAACGTAACCCGATGAAACTATTCCTCCAATTTTGGTTATTATCAGGAATGGAGGCGCCGTTAAAGATATGCTTACATTTGGGTCTTTGTTTGACATAGACCCAACCACAATTATCAGAAGCGTTATTGTAACATTGAAAAACCTTCCTAAAAACAGCTACAGAAAGGGGAAAACCTTCTCTAAGGCAGCAAACCATAAAACATAAAATATTCCTCCAAGCGTTTGGAGGAAGCTGACATGGGTTGATTTGTAAATCAGCTAGAAGATGAGGAATGAAGGGATGAAAAGGGAACCTAAGCCCAACATCGAGGGCATCTGTATAAATAAAAAGAGTGTCGGGTTTCCAGTGGCAAGTACGGTCACCACCAGAAACTGGAACTAATCTAAGAGGAGGAAGAACGTTATAACGTGCATTTAATTTATCGAAATCTATATTGTGCCAAGTGTTACAATGGTTAAAAGAATCGAGATGTGCAGTGGAGGGATATTCGTCCCCCCTAGTGTTAATCATATCGATCAAAGACATGTATGAAGAACGGATCTCGATATCCTTACCTCGTTTTGAAGCCGAGGCTATCTTGGCCGCTCTCTCGAAATTCTTGTCAGCCATCAATGAAAAGCTTGGAAAGAATTGAAAACCTTGAAAGAAACTTGGTCGAAAATTTGCTAAAATGAGGAAGGAGGAAGGAGAGGAGATTGTTTGGGAGTTGAAAGAAATGAAATGAGAAGTGTGAAGTCACACCTCCCACACCTCACTCTTATATAGCCCTTGGTAGGGCAAATTGGGCCTAAAAAAACCCATTTGGGCCCAATAATGGAAAAATCTGGAATGTTCCAGAAAATTTTAGAAAAATTTTGGAAAATTATGGCAAAATCTGGAATAATCTAGAAATTCCAGAATATTCTGGAAATTGGGCTTGAGAGTTAAGGCCCAACCCAAGTTTAAATGGGACTTGAATAATAAAGCCTAGAAAAAAGCCCAATTTAAAATGGACCAAAGAAGCCCAGTTAAACCAATGGGCCAAGTGCAAAACCTAGGAAAATGGGCCCAAAATTTTGTTTATTGAAGCCCAGAAAAAAGAGGGCTGCTGAAAACAGGCCCGAAAAAGAGGTTGGCCCAAAAGATTCCAGCCCAGAAAAGGGCCCAATTAGTTGAAAATTAAAGGAAAAGGGCCAGCCTAGGTTTAAGGGCCCAAATCCAAATATATGGAAATTACAAAATATATGCAAAAAAAGAAATATACTCTTGAGCCAGCTCGACCAGAATTTACACCACATTCCTGATCGAAATACCTGAGGTCGAAATCCTGTCAATTAGGGCTGAAAAATAGGCTTAATTCGACCAAAATTGAGACCCATTCGACCAGGCAACACAAAGGAATCATAATCGAAATCATTGAGGTCGAAATCTTGTCGACCTGGGCAACCAAAAGAAGGATAATTCGGTCAAAAACAGGGAATCCTGACCGAAAGGGAAGAAAAATCCTAGTCGAAAGTCTCCTGCTCGAAAAAAAAGAAAAATCAAAGGAGAAAATCCTGGCCGAAATTCGACCAGGATTCCTAGTCGAATGCACCCTCCTCAAATTTCCTTCGACCAAGGCACAGTAGAGGCTAATTCGACCACGATCCTGTTCGAACAGGATTCCTGGTCGAGCCAGGTATAAAAAAAAGGAGTAAAAGAAAAAAAAGAGGGAGGAAAAAAGAAGGAAAAAATGTGTTTTCTGAAAAAAGGATTTTATATTCTGAATATTGCCAGAAAATTAAGGAAATTCCTTAAAATATATTTTCTGAAAAATGTTAATATTTTCAGAAAATAAGGAATAAATCCAGAAAATTCAGGAAAAATCCCAGAATTAAGGGAAAAATCCAGAAAATTAAGGATAAATCCCAGAATTAAGGGAAAAATCTAGAAAATTAAGGAAAAATCCCAGAATTAAGGGAAAAATTCCTGGAAGTTAAGGAAAAATCCCAGATTTAAGGGAAAAATTCCTGAAAATTAAGATAATTCCTGAATAAAAGGAATAAAAGAAAATCGTTGTAATTGTGTAGGTCGCTCCACACTTTACCCAAAAACGATACCCTGGAAGGGAACAAATGAACTTAACTTTTGCGAAACCTAGTCAATGTTTCCCAAAAGTTTGGGGGGGCAAATGATAGGGAATAAATAAATCCTGCTTACGTAGTTAATGTTGTATTAATTACACATGATTTGGGCTGCAAGGCCAAATAAGAAGATGTATGACATTCAGACCAAAAAGGTCAACACATTGATCAGGCCTGATGGACCAGATCAGGTCTGATGGAACAAAGAAGGCCCAAAACCCGGATTATTAATTAATTTCGTAATTAATTAATAAGGGAAAAATCATCCATTAAGATAAGTCCTGATGGAAATATAAATCCTTGTAGATTGGCCTCCAAGGAACCTCATGGGATAAGGAATCAGCTTCCTACTTCCTAGGACTCCAAATTCTATTCTAATTCAGAGACTTGACCACCAAGTCTCCTATACAAAGTCCAATTCAAGGACTCCCAACATCTATATAAGGGGCCTCACCCCACAAATCAGAACTACGTTTTTTGACTTGATCCTTGATAATCAGCAAGGTACGTAGGCATCTTGTTAAGGCAGATTGAGTCACGAAACACAAGAGCAGTCAAATCGAGCCTCGAAGCTCACATTCCTTAGTAATAAATATAGCAATTATACATCTTAGTTTTTAATCCATAACAATAGCCATCTTCTCTTTCCATATGGGGTACTCAGAAGGTCTCAGTATGGGAACCCTAATAGTCTCATATCGACTGTGGATTTGAGTGTTTTTAGTTTCTTCAGTTTTTGTGGGCTTGGTTGGATTTTCCGCTTCTTCAGACATGATTGTTTGGATCTTTACTGTATGTGTGTTAACAGATAAGCTCTGATACCAATTGTTAGGTCAAACAACACTGTAGAAGGGGGGTTAAATACAGTGTTTAATACAATCAAATCGATTTGGAACACAAGTAACAGTAAACAGATATATTCAATATAATAAACTTTGTTACAATGGAACTGTTCTCTCTCAGCGATGAACAAATATCACGAGAGCTGCTAGGTTACAATGTAAGATCTTCTCGATAATGATAACACATACAGTGCAAACCTATGTCTGTGTTTTTATAGTACACAATTACAAGATAACTTATAATTGATATGGAATATAATTCTGTCTCCTAAAATATATCAATCAGATATCTTATACAAGTCTTCTTATCTTCTAATTATTTCCATGCATATCTTCTTTTGTTTTAGTCTCGATCTTCTATCCTGTAAATCAGCTTCCTTCCTTAACTGTAAGTCCTCCCGTACTTAAGTTCTAATATCTATCTTCTAATATTTATCTTCTGATAACCTAAGTTCTGATATCCTTAAGTTCTGACTTCCAGTAAGTACTGATTCCAGTAAGTACTGATATTTCCTGTTTGTTAAGATCTGAAAACTAAACATGAAACATATTAGACATGACATCTCAAATATATCTAACAGACTATATTCCCAAAAAGCCTACAACTACAACTCAAACATCAAAACCCTTTGTGGTATTTAAAGAATTCAAAGTGGTGGATCCAACAAGGAATATTCATGGTGAGTCAATTATTCCTAAGGATGAGCCAGTAGACTGGGATAGTTTTCCAATTCTTGAGCTAAATTTACATATTTTCAAGCCAAAGAAGACAAAGACAAGAGCAAGCAAGAAAGTGAAGCCTGTGATTCTTAAATTCAAGACCTCAATCAAAGCTAAATCTATAGTCAACAAGGGAGACATGTTGTACATCTGTGATATCAAGGAGTTTTCTGACATAAACCTTAACTTAGATGAATTGGAAGAAGTTAGAGGAATCGATGCTCACAGACATCTCCCTGAAAGGCTGGTATTCATATACAAGGGAGGTAGAGAGAACATATGGCCACTTCACATGATTCTCCTAGAAAGCCAATCTGTACTAATAAAGGTCTACTCTTCATTCAAAAAGAATTTTGGTTATAATGTGACTGCAAGAAGACTAGTTCTAAAGAAGATTGAGGAGCTGAGGAGTATTAGAGCCAAAGATGCACTTCCACAAACTCTATCTATTCCCCTTATAGGAAATAGAGTGCATCTGAGGCCCTATTGGCTGATGGAATTCAGGGATGAAAAAGGAGTTAGAAGATTCTTCAGATTGGAAGACCAATTGAGTATCTTTAGCAATGAGACTCTTTTGAAATTGTAGAAAATTCTAGATCTCTCATAAGCTGATGAACTTGAATTCCACAGACAACTCCAGAATCAAATTGAAGAAAACAACAGAAGGCTTGGAAAGAAATCCAGACAATCAAGGAAATAAATCTATCTGCTCAGACTAGAGGAGCACCTTGATAATAATTGTTAGCAATATTTTTGTGTACTTTGCACTGTTCAATTTTCAATAATATTGTAGCACTTATCAGTTTTATCTACTATTTTTCAATCTATATTTTTAGAATGTTTTGTTATCATCAAGTTTCTCTTAATTTATGGCTACAATTCCAGTAGACATAAATTGGGGGAGATTGTTAGGAATATGTTGTGAACTTGATGATAAATTAAACAAAACATCTTAGTAGATTTAACTTAGTGATTTTGTAGCACCCGACAGATGATCAATTATAGTCCCGACGGATGATTCAATATAGTCCCGATGGATGACTAATTGATATCCACCGGGTGAGTAGCTTATGTAACAATAAGTAATGTAGCACATTTCTGCAGACAACTTTGTGTAGATTTTGTAGTAGCATATAAGTCATGTTGACTACTAGTAGATATGCAAAATAGGTTGATTAATTGTAAATATTAGATGTCTTGTAATTCTGCATAAATAAAATGGAGTCAAGTGTCAAATAGCTACCCAACGGATTATCAACAAAGCTACCCGATGGATGATCAACAAGACTACCCGACGGAATAAGCATGTACCTGACGGATGATCAAATCAAATATCTGTTGACAGTGATAACGCAGTCACATGTATTGGGTGTTTGCAAAAGGAATGTGGCAGCCTGTTTAGCAGGGTTTTGAGAACAAAGAAGCATTACCATTTCCATGCTATTATGAAGATACTCAAAAATACTGGAATAGAGTAGTGAAGCAGCATAGAGTTAGACTTGATAGGTTTTGTTTTATTATCCTGTCTTATTACCATGTAAACTTGGTGATATATAAACCAAGTGTAGCAGGTAGAACAACTAACTAAGCAAACACATTTTAGAAGGGAAATAAAAAAGGCTGTAACTGTTAAGAATTTCTCTGTAGTTTATTTGTTCACTTGTAAAAAGCAGATGTGAACTATTCAAGCTTCACAGGGTTCTCTCGATATATATATATATATATATATATATATATATATATCTGGTGGATACATTCAAATTCACCAGAAAGTTTTAAAGACTTGTATTTTTATTACTTATGTTTTAATTTATACAATTCTCTTTTTCCACACTTTGTAAATCAAACACTTATATATTATTGAGTTAGAACAATTTTAAAAATCTCAAAAAGAAGCCAAAATTACATTCAACCCCCCTTATGTAATTCTTGTTGTATTGTTAGGGAATAACAAAGTGTACCAGTCATTTTTGAGGATTAAATGAACATGGTGTATAAGAGTGCTTGGGTAAGCATAATTGTATTTATTAGTAACATCCTCAGCTAATCAAAGATTAAGAAAGTCTGTGTAGAAACGCCCAAGGATTTCCCCTATGAAGATTAGAAGGGAAACAACTATATGTTAAGTTTTCAAGTATGAATTTTGGCTGAGATTAACAAAAGATTCCGATTATTTCATTAGCAACCACCTAAGCAAAGCCGGTGTGGTAACAGATGCCTTGTGCAGAAAAAAGGACTGAATATAACTAAGATCATTGAGGAGTTAATAAAAGAATTAGAAAGAGTGGAAGTTGAGGTTCAAATACCTAAAGGTGATAAGAAATGAGTATATGAAATTACTCTTCAGCCTTAACTGGTGGAAATGAGTAAGAGGTGTTCGATTATTTGGAAACTAAGTTGAAAATGAATACCGCCTATCATCCATTGACGAAGGGTCAAAGTGAGTGACCGATTCAGACAATATAAGTTATCATGCTAATAGGCGAATGTTACTTGACGAAGCCTTGTAAGGGCATAAACATAGAACTCCGCTTTATGGAGATAAAGTGGGAGAAAGGAAGTTGTCAATCCTAAGTTAATTCAGCATACCAAGGACGCAGTGGTGTTGGTTTGGAAAAGAGTTGAAGTAGCTCATAATAGACAGAGAGAGAACGCGAACTTGTATCGAAAGGGTATGAAGGATAGAAAGAGGATTGATAGTATTGTTAAAGGCGTTACCTTAAAAGGATTGATTAGGGTGGAACAAAAAGGACAGCTGTGTCCTAAATATATTGGACCGTTTAACATACTAAGAAAAGAGGGTAAAGTCATCTATGAATTAGTGTTGTTTCCTTAGCTGCAACATACTCATAGTATGTTTTATGTCTTTATGCCAAAAGAATATGTCTTCGATTTGAATCAAGGTAAGGTGTACGAATTAATCTAGAACCTAGATCGTAGAAAGCGGGGCCTTAGGAATGAGTTTATATCTATAGTGAGTATGCTTTGAATAAATCCTCAAGTAGAAGAGCTACTTGGGAGTTAGAGTCAGATATGTTTGACAAATATCCTCACTTGTTTAGTTAGATCAGATTCTGAGGACAAAATCTTTTAATAGGGGATGATATAACGACTTATATATTTTCATCATTATTACAATTTAAATATGTAATTATTGAATAATTAAACAAATAAAATATGTGTATGGGTTTTGTCAGCTGGATATTATTTTGTTATTAATTATATGTGATTTTTTGGTGTTCAAGGATCAATTGTGTAATTATATGCGGAGCTGTGTTGTTCTGTTTTTTTATTTAAAGGTGACTTTATTCAATATTTATTTGCATAAATACCTAGGTTATCTCTAAAATTATTTTTATTGCTTTATAATTTTATTTATTATTTTTGGGATTTTATAAAATTTAGAAATCAATATTTCATTAATTATTTACCCTTAAATGATTTTCTGACTGTAGTTATTTGTAAAATCAATATTAAATTCAGAAATGTTTCAAAAATTACGAAACTCATAATTATTTAAGTTTGGAATATTCTGAGAATTTTCAAATTATTTTGGAAATTTGTGGGATTAATTTCACCCACGCGTTAATTCGTTTAATTGTTAAAAGCGGGTATAAATGGAGTTTCAAAAATTGTTTTACAATTATGAAAATTATGTTTTTATTTACTTCGGGATATTTCTAACATTTTAAGACTATTCTAGTAATTTTCTGAAATAATTTTATGTGCACCTTGGCCCGTTAATTTCGAATTTCGGGCTTGTGATCGAAATCTGGGACACGTATCTATTCATCTGATACATGTCGAATTTTTATAAAGAGGGTGATACACGTGTTGTAAAGAGTTTGGCTGAAAATAAAAAAAATTACACAAACACACATAACATATCAGGATAATTGAACTTATCCTTCTCCTTTCTCGATTAATTTCTCGGGGCTCCTTGGTCTCTCTCCCTGCTCGACTTATGTCTCTCCTCCCTCTTTCCTTTTTCTCTTCCCGTTATTTCCCTGGTTTCTGCTCGGTTTCTGCCGCTGCTTGGTTCCCGGTAAGCTGTCGCCATCCTAATTCCAGTCGATTTTGGTTGCTCTAGTTGCGGGTTCTGTTGGGCTGTATGCATACATATATACGCGTGTATATATGTATTTGTGTTGTCCAGTTAATGATTGTGTTGCCTCTGTATTCTCTGTTTCCTTCACGTTTTGCGGTTTCCTATTCTTTTTCCGGGAGGTTTTCCGGGCGGGTGCTTGTTTCCCGATTATACCCAAATATTAATTCAGGGTTTTGCATATTGCTGCAGGATTTTTATTTGATCGAAGTTTTGTGAAATAAATAATTTCATGCGGTAAAATTTTATCCGATTTAATTGGTGAAATTCGTGATGGAAACCCGATTTATACGGGCACCCTTGAATTTTACCGCTGTCGATGATGAGCCTCGGCGAGCCGACGGTGGACTGTGATGACGCGATTCTGAGTCCTAAAATAATATAAATAAATAAAATTAATTGTACATCTTTATTCTAGATCGAATTAGTTGATTAATAAATATTATAATAGGATGATTGATTTGATTGTGATTGTTGAGTGGTATTGGTGGTTGGGAATGTAAAATTATGGATTTTTTTGGTAAATTGATGTCGATTGTGTTTCGACGGGTAGGCCGATCAGGAGAGACGCTGCCCGATTTTTGTAAAATTAAATTCGAAGATTCGGGAGCGTACCTCATAATTGTCGGAAATACCGGTCGAACGTGTATACTTGTATAATCCTAATGAGTATTTCACGAAACCCAATCGTTGATCGTGGTAAAACATTATGAAAATTATTTGACAACCTGTCTTCAAAAGCGGTGAGTATAAGTATTTTCCGAAAAGATTATCGAACCGGGTTGTGAGTGTGTGAACCCTAACTGTTATGTGTATTATAATAGTATATATAATTACGAATTAAGATGTGTTATCGTTCGGGTAGAATTGATAGCGAGGATATGTCAAGCATAGCTGATCGTCTAATGTAGGGTAATTCGACTTTGTAGGTTTTAGTTGGAGGACTCGAAAGTTTATGTTGGACTAAGGTTAACCTAGTGATCAGTCGGCAAGCGCAGCGAGGTCCAAGTGAAGGACCTGAGCATTGAAGTCGGATCCAGGATAGTCTACTAATTAGGTGATAAATACAACAATTATACATCTTAGTTTTTAATCCATAACAATAGCCATCTTCTCTTTCCATTTGGGGTACTCAGAAGGTCTTAGTATGGGAACCTTAATAGTCTCATATCGACTGTGGATTTGAGTGTTTTTAGTTTCTTCAGTTTTGGTGGTCTTGGTGGGATTTTCCGCTTCTTCAGACATGATTGTTTGGATCTTTACTGTATGTGTGTTAACAGATAAGCTCTGATACCAATTGTTAGGTCAAACAACACTGTAGAAGGGGGGTTGAATACAGTGTTTAATACAATCAAATCGATTTCGAACACAAGTAACAGTAAAGAGATATATTCAATATAATAAACTCTGTTACAATGGAACTGTTCTCTCTCAGTGATGAACAAATATCACGAGAGCTGCTAGGTTACAATGTATGATCTTCTCGATAATGATAACACATACAGTGTAAACCTATGTCTGTGTTTTTATAGTACACAATTACAAGATAACTTAAAATTGATATGGAATATAATTCTGTCTCCTAAAATATATCAATCAGATATCTTATACAAGTCTTCTTATCTTCTAACTATTTTCTTGCATATCTTCTTTTATTTTAGTCTCGATCTTCTATCCTGTAAATCAGCTTCCTTCTTTAACTGTAAGTCCTCCCGTATTTAAGTTCTGATATCTATCTTCTGATATTTATCTTCTGATAACCTAAGTTCTGATATCCTTAAGTTCTGACTTCCAGTAAGTACTGATTCCAGTAAGTACTGATATTTCCTATTTGTTAAAATCTGAAAACTAAACATGAAACATATTAGACATGACATCTCAAATATATCTAACAGACTCTATTCCCAAAAAGCCTACAACTACAACTCAAACTTCAAAACCCTTTGTGATATTTGAAGAATTCAAAGTGGTGGATCCAACAAGGAATATTCATGGTGAGTCAATTATTCCTAAGGATGAGCCAGTAGACTGGGATAGTTTGTCAATTCTTGAGCTAAAACATATTTTCAAGCCAAAGAAGACAAAGACAAGAGCAAGCAAGAAAGTGAAGCCTGTGATTCTCAAATTCAAGACCTCAATAAAAGCTAAATCTATAGTCAACAAGGGAGACATGTTATACATCTGTGACATCAAGGAATTTTCTGACATAAACCTTAACTTAGATGAATTGGAAGAAGTTAGAGGAATTGATGCTCACAAACATCTCCCTGAAAGGCTGGTATTCATATACAAGGGAGGTAGAGAGATCATATGGCCACTTCACAGGATTCTACTAGAAAGCCAATCTGTGCTAATAAAGGTCTACTCTTCATTCAAAAAGAATTTCGGTTATAATATGACTGCAAGAAGACTAGTTCTAAAGAAAATTGAGGAGCTGAGGAGTAGTAGAGCCAAAGATGCACTTCCACAAACTCTATCTATTCCCCTTACAGGAAAGAGAGTGCATCTGAGGCCCTATTGGCTGATGGAATTCAGGGACGAAAAAGGAGTTAGAAGATTCTTCAAATTGGAAGACCAATTGAGTATCTCTAGCAATGAGACTCTTTTGAAATTGCAGGAAATTCTAGATCTCTCATAAGCTGATAAACTTGAATTTCACAGACAACTCCAGAATCAAATTGAAGAAAACAACAGAAGGCTTGGAAAGAAATCCAGACAATCAAGGAAATAAATCTATCTACTCAGACTAGAGGAGCACCTTGATAACAATTGTGAGCAATTTCTTTGTGTACTTTGCACTGTTCAATTTTCAGTAATATTGTAGCACTTATCAGTTTTATCTACTATTTTTCAATCTATATTTTTAGGATGTTTTGTTATCATAGTTTCTCTTAATTTATGGCCACAATTCCAGTAGATATAAATTGGGGGAGATTGTTAGGAATATGTTGTGAACCTGATAATAAATTAAACAAAACAACTTAGTAGATTTAACTTAGTGATTTTATAGCACCCGACAGATGATCAATTATAGTCCCGACGGATGATTCAATATAGTCCCGACGGATGACTAATTGATATCCACCGGGTGAGTAGCTTATGTAACAATAAGTAATGTAGCACATTTCTGCAAACAACTTTGTGTAGATTTTGTAGTAGCATATAAGTCATGTTGACTACTAGTAGATATGCAAAATAGGTTGATTAATTGTAAATATTAGATGTCTTGTAATTCTGCATAAATAAAATGGAGTCAAGTGTCAAATAGCTACCCAACGGATTATCCACAAAGCTACCCGATGGATGATCAACAAGACTACCCGACAGATAACAAGCATGTACCTGACGGATGATCAATTCAAATATCTGTTGACAGTGATAACGCAGTCACATGTGTTGGGTGTTTGCAAAAGGAATGTGGAAGCCTGTTTAGCAGGGTTTTGAAAACAGAGAAGCAATACCATTTCCATGCTATTATGAAGATACTCAAAAATACTGGAATAAAGTAGTTAAGCAACATGGAGTTAGACTTGATAGGTTTTGTTTTATTATCCTGTCTTTTTACCATGTAAACTTGGTGATATATAAACCAAGTGTAGCAAGTAGAACAACTAACTAAGCAAACACATTTTAGAAGGGAAATAAAAAAGGCTGTAACTGTTAAGAATTTCTCTGTAGTTTATTTGTTCACTTGTAAAAAGCAGATGTGAAATATTCAAGCTTCACAGGGTTCTCCCGATATATATATATATATATATATATATATATATATATATATATGGTGGATACATTCAAATCCACCAGAAAGTTTTAAAGACTTGTGTTTTTATTACTTGTGTTTTGATTTATACAATTCTCTTATTCCACACTTTGCAAATCAAACACTTATATATTTTTGAGTTAGAACAGTTTTAAAAATCTCAACAAGAAGCCAAAATTACATTCAACCCCCCTTATGTAATTCTTGTTGTATTGTTAGGGAATAACAAAGTGTACCAGTCATTTTTGAGGATTAAATGAACAGGGTGTATAAGGAGTGGTTGGGTAAGCTAATTATATTTATTGATAACATCCTCAGCTAATCAAAGATTAAGAAAGTCTGTGTAGAACGCCCAAGGATTTCCCCTATTAAGATTAGAAGGGAAGCAACTATACGTTAAGTTTTCAAGTATGAATTTTGGCTGAGATTAACAAAAGATTCCGATTATTTCATTAGCAACCACCTAAGCAAAGCCGGTGTGGTAACAGATGCCTTGTGCAGAAAAAAGGACTGAATATAACTAAGATCATTGAGGAGTTAATAAAAGAATTAGAAAGAGTGGAAGTTGAGGTTCAAATACCTAAAGGTGATAAGAAGTGAGTATATGAAATTACTCTTCAGCCTTAACTGGTGGAAATGAGTAAGAGGTGTTCGATTATTTGGAAACTAAGTTGAAAATGAATACCGCCTATCATCCATAGACGAAGGGTCAAAGTGAGTGAATGATTCAGATAATATAAGTTATCATGCTAATAGGCGAATGTTACTTCACGAAGCCTTGTAAGGGCATAAACATAGAACTCTGCTTTATGGAGATAAAGTGGGAGAAAGGAAGTTGTCAATCCTAAGTTAATTCAGCATACCAAGGACGCAGTGGTGTTGGTTTGGAAAAGAGTTGAAGTAGCTCATAATAGACAGAGAGAGAACGCGAACTTGTATTGAAAGGGTATGAAGGATAGAAAGAGGATTGATGGTATTGTTAAAGGCGTTACCTTAAAAGGATTGATTAGGGTGGAACAAAAAGGACAGCTGGGTCCTAAATATATTGGACCGTTTAACATACTAAGAAAAGAGGGTAAAGTCATCTATGAATTAGTGTTGTTTCCATAGCTGCAACATACTCATAGTATGATTTATGTCTTTATGCCAAAAGAATATATCTTCGATTTGAATCAAGATAAGGTGTACGAATTAATCTAGAACCTAGATCGTAGAAAGCGGGGCCTTAGGAATGATTTTATATCTATTGTGAGTATGCTTTGAATAAATCCTCAAGTAGAAGAGCTACTTGGGAGTTAGAGTCAGATATGTTTGACAAATATCCTCACTTGTTTAGTTAAATCAGATTTTGAGGACAAAATCTTTTAATAGGGGAGGATATAACGACTTGTATATTTTCATTATTATTTAAATGTGTAATTATTGAATAATTATACAAATAAAATATGTGTATGGGTTCTGTCAGCTGGATATTATTTTGTTATTAATTATATGTGATTTTTTGGTGTTCAAGGATCAATTGTGTAATTAGATGCGGAGTTGTGTTGTTCTGTTTTTATATTTAAAGGTGACTTTATTCAATATTTATTTGCATAAATACCTAGGTTATCCCTAAAATTATTTTTATTGCTTTATAATTTTATTTATTATTTTTTGGATTTTATAAAATTTAGAAATCAATATTTCATTAATTATTTACCCTTAAATGATTTTCTGACTATAGTTATTTGTAAAATAAATATTAAATTCAGAAATGTTTCAAAAATTACGAAACTCGTATTTATTTAAGTTTGGAATATTCCGAGAATTTTAAAATTATTTTGGAAATTTGTAGGATTAATTTCACCCACGCGTTGATTCGTTTAATTGTTAAAAGCGGGTATAAATGGCGTTTCAAAAATTGTTTTACAATTATGAAAATTACGTTTTTATTTACTTCGGGGTATTTCTAACATTTTAAGACTATTCTCGTAATTTTCTGAAATAATTTTATGTGCACCTCGGCCCGTTAATTTCGAATTTCGGGCTTGTGATCGAAATCTGGGACACGTATCTATTCATCTGATACATGTCGAATTGTTATAAAAAGGGTGATACAGGTGTTGTAAAGAGTTTGGCTGAAAATAAAAAAAATTACACAAACACACATAACAGATCAGGATAATTGAACTTATCCTTCTCCTTTCTCGATTAATTTCTCGGGGCTCCTTGGTCTCTCTCCCTGCTCGACTTATGTCTCTCCTCCCTCTTTCCTTTTTCTTTTCCCGTTATTTCCCTGGTTTCTGCTCGCTTTCCGCCGCTGCTTGGTTCCCGGTAAGCTGTCGCCATCCTAATTCCAGTCGATTTTGGTTGCTCTAGTTGCGGGTTCTGTTGGGCTGTATGCATACATATATACGCGTGTATATATGTATTTGTGTTGTCCAGTTAATGATTGCGGTTTCCTATTCTTTTTCCAGGATGTTTTCCGGGCGGGTGCTTGTTTCCCGATTATATATAAATATTAATTCAGGGTTTTGTATATTGCTGCAGGATTTTTATTTGATCGAAGTTTTATGAAATAAATAATTTCGTGCGGTAAAATTTTATCCGATTTAATTGGTGAAATTCGCGATGGAAACCCGATTTATACGGCACCCTCGGATTTTACCGCTGTCGATGATGAGCCTCGGCGAGCCGACGGTGGACTGTGATGACGCGATTCTGAGTCCTAAAATAATATAAATAAATAAAATTAGTTGTACATCTTTATTCTAGATCGAATTAGTTGATTAATAAATATTATAATGGGATTATTGATTTGATTGTGATTGTTGAGTGGTATTGGTGGTTGGGAATGTAAAATTATGGATTTTTTTGGTGAATTGACGGCGATTGTGTTTCGACGGGTAGGCCGATAAACAGGAGAGACGCTGCCCGATTTTTGTAAAATTAAATTCGAAGATTCGGGAGCGTACCTCATAATTGTCGAAAATACCGGTCGAACGTGTATACTTGTATAATCCTAATGAGTATTTCACGAAACCCAATCGTTGATCGTGGTAAAACATTATGAAAATTATTTGACAACCTGTCTTCAAAAGCGGCGAGTATAAGTATTTTCCGAAAAGATTATCGAACCGGGTTGTGAGTGTGTGAACCCTAACTGTTATGTGTATTATAATAGTACATATAATTACGAGTTGAGATGTGTTATCGTTCGGGTAGAATTGATAGCGAGGATATGTCAAGCATAGCTGGTCGTCTAATGTAGAGTAATTCGACTCTGTAGATTTTAGTTGAAGGACTCGAAAGTTTATGTTGGACTAAGGTTAACCTAGTGATCAGTCGGCAAGCGCAGCGAGGTTCCAAGTAAAGGACCTGAGCATTGAAGTCGGATCCAGGATAGTCTACTAATTAGGTGATAAATCCCGAACGTCTGAGTCGATCCAAAATCAATCGATGATAGTCGTAAAGCTCTGCAAGGCAAGTACCCCTGACCATTTTTTATGGTTCAGTACGTATGAATAGATTGTTGTGTTATTCTCGCAAAGGAACAAAGCCGTTTTAAGTTATGTATCCCCTGTAGTTATAAATCACTGTTTTAAACCTGTTTTGGGAAAAGTAATTTCGAAAGGTACCTATCTCGAATGAAAATGATTTATGAACCAGCTTTACGTGTGTTGTTAAAATGAATGGTTTTGAAATGAGATAGGTACAAGTGTTTTAAAAACTGGATAAAATGATCAGATATGGGATACATAGGCGCCAGAGTGGCCTAGTGAGGTTGCATAAGAGGCTAATTCGGTTGCGCGCATTACATAACCGATTAGTACAGCAGGTCAGATACCTAACTAGTCTCTGAGTTCCAGAACAGGTTTATGGGATGGCAGTTGGAGCCGTCTGGTGTTGATAGCCTGATCAACTGTAACACCCCCAGATCCGGGGTCGGGTATCCGGGTTGTCACGGTCTTTCTTTCCACAATATCACTTAACTTAATTAATAATAAATAACCTCATGTTGTGACCCCGCACTAACAAACACCACAACACATTATAGTCTCAGAGATGAAATTGAAATAAGTACAAGTCCTTGAATCCATAATTTAAAAGTTATTACAATCCAAAATGATTACTTGATAAGTTTGTAGTTAATTGCCATTATCTGCCACAAGTTATAATTATACATAATTGATTCCCAAAAGTAGAATGCATGATCTACAAATAGATCTACCTCTGCAGCTATAGCAGCTACGATATCAACGGGAAGACGCGGGACGCTTCTCACGCGCTTGCGCTGGGTCTGCTTGAGTCTGGCCATCTTTCCTAACTGTTGTTGTGTGATAAAGAAATGAAGCAAGAGTGAGCATTACAGCTCACAAGATAATATATAGTGTAAACAATAATACAAGTATCTAAATGGATAACTTACCTGAGACCTTTATCAAGTGTAAGGTAATTACTTACTGGATATAAGCTTAAAGGAAGATGAAGGTACCAATTACTTCACTATACTTATACCATTTTAGAAATCTACTCGAACTACCACTGTTCAAGTATACCAAGTTGTCGAAGTTCATAACATAGGTGGGACTACAACATAAGACTTGAATAGATTCGACCTTTGAAATATTATTGAATGAAATGAAGTTACGAGATACTTCACTAAGTCCCGATATATATATATATATATATATATATATATATATATATATATATATATATATATATATATAGCTGAGTTCTATGGAGTCCACCTTTTTATCGGAGTCCTCGGAGTCCATCTACGTTCTGCAAATAAAATATATTGTAAAACGTGTTATTTTGCAAAACATGTTACACAAATAGCATAACTTCAACAAAATAATGCAAATCTCATATATTTACGGTACAATATGTATGTTCTGCAATATGTTCTGCAACATGAACATTTATGTTCTGCAAACTAAACATGTTTTGTAGAATATATATTTTTGCAATGTTCTGCTTGTAAAATGTATGCAATCTACAAGATTTTTGATAGAATAGTGATGTTTGTCGAAAAATAATATGTTTTGCAATATTTTAAGCTATATTTTACTTGCAGAACATATATGGACTCCGAGGACTCCAATTAAAGGTGGACTCCATAGAACTTTACTCCCTATATATATATATATAAATCCATATATATCTCTCATACATTTCCTGAAAACCTCTGTCATGTAAAGTATGAACAGAGTTGCAATATCCAATGAATTTGGAAAGAAAAGAATTTTCGCATAAACCCGATATCTTGTTGATCAGGCAAAGATACCAATAAGTAACCTTTTCTACTAGTAGATGGACGAATTCCCCACTGGTCATCATCCTGGCTGCATTAGGACCTATGCTGGACTGCCACTCAGCCATTTACGCATTGATGGACTCCCACTGAGCCACTTACACTTTCATGGACGCCCACTGAGCCCATGTTGCTTATGTCGACTCAAATAGATGGACTTACTTACCGAACGTTGGATAAGTAATCAAAATGTTTTCTCAAAACAGCAACCTTGTTGCGAATATAAAATACGCCACAGAGCCGGATCCCTCAGGTTTTGAGCGAGTATTTAAATCCCCTTTGAAAGGAAGATCTTAAAAAAAATGAGTTTTGGGATCTGCTCTAACTTTTAAAATCATTTTGAAAACTCGAAAACATTTTAAAGAATGTTTAGAGTAATGATGACTTAATAAAATAAGTCATTCCCGATATGTTAGAAAATATCTGAATATTATTATTTAAATAATATTCCCATAAGGATGATCTTTATAAAAATAATTGAAGTAGAAGTTTTAAAACTCATACTTGAAATGAATAATAAATAACCACAGATATACTTATACGAAAGTACGATCTTTATTCGAATAATCGAAAATAAGTTTGATTATCGAAATATTATTCTTTAATAAAATAAAGAATATTATTTAATAAAATAAGAGGAGTCATAAGTCCTCGAATGAATATTCAAAATAATATTCATTAAATAAAATAAGCGGAGTCATAAGTCCTCGGATGAATATTCAAAATAATATTCATTAAATAAAATAAAGTTATCGAATAACCTTATTCGATTAATAGCTTTGAAAACTATATATATATATATATATATATATACATATATATTATATTCGGTAACATCGACTCCCGGTTAGAAAAATGTCCACCTTCGGGTCCCCTATACTAAGGGTATACGCAGCTACTGCTTATCTCTAGCATAGGTATTATGCAGTTTATAAGCATTGAATCAACAATTAGATATCAAGATTACGAAACAGGCATGCATATAAACCATATCAGCATGCTCTAATATATCGCAAGATTTGCTAATAACAATCATGTATCTATCACAAGATAATGCATATACATATATACATCACAACAACAGTATAACGGGTAGAAAACTTGCCTGAGCGACTGGGGGTGGTAAAAGGCTTGGGACGAGTCTGGTAACCTATAAACAACATATAAGTTGGAATTAAACCAAAGTCGCTTAAGAATCTATACTTTAACCAATTAGACCCTAACGTTCGCTTTTGCGCTTAACGATTCACTTAAGTCGCTCGAGTACCCTCGGCTCCACCATTTTTAATAAATTAACCATTAAGAATTTTAAGGCGATTCTTTTGCGAGTACCCTACCAACTACCTAATCCACTTTACATAATTGTTTCATACTCCAATTAGTCATGTAAGGGCCTTAACGAAGGTTTCAAAGTAAGGCGAGGGATAATGGTTCGTTCGCAAAACGCCGTTACTTAAAACGATCGTTTCTCCTAAACCGTACATCAGATTCAAGCGAACCACATATCAAAACTAAGCTCGTAACATGAACTATCTAATCATGGCAATAGTAAAAACCTAACAGTGAGTTCACGGGTCCTGAAGTTAAGAACAAAAACAGTCTAAGGTAAATCGGGCATTACGACGGCTATGTTTACGCGATTACCAAATTTATACCACTCCAATCAATCCACAAATCAACCCACAATTATTACTACAACCAAACTCCATCCATACTTTACTACAACAGCCCCAACATCTCAAGATTTCCAATTTATACTACCCTCAAACATGAACTAAAAGCTATACTTAAGTTCATTAACCAATAATCAAGATTTACAACTTCAAACTCATTACAAATCCAACCATACTCTAAGTATACAAGAATCATGCTTCTCATGAACCATACCAAACATAAAAACTCTAAATATTCAAAAGTAGGGCTAGGGTATGAGATTATACCTTCCTTGTTGAGTAGAAGTAACTAAGGAGCTTGGAACCACCCTTGAAAATCCTTACAAAAGCTATATCTAAACAAAAACTCAAGATCAAAATTTTCAAGATCTTGAAAACACTATTCACCCTCTTCGTCCATGAATTATTGGAAGAGATTGTGAAGGAAATGGAAGTTTAGATTCATAGGATAGCTATATCTATGCATAAGGAACCTTGGATAATTACCTCACAAATTATCAAAGCTTGGATCTTGGAAATTGATTTTCTTTTCTTTGAAAATGTGAAGAAGCCGAGAGCTTCTTTCTTGGAAATGAAAAGTCAATTTTTGTGTTATGATTTGCTTGGCTTGGTTGATATTGTTTTGTTTGTTAATTAACTTTTTACCATGGTAAAAAATGAATGGCTCACAATCAACCAACCAATCCCTCCATTTGTCATGCTTAAGTCACCATGCTTATGTCATCTTCTTACATTTGTCTTCTTCTTATTGGTGTGATGACATCATCATCCACTAAACTCTTTGATTAACTCCTAATTACTTGGCTAATGATCGCTGATCTGTTATACGGTTCGCTTAACTTTCGTTCTCGTTTATCGTTTGAGGGATCATACCCGGGATCTTATTACTTGGGTTCCCCTAAACCTTTCTCAATATTTTATATTCCTTTTTATGATCCCCTTCTTAAAATCCTTGAATTTAAATCATTTTTATCCTGTTACCTTATACTCAATTTTTTCTGTATTTGGTGGATTTTCGAGAAAAATCAAAGTGTTCGAATTTGGATTCTGACGATCTTTACATACACTTATATACCATATAGAGTACTAATAAGATCTCAGAATATCAATAAAATAACCCCTACATAGTGTGGCATGAAAGGTTTTCTTATTTAGCATAATCAGCAAAATCACTATTCATAAGGGTTACAAAAAGTCCAAAATTTTGGGGTTATTACATCAACTGTCTCCACATATCCATTATGTATCTGATTTGGCTTTGTGATCCCCGTAAGGGAATAAGTTATTGATACAGTTGATTAATAAATGTGAATAGCATGCTAAAATTGGACTGGTATTTATAAACATCACACAACTGATATTATTATTCTACATAGCATGCTAGTTTTGAATATTTAGTTATATATGTTTACTTGTTTTCTAACAAGTTATGAATTCTATTCCTATAACCGTTTTATCATAAATTATTTTACTTATTATTCATATAGTGGTACTACTGAGCAATTGATTACTCACCCTTACAGAATGTTTTGTATATATGTATTGCAGATGCCTAGGAGACTCTTCCATCGTAGTCAGGGCAGGGTTCCAGTTCCTTCTGTTCCAGGCTCCTCTGAGGTAGTTGTGTCAAACCAAAGATGGTCTGTTGAGTTGCTGTACTAAGATAGTATTATTCAAATTGTTTGTAGTAAGTTGGTTTTGTAATAGATATAACCTAATTCATACTTAAAACTGGAAAAGATCTTGGTAAGGGGTCGTGTTTTGTTTTATCATTGGAATGGATTATATTATGTTTTTATTGTTGTTGTTGGTGACGTCAACTACTGACCCCGGGGTTGAGATCGTCACATTTGCTCTTGGTTTTGAGTTTGAGTTTCTTCTTCTTGGTGATTTGGTGAAGTAGCCATTTTATAAACCTGATGAGCAATTATTTAGCAATACGATAGCATGGCATACATAACGATAAAGATTCTTGTAGGAATAGTTTTACGGGTTTTAAATTTTACCCAGTTGCCCATGCAATCCTATTACTACATAATTTGCTCACCAATTAGGGTTCTCACATGGCATAAGGAATATTATCACAAAGATGTTGAGTATGATTAACTGAAAAATAGGGTATGCAAAACAATCTATAAAATCTAGGGATCCATAATTTTAGAAACAAAGTGCATAGATAAAGGGTTTATGAAATTCATTGATTCTTTGCAAGATAACCAAAGAACATAGATAAATAGTTCAAGTACAATAAGTTCCAGGAATAAGATACAATAATATAGCAGGGTTAAATAGAGGAAAAAACTGGAAAATATCCCCCTCTCTACCCTTAACTTCTACCTAACTGCTACCATCATAACCAACACTACAACAGATCATAATACAACATAAAAAAGGATCTCGGCATCTGACCAAGTATCCTATATCCTACTGGAAATGAAGAGAAATAACAAAAACAACTACGGACTCTACCAGATATCCCGTCTGAACTCACACCCAACTACACATGGAGATCCAGAACCTCCCTCAACACAGATAGCATCCAACGCACAATATTATGAACTCTACAGGCCTGAGCCTCTGCATCACTGCATAAAGGTCCCTCCTCAAATCGTCTACGGGCAACCTGCTCCACCATCTTAATACGAACACGCCACTCAGGCTCTGGCACCAACATCTGCAATCTAGACTCTCGGGCCAACCGGTCTACCAAGGATCTCAACTCAGAGATGTGATTCAACACAAAGTCACGGTCTCGGGCCAAGTCGTCACTAATATGGGCAGGTACAGGCACTCTGTCGGGAGCTGGAGACTCAGGCATCTGAGCTGGGGAGTCTGTCCTAACCTCTGGGAATCGGGTACTGGTATCAGGGGAGAAACAGGCATAGGGGCAACACTGACTTCAGACGGATCCTCCTCATGGTCTGAACTAATGTACTGGGGCTATGCAGGTGATCCCCGTAACAAACTATCCTCAGAATCAGCATCACTACCACTACTAGGGTCATGAGATGAAACATAAAATAGCAGCCAAGAAAATAGCATTAGGGTTAAATAAAACCTCTAACTGACTCGATGCTCTAACTCCAATTATCACCTTAACCTATTTATTCCACTTACACTATACCTAATAGTATAACTCAACTATATATGAGTTGAACACTCTCGCAATAACAATTACACAAATACCCTTTTATCCCAACTTGTCTCAGGGACTAGATCCTGTAGCTCTGATACCAACATGTGACATCCTCAAACTCGGGGTTAAGAGTGAGGACCCATAACACCAATAAACTAACATAATAATACCAAAAAATGATAAACCCCTGCCCGCAAGGGTTGACTCAGTTGGTTAAAGAGGGGATAACTATCCTCTTGGTCACAGGTTCGAATCCCACGGATGAGAATTTATGATTATGCCTCCTAAGCCAGAGCCTGTTGCTTAAATACGGTTTACCTTGGTTCACGTGATTTACAGGCTATTGCGTGAGCACGTGGGGTTTACCCAGTGCACACCCGATGGGTAGCGGCTGCGGGTTCCCTACGATAACAAAAATGATAAACCGAAACTAACAGCATCTAAACAGGATAAAGTATGAGACAAGATTACAGCTACCAACCAGATATAATATTATTACAACCCAAGATATGAGTAATTTAAAATTATTCGATTCTGACTTGGAATCGTCAAATAACCCAAAAGTATCTGATTTAGCTAATCCATTTCCCACCAACTTATTATCGCTTGCTCACACAACATCTACCTGCTCTGGCATCTGAAATCCCACAACACGATAGGGACCGCCAGGAAAGTTCTAGTGGGCGGTGTGCCTAAGTCTAGCCATCTTCTTGTTTAACTGCCACGGCTAATTTAAAGCAAATAAATGAGCAAAGATGATTAGCAAGTAACTATATAAGCAGTTCTAAATGTCAACATAATCAACATTAATTGAGGCATTCTATCTCTGTATAAAACTAAGCTAGGTGGCAGTATTCATGGCTAGGTAAAAGTATTAAGAAGGTTCCCAGGCTTTCAAGATTCAAAGTTTGGGAGAAAGCCAACATTCATCATAATTAATAACGGGGTTCTCAGGAAGTTTCTCATTTCAACGGAAGTAATCATTCAAGCTTCAAGGATTAATAGCAAAGTAAAGTGGCAGGGTTCTCGACCAGGTTTCATAACTTTAAAGAAGATACTACTCATTCTATTTCATTTCAAATAAATTAAGCAAATTGCTTTATCAAAGATATACATTTCCTATTTTATAAACTATTAAAGAGCCCTCGATTGAAATATCCATCTTTTAAATAAAATACGGGTGATCATCATGTACTGACCTCCATCCGGTCATTATGGTACCTATGGCATTATTTCAGCCTTATATTGGACTAGCCCCGCTAGCCTCTTATATGACTAGACTAGTCCCACTAGTGTCTTACATCTCTATTGTGGCGCCCCAAAACCCGGGGTCAGGAGTCTCGGAAGCCACGCCATCCAAACTCACATAACTCACACTACAATATATAAATACTCACGCTTCACGACCCCACACTTATCACACACACACTTACAGGTTATTGTATTGGAAATGAACCATCATAACTAGAGTAATTTTATTACAACCCAAATATAATTAGTCTTACCGGGGAGTGACCTTTAGGCAAGGCTAGTCCGCCGGCCAAATATACGTTTCTTGTTTCTTACCTTACATAAGTCATACTTATAAATAAGCCGAACTATAAACAACTAAAAACTAATCCAGCTTATTCTGACTACCTGTGGTACAACACCAAACAATCTACGGAACAGCTGGCCATTTTCTACCCGTTTCCTGGCTGTGGTTCTCATGGCAGGCATCTTGATTCACTGTTGTGTTGTGTCAATTTAAGAAAACAAGTGTGAGCTATAATGCCCAGCATAATAATGTACAGTATGGAGATGACTGTATAATAACATCATATATGATAATTATGTTTGATTCAAAAATAGTTTTCCTTGGTGATACACACCTTCTTATGAAAACAATTCTCTAAGGGATTTTAATATCCTGCGAATACCTTAATAGTAATCCCAGCACCTAGGCTTGGGTTATGGTATTACATCGCAATTCCAATTGGAAGAATTAGGACACTCGTTGGAGCCATCGTATATGATGATCAGTCGTAATACGATAATAGTAACCTTTTCTACTAGTAAAGGATGACACCTCCGTATCCCGGTTATCACCCTTGCCGCATTCGGGCTACGTGTCCCATTTTCTGGTATACACATACTTCACAAGTTCCTGAGTACACTGAGTACCTTCGCCTGCGATACCTTTGGTAGTCCATCTAGCACACATAGTACCATAGTCTACCCCTCCCTTTTCCTTTTAAAAGAATTCTATCAATCTCGAGAACTCGAACCACATCGAAGTTCCCCAAGCGTTTTGCTTGTTGATAGAAACATCTTATCTCTCTAAGATATAAGTGTATATATATGTATATACATACTTCCGAGAATTTCGGAGGAAGTACTAAGAATGTGACTTGACCATTGTCAACAGATTATTTATAAGGGAAAAAAGTTTCTCCTTAAAACTATATTCAACATATTAAATAAGTCGGGATAATATTCACCGACGATCTGAATTTATTCGAATAATATTCTGAAATCAGAAAGTATATTATAAATCAGGATCTATGATTTTTAAATCAATAATAAACCCTTTAAGAATAATAATTAATCAAATAATGGTTGATAAATAATTAAACCTCGAATAAGTTTACTCTCTAAAAGAATCTTTAAAATAATATTCCTTAACTAGTTTGTATTTACAATATTAGTAATCTATAATGATTAGTCGGGTTTGAAATAAATAATCGTTGGAGTATACTATTCCCATAATCAAGGAATAAGTATATAATATTTATTATTCGAACAATAAAATATAGTTGAGGGAATATAATCGTTGGGAAATCATTTAAATAAAAGTTCGAGGTGTTTTAATGTTTCGTAAGTGAACGATGAGTCCCTTTAAAACATACTACTATGGACTTATAACCGTCCTATAATATCACCGGAATGATTCCCGGGTTTTATCTTAAATCCCGACCGATTCTCGGTCTTATATAATACATCAAGCTTAAAGCGAACTAACATTTCACGATATATACTTTATCGTACAACATCGCTATATTATGCGAAATTCAACAACTATGTATCATGGCAAGCATGGTATTTATGCAATGATAGTAAAACAATCATTTCACAACACAACATTAAAAATGGAGTTGGGTTCGGAAACTTGCTTGGGTATCTCGAGGTGGAGGATGCTCTAGGTTCCGCTCGGAAATCTATAACCATAAACACATTTCACTTCGTTAGGTTCCGTTCTAATTTACGGCAAACCACACTCATGCGCTACTTATTATGCACCCTCTTAACTTACACTACCCTTATCATTCCTTTAAGTCGTATTCACATTATGTTCACTTCATTTTCCTAAGTATCTTAGGTTCATTCTTATTATCGACGTCGGCTCCGCTTATGGATTCTCACGGTTTCTACTCGCGCGGTCTCGGCTCCGATATTTTTATAAAATTGGAAAATCATTATTTTCACTTGAAATTTTTATGGAATTTAGGAAACTCAACATGTTACTCTCTGTAAAAATTTCATGATTTATGAACACTTTAAGTCTACCCTTTATATTTTCAAAATTCGTAATTCGTAGCAGTTTTTGTCGCGTAAATCACTTTTACTAAAACAACCATAACTTTTGATCCGTAAATCGGAATCAAGCAATTAAAGCGCCTAAATGATACTTATAACATTTTATATCTTAAACCAAGGTTATTTATCAAGAAACTACAGTTTACAACTTCGGGAATTTCTGCAGAAACTTAAAGTTACGATTTGTTGGTTTTAACGAACTTACGTTTACGATCGGGGTTTCGTTTACGCCCTAACTCTTAACACAACCACCAACAATCATGATATCATCATCAACACACAAACTCCTCTCAAGAACATCATGTTCATGAGGCAACAACAACCAACCTTAACTCTACTTAACTTAATCATCAAGATTTCATCAATAACACCCATTACTCTAGGTTTACTACCACATACTAAATGGATCTAAAAAAATGAACCTTAAATAAAGTTGGGCCAAAGATTTTTACCTTTCTTGAAAGCTTGAGATGTGTTCTTGAGGATGGTGGAGGCTTGGAAGTGCTTGGTATGATTTTTAGAACCTAAAACCACCATTGAAATCAAGAAACCAAAGAAAGGTTACTATTCACACTATTCACTAGTGAGTTTCTTGAATTTATTCCACCCATCAAACCTTGAAAAAAATAGATGAAAGAATTTTCTTACCTTAGTTTAGTTTCTAGGAGGCTTGAGAATTAATTGGGTGATTTTACAAGAGCTAGAACTTGGAGATTTGAATTTGATTTCTCCCTTTTTTTCATTATGGCCGAATGGAGCTTCCAAGGGGGTATTTATACTACTCTTGGTTGCTTCTCTTGGATGATTTGATAGGTTGCTTCTAGGAAGATGAGGTGATATCTTTGCAATTGATTTTATTCTCCTAGTATAGCATTCTAGGTTGATTCCTGGTTGCATATCTTAGGGACAAATCTTTGTAGCTTACTAGGTTACAAGCTAAACTACAAGGTTAGCTTCCTTAGCACACTATTTTTCTAGATAGCTTGATCATCCTATGGTTAGCTCACTATTTGATGAAGTAACCATGGTTACTTCTTTACCATGGCTTTGTTAGTGCGTTACGTTTATTTAATCATTTACGCGTTCGCTCGGTTACTTAAACGTTCTCCGTAATACTTACTCGTAATTGGTTTGTGAAGTAATTCTTTTCGTATTTATTCCTTATATTTTTATTTATCCTACTTGAATATAAATCCGTAGGATTTTAATCTCGTAATTATATTGTGATTCCCGTAATCCTCGATAAGTCGTAAATACGGTCGTTTTTTAAAGTTCATTTTCTTCGAAAACTAACAGCGTTTACATACACTCATTTAGTACGTATAGTCGTAATATCAACTCCAAAACTCATTTTCTCATGCACTACCTAGTGTGGGCTCAAAAGTTTTTCCCGTCCGTCTGGGTTACTATTCATTTAAACGGTTTACAAGGTCTAAAAAATTCGAGTTATTACAATCTTCCCCTTTAACAAGGATTCCGTCCCGGAATCAATTAGAAAATAAGTGGGGATATCTATTCCTCATTGCGTCTTCAAGTTCCCAAGTTGATTCCTCAACATTTTGATTTCTCCATAATATCCTAACCAGCTTCACAGTTTTATTCCTCAACACTTGTTCTTTCTGGTCCATTATCCTTACTTGCTGCTCGATGTAGGTCAGGTCTGGTTGTAAATCTACCTGCTTGTACTCTATTACATATCGTGCATCTGCATGGTACTTCCTTAACATGGACACGTGAAACACGTTGTGCACTTATTGCAAGTTAGGAGGCAATGCGAGCTCGTAAGCTAGAGGTCCTATTCTCCTCAAAATTTCAAAGGATCCTATGAATCTTGGACTCAGCTTCCCTTTTTTCCAAATCTCATCACTCCTTTCCACGGAGATACCTTCAATAGCACAGAATCTCCTACTTCATATTCCCTATCCTTTCTGGTCTGGTCGGCGTACTTCTTTTGTCTGTCCTGGGCTGCTACCAGTCTTTTCCTGATGAGTCCTACCATTTCTATGGTCTGCTGGACTAACTCTGGTCCTAGTATCTTGTATTCTCCAACTTCATCCCAACACAGGGGAGAGCGACATCTTCTTCCGTAAAGAGCTTCATACGGGGGCATTCCTATGCTAGCGTGATAGCTATTGTTGTAAGCAAATTCAATCAGGGGTAAGTGGTCATCCCAATTTCCTTTGAAATCAATGGCACATACTCGTAGCATATCTTCTAGGGTCTGAATAGTCCTCTCGCTTTGTCCATCAGTCTGGGGGTGGTAAGCGGTACTCATGTTTAGTTTGGTGCCTACGCATTCCTGGAAGCTTCTTCAAAATCGGGAATTAAACCTCGGGTCTCTATCTGACACTATGGCTACCGGAACGCCGTGTCTCACTACTATTTCCTTCAAGTAAATATCCACCAACTTGTCTACAGTGTATCTTTCGTTGATTGGTAGGAAGTGTGCGGACTTGGTCAATCTATCTATGATAACCCATATGGCATCATGATTGGTCTTTGTCCTTGGTAAGCCTGTCATAAAATCCATGGCTATATGCTCCCATTTCCATTCTGGAATCTCTAGGGGTCGTAATAGTCCACTAGGTCACTGATGTTCAGCCTTCACTCTCTGGCACGTCAAGCACTTGCTGACCCACTCTGCTACTTCTCTCTTCATGTTAGGCCACCAATAATATTCCTTAAGGTCACGGTATATTTTCGTACTTCCTGGGTGGATTGAATATCTAGAGTTGTGCCCTTCGTGCAGCAGCTCATCTTTTAACTCTTGCACATTTGGAATCCAAATTAGGGATGCATACCTCATGATCCCTTTCTCATCCTTCTCGCATCTCACTTCAATGCTCCTCTTTCCTCACTCATCTTCTTTTCCTAACATACTCGTATCTTTTCAGTCAGCTCTGGCACTAGCTTAATCTCAAATAATCCTTTCGTTCCCCTACCAGTCATCCTCACGTCAATCTCCATCTTCTCAAATTCCTTAATCAAATCCTCTGATGTCATTATCATTTTGAGTCTTTCCTTCCTACTAAGGGCGTCAGCCACCACATTGGCTTTACTCGGGTGATATAAAATTTCACAGTCGTAGTCTTTTATCAACTCTAACCATCTCCTCTGTCTCATGTTCAGTTCCTTCTGAGTAAAAATATATTTGAGGCTTTTATGGTCAGTGTAGATCTCGCATTTCTCACCGTATAGGTAGTTTCTCCAAATTTTTAGGGCAAACACTATGGCTGCTAATTCTAGATCATGCACAGGGTATCTGCTCTCATATTCCTTCAACTACCGAGAGGCATACGCTATAACTTTGTCATGTTGCATCAGTACACATCCTAATCCTTTAAGCGATGCATCATTGTATATTACAAACTCTCCCTTTCCATCGGGAAGAGCGAGCACTGGTGCTTACACCAGCCTCCTTTTCAGTTCTTGAAAACTCTCCTCACATTTTTCTGTCCATACAAACTTTTCTTTCTTTCGGGTAAGTCTAGTCAGTGGACCGGCTATTTTAGAAAAATCTTGCACGAACCTTCGGTAATATCCTATTAAACCCACAAAACTCCAAACCTCCGTTGGGGTAGTTGGTCTTTCCCAATTGGATACCGCCTCTATCTTGGCAGGGTCAACTAAAACTCCTTTGCTACTCACCACATGTCCTAAAAAGTGAACTTCTCTCAACCAAAACTCACACTTCGAGAACTTGGCATACAATTTCTCATTCCTCAAGATTTCCAAGACTATCATCAAATGTTCTGCGTGTTCTTGCTCTGTCTTTTAGTAGATCAAAATATCGTCTATAAAAACTATCACACATATATCCAGGTACTTTTTGAACACTTTGTTCATCAAATCCATAAAGGCTGCGGGTGCATTGGTTAACCCAAACGACATGACTAAGAACTCATAGTGTCCATACCTAGTGCGAAAAGCAGTCTTCGGTATATCTTCCGGTTTGATTTTCAACTGGTGATATCCTGTTCTCAAATCTATTTTGGAAAAATGTACAGCTCCTTTGAGTTGGTCGAATAGGTCATTAATTCTGGGGAGAGGGTACCTATTCTTAATAGCCAGCTTATTCAGCTCTCGATAGTCTATGCATAACCTCATACTGCCGTCCTTTTTCCTTACGAACAGTACTGGCGCTCCCCATGGCGACACACTGGGCCTTATCATTCCATTATCTAATAACTCTTGCAGTTGAGAAGCTAGTTTCTTCATCTCAACTGGGGCTAGCCTATACGGGGCCTTGGATACTGGTGCCGTTCCTGGTGCTAACTCTATAGCGAACTCTATTTCTCGGTCAGGTGGCAATCCTGGTAAGTTCTCTGGAAATACATCCTCAAATTCGTTTACTATGGGTATATCCTGTATATTAGGGACTTCCTTCTTGGTATCTATCACATAAGCCAAATAGGCCTTGTTACCTTTCCTTAACAATCTTTTTTCCTGTAGCATGGTTAGAAATTTCTGGTTCTGTCATTGACCTTTAAACACTACTTCTTTTTCATTCTGCACTCTTATCTTTACTTTCTTCCGTTCACAATCTATTTGTGCTCCATTACTGGATAACCAATCCATTCCTAAGATTACATCAAATTCTCCTAACGCGAATGGGATTAGGTCAACCTCGAAGATCTTCCCTTCTAATTTCAACTTGCACTTAGGGTGTACTTGATTTATAGGAATTATTTCTTTGTTTGCTATTTCTACTCGTAATATCTCACATAAGGGTATGGCATTAAGTTTTAACTTTTTAGCAAAATCTTGAGATATAAAATACTTGGTTGCTCCAAAATCAAATAGGACATTTGCATGTTCAGAATTTAACAAAAGGGTACCTACTATCACGTCAGTGTTTCGGACAGCATCCTGAATAGTCATGTTGAAGGTCCTAGCAGCTGGGGGTCGGTTGGATTCAGCTTTGCTCATCCCTGAGGCTGGGGGCTTCAACGTTGGGCAATCCTTCCTCATGTGCCCTACCTTTCCACATTGGAAACACGTTACATTGGGCCGGGTGTAGTTGTTGGCAAGGTGTCCGATTTGGTCACACCGGTAACATTTCAGAGGGACTCTTGTCTGGGTACACACTCCAAGGTGTCTCTTCTTACAGGTTTGACACTCTGGTATTGGGGCACGTGGTTGGCTATGAAATGTTTCCCTAGATTGTCCGCCGCCCTGGCCAACACTCTCACTCGGGGCCTTTCTGAATCCGGGGCCTCGTGCAGGTTGGGACACTGCTCCCTTGACGAACCTGCTCGGAAGGCTCCTGTTCCCGGTTACTATTCCTTGGCTTCATATCTTCCTCTTCCTATTTTCCTTCTTCTTCACACTCTGCTCACTGCCAGCTTCAACAATCGAGGCTTTCTGTACTAAGGTGGCATAGTCTGTCAGCTCTAACACTGCTACTCGGTTCTGTATCCACTGTTTCAAATCAAGCTGAAACCTTCGCGCTTTCTTTTCTTCGGTATTCACAAACTCAGGCACAAAACTCGATAACTCAGTAAATTTGGCCTCATATTCTGCCACAGTCATCTTATCCTGTTTCAACTCCAGAAACCTAATCTCCATATGGGTTTCCATAAACCTAGGGATTTACTTGTCTAAGAACAGTCAGGTAAATCTATCTCATGGAATCACAGTATCAGTTTCTAGGTTTCATTTGGACTCCCACCAGTAGTTAGCTTCTCCTTTCAACATGTAAGAAGCAAAAATGGTCTTATGTCGTTCCTCAACACCTAGTATCTCGAAGGACTTTTCTATCTCTTTGAGCCTGGCCCGTGCTTCAACGGGGTCGGCAGATCCTAGAAACTCTGGGGGTTTGAGAGATTTAAAGGCTCTAAAGGCAGTAGCTACAGTCTGTTGGGCAGTATGTGGTTGTGGTGGAATAGGCTGTTGGTTCAGATTTGCTCTTAACAGTTCCATAAATTCATTCATGGGGTTCCCTCCCTGATGGGTATCCTCAACCTCTTTTTCTACATATTCTTCCTCATCATATTCATATAGTCTAAGTCTTCTTCACTTTCCTCATTCACTACAGGGTCAGGTTCACCTTGTTGTTAGTTAACAGATTCTGCGGGCTGTGCCCTGGTTCCTCTTCTGTAACGACCGGGAAATTTATGTTTATTTTATATCATAATTATAATAAAATATGTGTATTACTATGTCATTTATGTGTGATTATCTGATAAACCCTAACTGTTATGTGTTACGTGTATTCCATGTCATTTCTGTATTTTAAGGTATATTTTTCAGATATTTTATTATGCATTCATAGGTTTTATTTCAAACGTTTTACGACCCAAATAATGATTTTAAAGCCAGTATTTCAAATAAAATAATGGGCCTTATTTTTCATCAAATGGCTTTTACAATCGCATTATTCTGAACATCTAGATATTTTATAAATTTTCTCATTTTACGAAAAATGACTTTTCCGGGCCCCATTGGGTGTCAAAAACCCCACAAAAATCAAATTTTTATTTTTATAAAATTATAGGACTTTCATTTATATTATTTCTTTGCATTTTTACATTATTCACAATTTTTGGGAATTTTTGGCATATATATTGTATATATAAAATATTTATAAATTAAATTTTAATACTCAAAAATTATAAAATTAGGGGCCTATTAATTTTTAAAAAGTGTAGAATTAGGGCCTTAATTTTAATTAGGAGTATTATTTTTACTACTATAAATAGCCTAATTTTTATTTAATTAATCATAATTAACAATTAAAAATCAGAAAATTCTCTGAAATCGGGTCGGGAAGAACAGGTTCGGGTCAGGAATTCAAGTCGTGATTTTGATCTGATTACAGCACCAAAACAAGTGATTCGAGTATCCAAATTGAATGTTTTGATCTGTTCTTTCTGTTTCTTGCATCAATTTCACTTTTTATTGCATCATTTTTTATTTTCGATTTCTAGGGTTTATGTTCGAATTAGGGCTTTTTAATTCCAGGGTTATTTTGATATTTTGATGATTTAAATAGCTTGGTTATGTGATTTCCAGTTGATTCATGGTTTTTAATTGATGAAACGATACCTAGATAGCAAAGTACGATTTCCAGGGTTTATGTCGAATTTTCAAAACACAACTCGATGATTTCTGTGAATATTTGATTCTTGTAATAATAGGGCTTTGATTGTATATGTTCTTAGCTTTAATTTGCACTATAGAACGTTAAGTTTGGTTTACAGAATCGAAAGATGGATTTTTGGCCGGAGTTCTTGATGATTTTGATCGGAGAAATTGTTGCAGGGATGTTTCTGGTCGATTTTGGCCTGAAACAGATTGGGGAAGTAATTTGGGATGTTTTGGGATCAAAAACGGAACCAAATGGTGTCCGTTTGGCCAGGAATTGGGACGCCGGAGTCCGGGAAACCCACCGGAATCTGGGGATTTTCCAGTGAGTTCATCCCCGACCCGGAAAATTCTTGGTGTCCCGGTTGCAACCCGATTTGCAACCCGATTTGCAACCCGGGTTTGATCTGATTTTGTCATAAATGGATTTCTGACATCTGTTTTTGAATTTTAATTTTAATTTTAATTTTTATTAATTTTAAAAATCAGATTTATTCATTTTATAAATTGATTAATTAATTATTTAATTAATTGATTTATATTATAAATAATTCTGAAATATTTTCTAAAAATCAGATTTAATTATTTTCTTAATTATTTATTATTTATTAATTATTTAAAAAATGATTAATTATTTTATTAATTAATCAAATAATTTTCAATAAATCATAATAAATTCATTTTAATTCAAAAAATTATAGAAAAATTATTTTTAATTCTGATTTTTCTTAAATAATGATTTAAAAATTATTTTTGAGATTTAAAAATTAGTAATAATTAATTATAATACTTAATAAATGGAATTATCAGTATTTAATTGATAATAATTCAACCGTTAGTCCGTTTTGCGTGAAACGAAAGCCTATTAACTTAGAAAAATGAATCATTTTCATTAAAAATAATATCAAAGCTTAATTTCTTCTAAACATTAGTTGATTTTGTGACTTGTTTGATTATCAGTTGAGTTACGTGCCGAGACGAGTCCGAAAAAAAATTCCGGAAAAATGGGAAACGAGTCAGATAACGATCAGTTGAGCGATCAGTGAGTCGATTTTGGTTTTAAAAATTATTTTAATCATAAAAATGATTATGTGCTTATATGCTTATGTGTATTACGTGGTTAATTGAGTCTTACTTGCATATATGTAATACATGAGTCAGTCATAAGCGCATGGGTAGATGTTAGGAACGGTTTGAAATCGATTCAAATGAAGTACGACGTGACTTAACCAGTCTGTTTTGCCAACAGAAGCTAAGCCAGCCAGGCAAGTTGAGTCGGTAATAGTCCAAGGTGATAGACAGAAGTGATTCAATTGTAGTGAGTCGCGCAGAAGGCAAGTTTTTCCCCTATTCTACTTTCAGAATAGTGATACTGATTCAAATGCTTATCACATTTGCATTCTCTTGATTATTGTTCTTGATCACTGATATACACTTGTTATTCCTTTGTTCATATTTCATTTCGATTCTTGATTTCTCCGTTTCTTTGAATTCTTGATTCATATTCCATTGATAATGCATTGAGATTGATATATTCTGGTATTTGGGATATATCAAAGCATACCGATTGTTCTGGTTGCTAAGCGATGGACTGGATAATGATATTTTTAGGATTGAGTGTGTCTTAATCCTGAGGACCGGGATGACTGGTGCCTCGATGTGGGTCATAGTGCCTGGGTACCCGACTGGATCTATATATTGAGATATGGATCTGCATTATATTCTGACTGATCAGCAGAATATAGATGCGAACTTATGTCCAGTTTAGTTCATTTATACTCGCCAATAATGGCCTTCTTTCAATTATCGTGAGGTTATATCTTTGCAGATATACCTGGGATGACGAATTCATTTAAAATGCTTTAACACTGTTTATACTTTATGGACTTGTTGAGCAATTTTTGGCTCACCCCTTTTGTTGTTATTCACCTTATTGTTTTCACTTAAGAAGAAATATGAAACCAATCAGGACTCGAGTGGTAAAGAAGCGGGTCAAGCCTTGGGATCCTCTCATACCCAAGGTGTTGATCCTAATCCAGGAAGAAAGCTTTGAGTTGCCCGAGTAGGTGGAGTGTTGATAGATAGTGTGTGTGTTTGAATAAAAGTTGAACTTAGTTTAAAATGAATTAGACAATGGTTTGTAATAAAGAGAGTTTGTGAGACTTTGAATGTTGGTTTGTAATAAAAGTAGTTAGTGGTTCTTGTTTTCATACTTCAACCTAAAAAGATCCTGGTTAGTGTTAAAGGGGTTTAATTTCATTTCTTTATTAATTGTTAATCAGATTGTACAGGTTTGGTGATTAGCTAGTAACCCCCAGACTTATACCCCGGGTCTGGAGGGCATTACAGGTTTGGCATCAGAGCTGTAGGTTTGGTCCCTGAAAACAAGAACATTAGGATTAAGATAGGATAGGGAGATCACATAAGATAGGGATAGTCAAATTAGGATTAATAGTGTTAGGATTTAGGTCAGATTAGAATAGGGAAGTAAAAATCTTAGGATTGTTAGTGACTTTTTCTTTTCTTTGGTACATTATCAGATGGCATCTTCTGGTTATTCTGCGTCTTCCGAGAGGACAGTCACTGGGCCAGCAGCACCAGTTATACCTCCAGTATCTGAGTATATATTTCCTCCTCTACCACCTCCACCATCATTGCCACAAGAGCCGGTACCACCAGTTCAGGGGATAGTTCATGACCCCATAGAGATGTTTGATCCTTTTGAGTTCTTTGAGCCGATGGTTCCTTTACCAGTTGAGCACCAGTTTATACCAGGTATTGAGCAGGAGTTACCACCACCACCATTGTTACCTCCTATACCAGTGCATGCCCCAGAGCCGGACATAGTTCAGATGATTCCAGTTGAGGGGATAGGAGAGCATGATGTGGATCTACAGTTAGGTTTACCACAACAGGGTGCAGGTATCACGAGGGTTCCTTCTCAGGAGTCAGTAGGTCAGGTTGCTCAGCCGCATATGGTACCATTCCATGAGTATAGAGTTATGAGGGATGATATGGAGTATTGGCGGGCACAGTGTCGGGAGATTATGCATCTGTTTGATCAGAGGGACAGAGGACCGTTAGCGGCCCTACAGCCGGATTATTATATGAGACAGCGATTACAGTCCGTGTTGATGAGTGCTACTTGGGAGCTGGATGATTTGACTCATGATGGACCTCCTTCTTTTGCAGAGTTCTACAGGGTTTTCCGCTTGGCACAGACTTTGGTCCGGGCACTTAGAGAGGAGCTTAGGCGTATTCCGCCTGGGTTCTGAGATGGTTTGAGACAGTGACTCCAGAATACATATGTATATAGAGGCAGCATAGTATAACCTAGTGAGTAGTGTGTATGCGTGTATCAGTAGTTTAACTTGTAGTAGTAGTTTAACTTGTATCGATAGTGTGACTTGTAGCCGTAGTGATGACCAGTAGCCCGAGACTTTTTGTATCAAGCATTTACACCTGAAGCTGGTGTCACATATATATAAGATGAACTTTTTCAATTTCTTTTATTTAAATTTCAGCCTTTACAGTTTTGTAGCATTTACTTTCACTTTACAGTTTCCATATTATAATTCCTGTTGAAAAAAACAATTATTTTATTTAACTGTTTACATTTCCAGACTTTACATTCAGCAACTGTTTTCTTTATATAAACCATGTTATTAATACAGGATAAATTGTTTTCCTTACATATTGTTAATTGTTTATTAAACTGTTAAATAAATATCACCTGTTTTATTATCAGAAGAAGATGGCACCAAAGAGAAAGACTAGGGTTGAGACCTCTAACAGCAATTCCGAAGACCAAACTAACGAGACCATGAACCAAATGTTCCATCTGATGCAACAACAGATGGTAATGATGCAACAGCAGATGCAGCATCAGCAACAGCAGATACAACAACAAATGTTACAACAGCCACCTCGTCCTGAGCCTTAACTACCACCAACCTTACCTGTTGTTACTTTTAAGCAGTTTCAGTCAGTTAAACCTCCAGAATTTGAAGGGTCTACTGATCCTATCAAAGCTACCACCTGGTTAAAAGAAATAGAGAAAACGTTCGCACTAGTGAAGATAGGTGAGAACCAGAAGACTGATTTTGCTAGTTACTTGTTGAAAGGAGAGGCGAATTATTGGTGGGAATCTAAAAGGGCTTTAGAGGGTGAAGATGTTATTGCGAGGGATAGGTTTAAAGAGTTGTTTTTAGAAAAGCATTTTCCTCATTATGTGAAGAACCAAATGCAGATTAAGTTTCTAGAACTGAAGCAGGGAAATATGTCCGTGGCAGAGTATGAAGCCAAATTTACTGAGTTGGCTAGGTTTGTTCCGGAACAGGTTGACACTGAAGAGAAGCTAGTTCAAAGGTTTTAAGAAGGGTTATGACCATGGATTCGTGGCCAAGTTGCAGTTTTCGAATTGACGACGTATACCGCCGTAGTTCAGAAAGCTTTGATTATAGAAGGGGAAAGTGAAAGATCTCAGCAAGACAAGGGACAGGGAAGTTTCCAAGATCGCTCCAGCAGAAAGCCAGGATTTCAAGCCCGAGAAATTTGAATTTTAAAAGGATAGGACAAGGTCCACAGAAGGCATGTAATCATTTCCAAACCTCCAGTCAGTGGGGAATGGTCAGAGTTCTCGTGCCGTACTGCAAGACATGTAATCGAAAGCATACTGGTGTATGTATCAAAAAGGATGTAACGTGTTATCGGTACAAGCAGAAAGGGCATTATTCTAACGAATGTCCAACAGGTAGAACAGCGGAAATGACTTATTTCCAGTGTGGAAAGAAAGGGCATATCGTCAGAAATTGCAAAGGACCAGCTATGGCAGCCAGTGTTCCGAGAGTGTTAGCATTACCTCCGTCGCCGCCTAATCAACCCAAAATAAGAACTTTTAACATGACCATGAAAGAAGCAGTGCAGAGTCCGAATGTTATTGCAGGTACGCTTTTGGTGAATTCCATAAGTTCAAAAGTATTAATTGATTCTGGAGCTACTCGTTCATTTATTTCTGAAGAATTCCTTGATAAATTACATTGTGGAATCGAATGGTTGGGTGAGACTTTAATTATAAAATTAGCGAATGACGACCAAGTTCCAGTAGATCGAGTATGTCCTGCGTGTGATATAGAAATAGTCGGACATCATTTTTCGGTAGATTTAATTCCTTTTAAGCTAGGAGAATTCGATGTCATTTTGGTAATGGATTGGTTAGCTTGTCATAACGCTCAGATAGATTGCGCGAATAAGAGAGTCAAATTACGAACTGCGGAATATGCAACGGTAATATTCAAAGGCGAAAAACAGCGAAAGAAATTTCTCACCGTGATACAGACTAAAAGATTGCTTCGACAAGGATGTGAGGCGTACATAGCTTACGTGTTAGATACTGAAAGAGGAAGTCCTAGAATGGAAAACATTCCAGTTGTATGCGAGTTTCCAGACGTCTTTCCAGACGAGCTTCCAGGATTACCGTCAGATCGAGAAATTGAGTTCACGATTGATCTAGCACCAGGCACAGAACTAGTTTCGAAAGCTCCATATCGAATGGCTCCAGTCGAAATTAAGGAATTGTCAATGCAACTACAAGATCTTCTAGACCGAGGCATCATACGACCTAGTGTATCCCCATGGGGTGCACCGGTGTTATTTGTGAAGAAGAAGGACGGCAGCATGCGATTATGCATCGACTATAGAGAATTGAATAAACTCACTATCAAGAACAAGTATCCCTTACCAAGAATCGACGATTTGTTCGATCAGTTAAAAGGAGCAGCATGGTTTTCAAAGATAGATTTGCGATCAGGCTATCATCAATTGAAGATTAAAGCTGAAGATATTCCAAAGACTGCGTTTCGTACAAGATATGGGCATTACGAGTTTTTGGTAATGGCATTCGATTTGACAAACGCGCCAGCAGCATTCATAGATCTAATGAACAGAGTATTCAAGAAATATTTAGATAAATTCGTGATTGTATTCATTGATGACATCTTGATTTATTCCAAGACGGAAGAAGAGCATGCGGAACACTTGAGGATAGCTTTGGAAATTCTGAGGAAAGAACAACTGTACGCAAAATTTTCGAAATGTGAATTCTGGTTAAGAGAAGTACAATTTCTAAGGCATATCATCAGTAGAGAAGGCATCCAGGTCGATCCAGCGAAGATTGAAGCTTTGTTAAATTGGGAAAGACCAAAGACGCCGAAAGAAGTTCAAAGTTTCTTGGGATTGGTAGGATATTATCGAAGGTTTGTCAAAGACTTTGCGAAGATAGTAACGCCGCTGACCAAGTTGACTCGAAAAAGTGAAAAGTTTGAATGGAATGATAAGTGTGAAGAAAGTTTTCAAGAGTTGAAAAATCGGTTAGTAACCGCACCGGTACTTGTATTGCCAGACGAGCTAGGAAATTTCATTATTTTCAGCGACGCCTCGTATCGCGGGCTAAGTTGTGTATTGATGCAGCACGGTAACGTCATCGCATATGCTTCGAGATAACTTAAACCTCATGAACAAAAATATCCCACTCATGATCTGGAATTGGCAGCGATCGTATTTGCGTTGAAGCTTTGGAGACATTATCTCTACGGTAAAAAATGTGAAATCTACACAGATCATAAAAGTCTGAAGTATACCTTTACGCAAAAGGAGCTGAACATGCGATAACGTCGATGGCTGGAATTGATAAAGGATTACGATGTCACGATCAGTTATCATCCAGGAAAAGCAAATGTTGTAGCAGATGCGCTAAGCAGGAAAGAAAGATTGAATCGGTTAACGTCATGCGAAGAATTAACCAAGGAATTCGACAAATTAGAAATCGAGATTCGTATTTCCCATGAATTCGCAGAAACTATCTACACTATGACTTTCCAACCGGAATTGTTAGAGAAGATTCGTCGCTGTCAAGATGAAGTGATGAGTCAAGATGACGACCTGATGGGAGAAGAGATCACAACTCAGAAAGATAATGAAGGAATTTTACGCTTTGCGTCGAGAATCTGGATCCCTAACGTGGCAGAATTAAAAGAAGAAATAATGCGAGATGCGCACAATTCAAAGTATTCCATTCATCCAGGAAGCACAAAAATGTATCGCGATCTAAAGGAGAACTTTTGGTGGCCGAACATGAAGAAGGAAATAGCTGAATGGGTGAGTAAATGCTACACATGCCAGCGAGTTAAAGCGGAACATCAATGTCCGAGCGGATTATTACAACCATTAGACATTCCAGAATGGAAATGGGAACATTTAGCGATGGATTTTGTAGTAGTACTACCAAGGACAAAGGCAAATCATGATGCGATATGGGTAATCATTGACAGACTCACCAAGTTAGCATATTTTCTACCAATCAACGAAAGATTTTCACTCGACAAACTAGTGCACTTGTATCTCAAAGAGATTATAATGCGACATGGAGTTCCAATATCTATCGTGTCCGATCGAGATCCTCGTTTCAACTCAAGATTTTGGAGACAATTTCAAGAATGCCTTGGAACTAAATTGAACATGAGTACCGCTTATCATCCGCAAACTGATGGGCAAAGTGAAAGAACTATCCAAACGATTGAAGACATGTTACGAGTTTGCGTGATCGATTTTGAAGGCAGTTGGGATGAACATCTACCTCTGGTGGAATTTTCTTATAATAACAGCTATCACGCGGGCATTGGAATGCCACCGTACGAAGCATTATACGGGAGGAAATGCAGATCACCAGTACATTGGGATGAAGTTGGAGAACGCAAAATTTTGGGTCCAGAATTAATTCAACAGACGAAAGAAAAGATTGAACTCATTCGAAAACGACCCGATGCAGCGCAAAACAGGCAACGCAAATATGCAGATCAAGCTAGAAAGGATATGGACTATCAAGAAGGAAAAAATATACTACTCAAAATATCGCCATGGAAAGGATTGACCAGATTTGGCAATAAGGGTAAATTGAAACCACGATACGTTGGACCGTTTGAAATTTTGAAGAAAGTGGGAAAAGTTGCATATAAATTAGCTTTACCGCCTCATATGCAGCATATTCACAATGTTTCACGTGTCCATGCTTAAGCAATATAATCCTGACTCTAGGCATGTAATAGAGTATGAGCCGATAGAAATCCAACCTGATTTGTCTTTTGTAGAACAGCCGGTAAGAATTTTAGATCGTCGAGAGAAAGTGTTGAGAAATAAGTCTGTATATTTAGTGAGAGTGTTGTGGAGAAATCCTATGGTTGAAGAATCAACCTGAGAACTTGAAAGTGAAATGTTAGAGAAATACCCTCATTTGTTTTCATAGAAGATTCTGAGGACAGAATCCTTTTAAGGGGGAAGGATGTAACGACTGGGAAATTTACATTTATTTTATATCATAATTATAATAAAATATGTGTATTACTATGTCATTTATGTGTGATTATCTGATAAACCTTAACTGTTATGTGTTACGTGTATTCCATGTCATTTCTGTATTTTAAGGTATTTTTTCAAATATTTTATTATGCATTCATAGGTTTTATTTCAAACGTTTTATGACCCAAATAATGATTTTAAAGCCAGTATTTCAAATAATATAATGGGCCTTATTTTTCATCAAATGGCTTTTACAATCGCATTATTCTGAACATCTAAATATTTTATAAATTTTCTCGTTTTGCGAAAAATGACTTTTCCGGGCCCCATTGGGTGTCAAAAACCCCACAAAAATCACATTTTTATTTTTATAAAATTATAGGACTTTTATTTATATTATTTCTTTGCATTTTTACATTATTCACAATTTTTGGGAATTTTTGGCATATATATTGTATATATAAAATATTTATAAATTAAATTTTAATACTCAAAAATTATAAAATTAGGGGCCTATTAATTTTAAAAAGTGTAGAATTAGGGCCTTAATTTTAATTAGGAGCATTATTTTTACTACTATAAATAGCCTAATTTTTATTTAATTAATCATAATTAACAATTAAAAATCAGAAAATTCTCTGAAATCGGGTCGGGAAGAGCAGGTTCGGGTCAGGAATTCAAGTCGTGATTTTGATCTGATTACAGCACCAAAACAAGTGATTCGAGTATCCAAATTGAAGGTTTTAATCTGTTCTTTCTGTTTCTTGCATCAATTTCACGTTTTATTGCATCATTTTTGATTTTCGATTTCTAGGGTTTATGTTCGAATTAGGGCTTTTTGATTCCAGGGTTATTTTGATGTTTTGATGATTGAAATAGCTTGGTTATGTGATTTACAGTTGATTCATGGTGTTTAATTGATGAAACGATACCTAGATAGAAAAGTACGATTTCCAGGGTTTATGTCGAATTTTCAAAACACAACTCGATGATTTCTGTGAATATTTGATTCTTGTAATGATAGGGCTTTGATTGTCTATGTTCTTAGCTTTAATTTGCACTATAGAACGTTAAGTTTGGTTTACAGAATCGAAAGATGGATTTTTGGCCGGAGTTCTTGATGGTTTTGATCGGAGAAATTGTTGCAGGGATGTTTCTGGTCGATTTTGGCCTGAAACAGATTGGGGAAGTAATTTGGGATGTTTTGGGATCAAAAACGGAACCAAACGGTGTCCGTTTGGCCAGGAATTGGGACGCCGGAGTCCGGGAAACCCACCGGAATCTGGGGATTTTCCGGTGAGTTCATCCCCGACCCGGAAAATTCTTGGTGACCTAGTTGCAACCCGATTTGCAACCCGGGTTTGATCTGATTTTGTCAGAAATGGATTTCTGACATCTGTTTTTGGATTTTAATTTTAATTTTAATTTTTATTAATTTTAAATCAGATTTATTCATTTTATAAATTGATTAATTAATTATTTAATTAATTGATTTATATTATAAATAATTCTGAAATATTTTCTAAAAATCAGATTTAATTATTTTCTTAAATATTTATTATTTATTATTTATTTATTAATTATTTAAAAAAATGATTAATTATTTTGATAATTAATCAAATAATTTTCAATAAATCATAATAAATTCATTTTAATTCCAAAAATTATAGAAAAATTATTTTTAATTCTGATTTTTCTTAAATAATGATTTAAAAATTATTTTTGAGATTTAAAAATTAGTAATAATTAATTATAATGCTTAATAAATGGAATTATCAATATTTAATTGATAATAATTCAACCGTTAGTCCGTTTTGCGTGAAACGAAAGCTGGTTAACTCAGAAAAATTAATCCTTTTCATTAAAAATAATATCAAAGCTTAATTTCTTCTAAACATTAGTTGATTTTGTGACTTGTTTGATTATCAGTCGAGTTACGTGCCGAGACGAGTCCGAAAAAAAATTCCGGAAAAATGGGAAACGAGTCAGATAACGATCAGTTGAGCGATCAGCGAGTCGATTTTGGTTTTAAAAATTATTTTAACCATAAAAATGATTATGTGCTTATGTGCTTATGTGTATTACGTGTTTAATTGAGTCTTACTTGCTTATGTGTAATACATGAGTCAGTCATAAGCGCATGGGTAGATGTTAGGAACGGTTTGAAATCGATTCAAATGAAGTACGACGTGACTTAACTAGTCTATTTTGCCAATAGAAGCTAAGCCATCCAAGCAAGTTGAGTCGGTAATAGTCCAAGGTGATAGACAGAAGTGATTCAATTGCAGTGAGTCGCGCAGAAGGCAAGTTTTTCCCCTATTCTACTTTCAGAATAGTGATACTGATTCAAATACTTATCATATTTGCATTCTCTTGATTATTGTACTTGATCACTGATATACACTTGCTATTCCTTTGTTCATATTTTATTTCGATTCTTGATTTCTCCGTTTCTTTGAATTCTTGATTCATATTCCATTGATAATGCATTGAGATTGATATATTCTGGTATTTGGGATATATCAAAGCATACCGATTGTTCCGGTTGTTAAGCGATGGACTGGATAATGATATTTTTAGGATTGAGTGTGTCTTAATCCTGAGGACCGGGATGACTGGTGCCTCGACGTGGGCCGTAGTGCCTGGGTACCCGACTGGATCTATATATTGAGATATGGATCTGCATTATATTCTGACTGATCAGCAGAATATAGATGCGAACTTGTGTCCAGTTTAGTTCATTTGTACTCGCCAATAATGGCCTTCTTTCAATTCTCGTGAGGTAATATCTTTGCAGATATACCTGGGATGACGAATTCATTTAAAATGCTTTAATACTGTTTATACTTTGTGGACTTGTTGAGCCATTTTTGGCTCACCCCTTTTGTTTTTATTCACCTTATTATTTTCAGTTAAGAAGGAATATGAAACCAATCAGGACTCAAGTGGTAAAGAAGCGGGTCAAGCCTCGGGATCCTCTCATACCCAAGGTGTTGATCCCAATCCAGGAAGAAAGCTTTGAGTTGCCCGAGTAGGTGGAGTGTTGATAGATAGTGTGTGTGTTTGAATAAAAGTTGAACTTAGTTTAAAATGAATTAGACAATGGTTTGTAATAAAGAGAGTTTGTGAGACTTTGAATGTTGGTTTGTAATAAAAGTAGTTAGTGGTTCTTGTTTTCATACTTCAACCTAAAAAGATCCTGGTTAGTGTTAAAGGGGTTTAATTTCATTTCTTTATTAATTGTTAATCAGATTGTACAGGTTTGGTGATTAGCTAGTAACCCCCAGACTTATACCCCGGGTCTGGACGGCGTTACATCTTCTACGGGGTGGCATTGTTCTGATAATGAAAATTGGTCAACATAATTGTAATTATAACAGTTGGATTATTTTATTCGTATGTATGCATGTCATTTTATTATCTAGCAGGTTTTTATAAAGTGCAATAATATAGACATCATTTCTTAATAACTGCTTAGATATATATTGATAAGATCTCCCACTTATATCTTGGGGATGAAATAACTAGCCGAGTTCATACATGCCTGATTACAATCTATCACTACTAGTTCTGAATACTGAAATGAAAATATATAAGCCGTGTACCCTGAAGGGCTAGGAACGCTATCTACTACTAGCTATCCTATCAAAATTGGTGACAAGTCACCCAGCCTTCTTCAAGGTCTATATCTAGTCAGTAATCTCTCAGTCACTATCACTGCGAGTGAGGTCACGCACTTTCCTCATCGCTCCTGCAATCATCTGATCTGCATCAACTATCGGGATGTATCCTCCCACTGATGTCATCCTCATCTGAACCCTGGTACGGAGCTCGATCCCATCTATCTCTCTGCGGGCTATGGTCGGGGAAGCAGCCCTGAAATCTCCTGGGTATCCTAGTCGGGTGGCTCTCTCAGTTGTCAGTGCATGGCATAACTCCGCAATGCGAGCAGATGCCGCAGTGATCTCAGCGTTAAGCTGACCCACTATCCAGTCGTGTACGGCTACATGCATGGTCGCCGGTGGTGGTAGCAGTGAATCTGGGTCACTAGAGGATATGTTATGAACCTTGTGGAACTGTGCGTGTATCGCCTCCTCGCCATCATCATCAGTATAGGACATAGGACTCTGGATCCCTGGGGGTGGTGTAGGAGCGCGAATAGCCTGGTGAGGGTACATCTCTACATCTCTCCATACTATGCCATTAGCTATGGGGACAGGAAGCTCAGTCTCCTCCTCTAGGACATCCTCAGTAGGGTCATCGTCTGAATCATCAATGGGTGGGCTCTCTGGCTCGGGAATAAGGTCATGCTCAGGAGTCATGACATCATCAACAGGATAAACTCCCTCCTAGGCTCTACTGGTACCTGACACAATAGGCAAGGTGTTACTAACTTAGAGTCGAAATTCCCTTGAGAGTAAAACAGTCAAGACTACCCGTATAGCCCGATGACGAACTCGACTTGAGCTCTAATTGATTATTTTATTATACTTATGTTTACGTATTTTATATCCTATCGTTTCCAAGATTTGATAACCTAAGGCTCTGATACCATTTCGGTGGTGCCCCAAAACCCGGGGTCAGGAGTCTCGGAAGTCACACCATCCAAACTCACACAACTCACACTATAATATGTAAATACTCACGCTTCACGACCCCACAGTTATCACACACATACTTACAGGTTATTGTCTTGGAAACGAACCATCATAATTAGAGGAATTTTATTACAACCCAAATATAATTAGTCTTACCGGGGAGTGACCTTTAGGTAAGGCTAGTCCACCGGCCAAATATACGTTTCTTCTTACCTTACATAAGTCATACTTATAAATAAGCCAAACTATAAACAACTGAAAACTAATCCAGCTTATTCTGACTACCAGTGGTACAACACAAAACAATCTACGGAACAGCTAGCCATTTTCTACCCGTTTCCTAGCTGTGGTTCTCATGGTAGGCATCTTGATTCACTGTTGAGTTTTGTCAATTTAAGAAAACAAGTGTGAGCTATAATGCCCAGCATAATAATGTAGAGTATGGAGATGACTGTATAATAACATCATATATGATAATTATGTTTTATTCGAAAATAGTTTTCCTTGGTGATACACACCTTCTTATGAAAACAATTCTTTAAGGGATTTTAATATCCTGCGAATACCTTAATAGTAATCCAAGCACCTAGGTTTGGGTTACGGTATTGCATCGCAATTACAATTGGAAGAATTAGGACACTCGTTGGAGCCACCGTATACGATGATCAGTCATAATACGATAATAGTAACCTTTTCTACTAGTAGAAGGACGACACCTTCGTATCCCGGTTATCACCCTTGCCGCATTCGGGCTACGTATCCCATTTTCGGGTATACACATACTTCACTAGTTCCTGAGTACACCGAGTACCTTCGCCTGCGGTACCTTTGGTAGTCCATCTAGCACACATAGTACCAGAGTCTACCCATCCCTTGTCGTTTTAAAAAGAATTCTATCAATCTCGAGAACTCGAACCACATCGAAGTTCCCCAAGCGTTTTGCTTGTTGATAGAAACAGCTTATCTCTCTAAGATATAAGTGTATATATATGTATATACGTACTTCCGAGAATTTCGGAGGAAGTACTAAGGATGTGAGTTGACCGTTGTCAATAGATAATTAATAAGGGGGAAAAGTTTCTCCTTGAAACTATATTCAATATATTAAATAAGTCGGGATAATATTCACCGACGATCTGAAATTATTCGAATAATATTCTGAAATCAGAAAGTATATTTTAAATCAGGATCTATGATTTTTAAATCAATAATAAACCCTTTAAGAATAATAATTAATCAAATAATGGTTGATAAATAATTAAACCTCGAATGAGTTTACTCTCTAAAAGAATCTTTAAAATAATATTCCTCAACTAGTTTATATTTACAATATTAATAATCTATAATGAATAGTCGGGTTTGAAATAAATAATCATTGGAGTATACTATTCCCATAATAAAGGATTAAGTATATAATATTTATTATTCGAACAATAAAATATAGTTGAGGGAATATAATTGTTGGGAAATCGTTTAAATAAAAGTTCGAGGTGTTTTAATGTTTTGTAAGTGGACGATGAGTCCCTTTAAAATGTACTACTATGGACTTATAACCGTCCTATAATATCACCGGAATGATTTCCAGGTTTTATCCTAAATCCCGACCGATTCTCGGTCTTATATAATACGTCACGCTTAAAGCGAACTAACATTTCACGATATATACTTTATCATACAACATCGCTATATTATGCGAAATTTAACAACTATGTATCATGGCAAGCATGGTATTTATGCAATAATAGTAAAAAAATCCTTTCACAACACAACAGTAAAAATGGAGTTGGGTTCGGAAACTTGCCTGGGTATCTCGAGGTGGAGGATGCTCTAGGTTCCGCTCGGAAATCTATAACCATAAACACATTTCATTTCGTTAGGTTCCGTTCTAATTTACGGCAACCCGCACTCATGCGCTACTTATTATGCACCCTCTTAACTTACACTACCCTTATCATTCCTTTAAGTCGTATTCACATTATGGTCACTTCATTTTCCTAAGTATCTTAGGTTCATTCTTATTATCATCGTCGGCTCCGCTTATGGATTCTCACGGTTTCTACTCGCGCGGTCTCGGCTCCAATATTTTTATAAAATTGGGAAATCATTATTTACACTTGAAATTTTTATGGAAGTTAGAAAACTCAACATGTTACTCTTTGTAAAAATTTCATGATTTATGAAAACTTTAAGTCTACCCTTTATATTTTCAAAGTTCGTAATTCGTAGCAGTTTTTGTCACGTAAATCACTTTTACTAAAACGGCCATAACTTTTGATCCGTAAATCGGAATCAAGCGATTCAAGCGCCTAAATGATACTTATAACATTTTATATCCTAAAAAAAGGTTATTTATCAAGAAACTACAGTTTAAAACTTCGGGACTTTCTGCAGAAACTTAAAGTTACGATTTGTTAGTTTTAACGAACTTACGTTTACGATCGGGGTTTCGTTTACGCCCTAACTCTTAACACAACCACCAAAAATCATCATATCATCATCAACACACAAGCTCCTCTCAAGAACATCATGTTCATGAGGCAACAACAACCAACCTTAACTCTACTTAACTTAATCATCAAGATTTCATCAATAACACCCATTAAACTAGGTTTACTACCACATACTAAATGGATCTAAAAACCTGAACCTTAAATAAAGTTGGGCCAAATATTTTTACCTTTCTTGAAAGCTTAAGATGTGTTGTTAAGGATGGTGGAGGCTTGGAAGTGCTTGGTATGAATTTTAGAACCTAAAACCACCATTGAAATCAAGAAACCAAAGAGAGGTTACTATTCACACTATTCACTGGTGAGTTTCTTGAATTTATTCCACCCATCAAACCTTGATAAAAAGAGATGAAAGAATTTTATTGCCTTATTTTAGTTGCTAGGAGGCTTGAGAATTAATTGGGTGATTTTAAAAGAGCTAGAACTTGGAGATTTGAATTTGATTTCTCCCTTTTTTTCATTAGGGCCGAATGGAGCTTCCAAGGGGGTATTTATACTACTCTTGGTTGCTTCTTTTGGATGCTTTGCTAGGTTGCTTCTAGGAAGATGAGGTGATATCTTTGAAATTGATTTTATTCTCCTAGTATAGCATTCTAGGTTGATTCTTGGTTGCATATCCTAGGGACAAATCTTTGTAGCTTACTAGGTTACAAGCTAAACTACAAGGTTAGCTTCCTTAGCACACTATTTTGCTAGCTAGCTTGATCATCCTATGGTTAGCTCACTATTTTATGAAGTAACCATGGTTACTTCCTTACCATGGTTTAGTTAGTGCGTTATGTTTATTTAATCATTTACGCGTTCGCTCGGTTACTTTAACGTTCTCCGTAATACTTACTCGTAATTGGTTTGTGAAGTAATTCCTTTCGTATTTATTCCTTATATTTTTATTTATCCTACTTTAATATAAATCCGTAGGATTTTAATCTCGTAATTATATTGTGATTCCCGTAATCCTCGATAAGTCGTAAATACGGTCGTTTTTCAAAGTTCGTTTTCTTCGAAAACTAATAGCGTTTACATACACTCATTTGATACGTATAGTCGTAATATCAACTCTGAAACTCATTTTCTCATGCAATACCTAGTGTGGGCTCAAAAGTTTTTCTCGTCCGTCAGGGTTACTATTCATTTAAACATTTTACAAGGTCTCAAAAATTCAAGTTATTACATCTATCCAATATTCAAGGAATTCAGTTGGAAAACCTTTGTGTTGGAATACAAGAAAGTTTAACTAAATTCAGTTTTAGCATTACCGATAAGTGAAATCATTTGGACTCTTTCAAGTCGAAAGTCATTCTTAAGTCCAATTCATGAACTTCAGGGGAAGTGAACAAATCAAAAGTAAGCAGGAATCATAAGTTAAAGATATCGATCAAATGTTAAACAAGGTGTATAAGGTCGCAACAAGGCATAAGGGATTATCAAGGAATTTAGTTTAACAAGATGTAGCATATGAAAAGTCCATTAAGACTCTCTTAGGGTCAAGAGATCATAATTTAACAAAACACAAGGATAAGGTATACACACTTGAGCAAGGTTTTACTGTTAGGGTTGTCACAAGGATTGATAACAGGTTTATCACAAGGAACAATAAAAGGATTTTCATACGAATCAATAACAAGTTTCACAAGACCTTTACTCTATCATGACATCAACAATAATCTTTTTGTAATCAATTCATAATAGAAGGTAGAGTTACTTGCCTCAAAAAGCTGTCCTGTTTAATGGAACCTGAGCTACTGCCACCTAAAACTTCCTTCCTTTTACTAGCCTGAATGCCTCTGCTATCAAAATCTACAATACAAAACAGAACCCTAATTAGATACTTGATCAATTCCTGACGTTTCTCAGAACTCTAAATTCCACCCCAATCATAATAAAATATGGCTTTATACTAGTTATATCACCGACGAACTCGATACTTTGCACTTAGCAAATAATCACCGATTCAAATAACTCGATACCATAAATGGCCTATTTAGTAACTCGTTGAGAATCAAACATGACGTACTCGTAATTTACTCTTAACCTACTAACATAATCATCCACAACAATAAAGTATACATAGTTACGCTTTAACACTTATCGCTTAGTATACAACTTTCGATACTAAATCCATATTATAACATGCAACTCGACCTTATACCACTTACCAGGACAACAATCTAACATGCAATTCACTACATTTTTATTTTGAACAATTCACAAGTCACAAAATTTCCAAAATTACTCGAATTTCTTTATCTATCAACAATTAAGCTAAACTGGATTAAATCCATAATTCGAACCGAATTATTACAAATCCGAACCACAACCTTTGTAAAATCTGAAATAAATTTTCAAATTCCATTTTAAACAAACTAAATTCATTACTCAAAACTTCTCATTAAACAATTAACTTTTTAATCTTTATAAGCCTAAATTTCTAGCATGCAACCACATAAACTTAACATGCATACAACAATTAATCAAAAATCGCCCGAACAATTATGCAATCGAATTCCCATACCCAATTCAAATCAGAACTATGAACAAAATCAATTTTTAACAAACATTTCAACTCAATTTCTTTTTAAACCAAGAATATCATTCGGGGTTTTCAAAAAAAACATGAAACACTCGAAATAGGTTTTTCAGGGATTATAGAACTAAGGCTAGCATCATCGTTCACCACCAGTTCACCGGAATTCATCACCGGTGGCGGAAAAGGTTCGGGGTTGCCAAAACTCGGCCCCAACTCGAAACCTCGCCGATTATTCAAGCAAAACCACATCAACTAACATGCAATCATTTAACAACGGCTTTCTGCAGAGAATCAATCATAAAACCGGATTAAAACAAAAACCGAGAGGGTCATCATCTAAATCGAACACCAACACACAAAAATACACACATGCAAACATGTATGTATGTATATAAGATTTGAGGAACTAAGATTGAGTTTTGGTGGAAGAATCGATGAGGGTAAGGGAGAGAGAGTACCAAAAGTAGAGAGAGAGAGAGAGAGAGAGAGAGAGCCAGAGAGGAGAGGAGAAAAAGAAAAGAAAGGGGGAGTATATATATTTGTGGTAGAGGCAAAATGGTCATTTGCCATCTAATTCTAGAAACTTATTTTCTTTTCTCTCAAAAAATCAAAAAATCTTTATGTAAAATATAAAAATATTTATAAAATCATAAAATATTCCAAATCCTATTTTTAAAATAAAAAGCATAAAATTAGCTCTTCTTCCATATTTTAAAATAAATTTTGAGCAACCGAATTAATATCTACGTATTTTACAAATAAATCCCAAATTATAGAAAAAAAATTCATAAAATTATTTTAAAATATCATAACATCCAAATAAATCCAACTACCATTTTTAAAAAGTCCCTTGGACTATTTTAGAGATAATAGGGCAAATCTCACACCTAATTCATATTTTTATAATTTAATAAAAATATATAAGGACCATTAAATCCTTATTTAAATCAAATAAATCCTTTTAAAATATTTAAAAGCTCACGAATTCACATTTTATACACGTACTCACAAATAACACATATTCACAAATGTTAGTCACCATGATTATTTATACACCTAACACATAATTCTTCTTTTAATCTATCTTTTAAATAACGGGTCCCGTTCTACCTGACGACCCGACAATCACAGCTTAAGCCCTTAGCTGACTCATCAAACTGGAACGAGACTTTTTCCGTTTCTTAATACTATTGCACATAAATTTCATTTAAACCACAAAATTATATAACTTAATATTTTTATACCCAAAATTTCACATAATCCACAATTATGACATGAAACTATATTTTATTCGAATCCATATATCGCGAAAATCCCAGTCGTTACACTCACCACCCATGAACCACATTTAGTTGGTGAGAGTGTTAGGTCACACACACTGTAGATGGGGGTTGAATACAGTGTATACTACAATCAAATCGAATTAAGAACACAAGTATGTAACAAAGAATAATCTTATTAATAAAATAGTATTGCAATGGAACCGTCCTCTCTCAGTGATGAACAAATATCACGAGAGCTGCTAGGGTTATAATGAATAATATTCTTGATTAAGATAACACATATAGTGAAACCCTATGTTGTATTTATATAGACACACAGTTACAAGATAATCTTCTAACTGATATCAAATATAATTCTGCATCCTAAAATATATCAATTAGTTATCTTTTCTTCCAAGTCTTCTATTCTTCATAAAATTCTTCTCCATGCATATCTCTTTTTATTTTAGACTTGATCTTCTTTCCTTTCAATCAGTTGCCTTCCTTATCTGAATGTATTCTTAAGTCCTGATATTATCTTCTGATGAATATCTTCTGATAGCTTAAGTTCTGATAACTTAAGTTCTGATATCTTAAGTTCTGACTTAAGTATAAGTACTGATTTCCAGTTAAGTCCTGATTTGTCATGTTAGTCAAGATCTGAAAACTAAACAGAAATCATTATTAGACATGACATCACAAATATATCTAACAATCTCCCCCAACTTGTAAATTAGCATAATATACAAGTTCAATAGATATTTGATGATGTCAAAAACATTAAGTACAAATGCATATAAGAATTTGACTAGATAACTACAACTCACAGTCCTTGTAGCTTTTACCATCCTTAAAGTCTGATATTAGCTGTAGCCTGTATATCCTTCAAAATTTAATAGTTGTAATCCTTGACTTGGCTTTAGTGTGTGATCTCACGAATATCAGGAGTTGTTCTGAGATAGTTCTTTAACAAACTCCTCTCAGCATATTCAAGTTCATTCTGCATCCTCATTTTTGCATCTTTAAGTTTAACTGTATCTTCTCATGTCTGAAAGATAGCAGCCCTGAGATCATTAATCTTTGCTTTTCTTATTTCCTGATCCAGTTTGATCAGATAAGCTTTGTCAGACTCCAGATTAAATTCCAGTCCCTTAATACCCAAAAATGTAGTGATTTTGGTAGTATTAGGCTTCATATCAACTAGTTCACCATTGTGAGCTCTGTACTTAGGATAGTATGGTCTGTCAGACTTTACAGAGTATAATTTCTTCTGCCTTTGAATATTAGATTTTAAGTAACTGGCAGCACCATATGTTGACATGTTCTTCACTTGAAGTAGAAATAAAACATGTTGCAATTCTTCAAAGTACTTCAAACGAATAACATTCTTTCTTATCTGGAATACCCTCCTATATGTCATGAAGTATAGCATGATATCTTCTTTTAACACAGAGTGGTAGACCATTTGTACAGACTCCAATTGATTTAGTCTTTCTGGAGTTATCCCTACCCCTGGTTTAGAAAGAGATGTAGGATCTAAGGTAGAATTGTTTACTCTTCTCTCATCAGCATTACCCAGTCCTGTTTTATCTCTAGCTTCCTTCCCTTGAAGCAATCTACCTTTAAAAACATTTGTTGAAGTCTTCATTGGTTGAGCAGACTGTTGAGCTTTAGTAAACCCAGGTAGTAGAATTTTTGAAGGTTTAACATGAGCAATGTCAGAGGTTTTCTTTCCTTTATCTTCTGATATCAAAACAACTTGAGCTCTGTCAGAGGTTGCTTGCTTCATTGTCATATCAGAACTTACTATGTCTTGACTCTGAACAACTTGAGCCATGTCAGAGGTTGATTGAGAAATCTTCTTTTTCTTCAGAGTAAGACTAGTATCTTCTTCAGCAATTATTTCTTCATCCATGGTTGGCAGATAGATTTTTATAGAATCATCAACTTTAGCTTTTCCCTTGAACCTTGGATCTACCTCCACTTGTGATTTGGCTTTAAATGTGGATTTGGTTGCCTCAGAGTTTGTCTTCTCTTTAATCATAATGCCCTTAGGCTTTGAAGGTTTCTTTGCAGTAATATAAGCTTTAGACTTGGATTTGACATTTTTTGCTTTAAGTCTGGCTTCTTCTTCCTTCATACTTTCAAAGTCCATTCCTGGATTGTCTTTGAGAAATAGTCTTCTTGAAATTTCTTCATCCAACTTCTGTATCTTGGGGTCTTGATAGTAGACTGTTGTTTCCTTCCCCTTGACCTTCAGTGTCTGCATAAACTTCTGTGATTCTTGACTTTCACCTTATATCAGAACATCAGGCTTAGTCAGAACTTGTTTATCAGAACTTATTCTTTTATCAGCATCAAAACTTGATCTCTGTGTAGAAGTTCTTGCTTTCCTAGATGAAGAGTCTTTGCCTTGACCATGACCTCTACCCTTTTCAGAGTTTCCCTGGTCATCATTTCCTTCATCCTTTTTCTTCAGTGCTAAATCAGTAGAGCATTTAGACTTAACCACCTTCTCCCCCTTTTTGGCATCATTAGGTAGTAGGAGAGAGAGAAGTAGTTCCACTGAAGATTGGATTTCATTTAGTTGAACTTGTTGAGAAGCTTGATTCTTTAGTACTTCAGCAATCTGAGCTTGCTGTTTCTTCTGAGCTTTCTCAATAGCCTCAACTCTGTTAAAGGCGGGCTTAAAAAACCTGTTCTTATCCAGTTTAAGGTTCATGTCTTGCTGAATCAGTGTTTCTTGAATTTTGTTCACCTTGGCTTGAGTTATTGAGTGTTGACATTGAAGGTTCCTGGTACACAATGTAGTAACTCTGAGTTGTGCTTTGAAGTCATCATTCACCAACATCTCATCAGCTTTAGCCAGGTGCTCAGCAAGAATATTTGCAGTAGGAACAAAATCAACTTTGTTCCACTCCTTGATCCATTCTCTTCCTCTATTAGTTTCACTCCAAGGTACTGGTGCATCCTCTCTCACAAACTTTTTAATCAAATCAGCTTTATTAACTATTTGTAGAGGTGCATGTCCTGAAGGACCAGCTGCATCAGCATTTACATTTGTAGCAGCTTCACCAGTATTGTCAGCATTTACTTTAACAGGACTTGCAGAATCTTCAGTATCAGCATCTTGTGATAGAATAATTATATGTGAAGCAATAGAAGATTCATCTGCATGGACATCAGCATCTAACAGTAGAGTTGCTGGAGGAGTTTTCTGAGGAATGGTTGGAGCTTCCAAGTACAGAACTGCAGGTACATTTATATTATGAATATCAACTTCAGTACTTGTACCTGGTGCATCTGTATGTAATGGATCATTAAGTGGATACATAGAAGGTGTAGGCACTCTGTCTTGAGCAGTTTCTTCAGCTTGAATTGGCGATAGTGGAGGTGTGGATTCAGTGGCTTCAGCAAATTCTGGTTGTGCATAATTGGCTCCTTTGGAATCAGAGATTCCTGATCCCCTTCCTTAGCTACAGCTTCCACATCCTCTGAATCTGACTCAACTATGTCCATGTTAGCTCTTTGTTTCTTCAATCTCTTCAAGGGTGGAGAGACTTTGGAAGCTTTTTCATCAGAATTTATCTTTCTAAGCCTTTTGAGGGGCCTAGAACTCCCAGTTTCTTTTGTTTTCTGAGGAGACACTTCTGCAGCTGCTTCAGCAACAGGTTTCGATGTTTGAACATGTGCCTCATCATCAAATTCATCTTTCAGAATCATCTTCCTTCTCTTTTGTTGTGTCTGAGGTATAGTCTTTGTCCTCTTTGCTCTAGAAGAAGAAGGCTTTACTGTAGGTGCTGATGGTTGATTGGTATATGCTGATGTATGTGGTTGTTGTGTTTGGGTGGTGGTTGGTTCTGATGGCTATTGTGTATTAGTGGGTTGGACATCAGGATATAGCAATGAATAGGTTTCATAATCAGCATTTACAAGGGCTTGCTTTACTGATAAAGGAATTCTAAGGGGTCTCAAAACTCCCTTCTTGTTGTCAGCAGTTAAAAGATCAGTAAAAGCCCTTTTTGCTAACCTAAAATGTTCTATGAGTTCACTTGCTAGTTGTGGTTCATCTGATGTACAGTAATTGTAAATTAACTGACAGAACCTAGCAAAGTAAATTACATTCTTGTCCTCTTTCATTCTATCTCCTATAAAACATAACACAGTCTTTGCATAATTAAAATGAGACTGGTTTAAGAGTGTTAACCTAATTTGTTGTGTCAGAATAGGAATGGCATTAAAATTTGAGCACTTCTTGGCAAACGTCTTCGTGATGCAATCGAAGAAGAAGCTCCATTCCTTTCGAATATATGGGCGTTTGAATTGACCCAACTTAGCCAAACTCTGTTCATACCCAAGATTAGCCATCATTTGTTGTAGCAATGGCTCCTCTACAGCAAAACTGTATTGAAAGTTTTCAGGTAGGTGTAGAGCTTTTCGAACTGTTGTCGGAGTAACAACATACTCAACCTCCTTTGCTGTAAACACGATACTTGGAGTCCCATCCTTACCACCATCATCATAAAGTCCCGTTCGCCAGAACGTCAGAACTTGAGTTCCAGATAAATAGGATGGTTGCGTCAAAGCGAACCCAATTTCACTATGAGATAAGAAATCCTGAATAAAATGAAGTTCAGAAGGAGCTTCACTCTCAGTGAGAATGGCAGCATAGTTGTTGGGGACGAACTTTGCTCCATTAAAGATTATATCCTTGGGTGCCATTGAGAAATAAGTGAGAAAGAAGGGTGCCTGAAAGGTGTTTGATAAAATGTCTGTATAGAAAACCGTCGAAGAGAGATTAAGAGAAAAGAGGGAGAGGATAGAAAGAAACGTAAATAAAAGATTTTAAAATCTTTTATCTCTTTTACTTATACACTTTACTTGACAGCAGTTATTGAGAAGTGGAACAAACGTTACACCTGTCAGCCATGTAGTAGTTAAGACAAAAGTTAATGGGTACGGGAAATAAGTAATGATTACTACGCACATGCAGTTTTCCAACAAAAAAAAATTTGTTCCCACTAAACAAATGATTATTACTGTCTTTATCTCACTTAAACCAATATTCTGATAAAATATAACCGTTCAAGTATTGACCTAAAAATAAATTAAGGAAATAAATACTGCCACATCAGCATCAGAACTTGATTATTATCAGAATTTAAAAGTCATCAGAATATGGCTCCTTTACTCAAAAAGTGAATGTTTATTTCTGTAATTCTTCACACAAATACTGATATAGTTTTAACAGAACTTCCATTAGAACTTGTCCTCAGAATTTATGCAACTGACTCTTAAACTGTTCATCTAAAATAACATTGATCACCACAGTAATTTTCATCATTCATATGGAGTGTAAGTGTGTGCTTTAAGCTAAATATCAGATAAAGAGTAAAGTCTGATTCACTTCAGTACATCTTAGAAATAAGGCATAACTAAGAACTTTGCTCAAAATCTGTCATTAATCTGAAGTCTACTTTAGAATGAGTTCATACATGAGTCCACCTCAACTATTTTGTGCTCATTTTATGCATCTTTTGAAATTCCTTTTTACAGTGGCTTCTCAGTGTAAGTGAGGCACGACTGCTTATCAGAATTTATGCTATTATTAGAGTATTTCTCCAGTAATCAGAGAATGTGAAAAGTCACCAAGAAAATGTTATTTTACTTTTCTAATGCATATTACTTAATACCAGCAATGAACTTGGGTCTTCCCTTCCACATACATTTTTCTCTAGATCTCAAAGGAGTACCTGATATTTATTTCTTTTCTTTACTTTTTCTTTTGATAAGTGAGGCTTATCAGCACTTAGTACATCCATAAGATTTACAAACCTCAGAACTTAACAGATAAGAAGCATTATTCTAGTTTTTGACTTAGTAATAAGATACACAAAGTAAACCTAACCAAGCTCAATATCAGAATTTGCTTGTGTTAAAAGATTTCCACATAAACAATTACTTCAAACATGGGATCTTTAGTAAATTAGAGACTACTAGGTCAATATCTAGCACAGTTATCCTCATTAGATTGGATAGTCACAGAAACATTCATAGCACTATCAGAGTTTAGAAATTCACATCAGACAAGAATCAGCACTTAAGTAAATTTCAATTGATGCACAGATTACATAAAGATAGTGATATCTGTAAATACTGATCATAAAGTCTGATGTATCAAAACATAAACTAAGCAGATTTAGAGAAAGAACCTGAAACCATTCCAAGTTCATTTACCAATCTTGTAAAAGTAGCTACACACAGTAGTTTTGTGAAGATATCTGCTAGTTGTTGATCTGTTGGAACAAAATGCAATTCCATTGTACCTTCCATCATATGTTCCCTTATGAAGTGGTACCTAATGTTGATGTGCTTTGTCATTGAGTGCTGAACTGGATTACCTGTCATAGCAATAGCACTTTGATTATCACAGTAAATAGGGATTTTAGAAAATTCTAACTCATAATCCAGTAACTTATTCTTCATCCAAAGAATCTGTGCACAACAGCTTCTTACAGCAATGTACTCTGCCTCTGCAGTTGATGTGGAAATTGACTTTTGTTTCTTGCTAAACCAAGAAACTAATCTGCCTCCAAGAAATTGGCAGCTTCCACTTGTGCTTTTCCTGTCAATTTTGCACCCTGCAAAATCTGCATCTGAGTAACCTATTAGCTTAAAGTCTGATTCCCTAGGATACCACAATCCTAGATCAGTTGTACCCTTAAGGTACTTGAAAATTCTTTCCACAACTGTTAAGTGAGGTTCTCTTGGATCTGCTTGAAATCTTGCACAAAGACAGGTAGCATACATAATATCAGGTCTACTTGCAGTTAGATAGAGTAGTGAGCCAATCATACCTCTGTAATCAGTAATATCTACTGATGTACCAGTATCCTTATCCAATTTTGTTGCAGTGGCTATAGGAGTGGATACACTTGAACAATCTTGCATTCCAAATTTCTTCATCAAATTTCTGGTGTACTTAGATTGACAAATAAAAGTTCCTTCTTCATTCTGCTTGACTTGAAGGCCCAGAAAATAGCTAAGTTCTCCCATCATACTCATTTGATATCTTGACTGTATTAGCTTGGCAAACCTTTTACAAAGTCTGTCATTTGTAGAACCAAAAATGATATCATCAACATATATATGCACCAAAAGTAAGTCCTTTCCATGGTTGAGATAGAATAAAGTTTTGTCAATTGTCCATCTGTTAAACCCACTTTCCAGAAGAAACTGAGCTAATGTCTCATACCATGCTCTTGGAGTTGGCTTAAGGCCATAAAGTGCTTTATCAAGTCTGTAGACATGATGAGGAAATTTTGAATCTACAAAACCTGGAGGTTGTTCAATATAAACTTCTTCTTCCAATTCTCCATTAAGAAAAGCACTTTTTATATCCATTTGAAAGACTGTAAACTTTTTGTGAGCAGCATAAGCCAAAAATATCCTTATGGCTTCCAGTCTAGCAACTGGTGCAAATATTTCATCATAATCAATTCCCTCATATTGAGAATATCCTTTTTTAACCAGCCTTGCTTTATTCCTTGTAATTATGCCATCATTATCAGTTTTTTTTCTGAACACCCATTTTATACCAACAACTGATCTGTTCTTTGGTCTTGGCACTAGGGTCCAGACTTTATTTCTTTCAAATTCATTTAACTCTTCCTACATTGCTTGCACCCAATCAGCATCTTGAAGAGCTTCTTCCACTTTCTTTGGTTTAGACTGAGAAAGAAAAGAATGATAGAGACATTCATTTGATGTTGATGTTCTAGTTCTAATAGCTGCTTCAGGATCTCCAATAATCAAGTCAGGTGTATGTGCTTTAGTCCACTTCCTTGCAGATGGAAGGTGATCTCTAGAACTGGATGCTCCCACATGATCCATGCTGTCTCCATCAACATTTTCTGATGCTCCCCCTGAAATCATGCTCTCTGAGTTGGATCCTTCAGAATTTAAGTTTCCAGAATTATCAGAACTTGGCCCATCAGAACTTGACGAATCAGAATTTGAGTTTCCAGAATTATCAGAACTTGGCCCATCAGAACTTGATGAATTAGAACTTGAAGAGCCTGTTCTAGGTTCTGATGCTTATTGAGATGTGGTTGGATCTTCAATATGCTTCCCCTGCATAGGTGCATTTTCCTTTGGCATAGTCACCACAGTTTCAATAACATCAGTGTTTAACCCATTAGAGTTTGCACTATCAGGATTTAGATTATCAGAATTTATAGAATCAGAATTTAAAGCTTCAATCTCAAATCTCAGTTGATCATGATCATGGATATCTTCAAGTCCAGTAATCTTCTTATCATCAAAGGAGACATTGATAGATTCCATGACAACCCTTGTTCTTAAATTGTAGACTCTGAAGGCTTTTGTGGAAAGTGGATATCCAACAAAAATTCCTTCATCAGCTTTTAGATCAAATTTGGATAGCTGTTCGATATGAGTCTTAAGAACAAAACACTTGCATCCAAATACATGAAAGTACTTCAGATTTGGCTTCTTTTTCTTCACCATCTCATATGGTGTCTTTCCATGCTTGTTGATAAGTGTTGCATTCTAAGTAAAATAAGCAGTCTGCACAGCTTCAGCCCAAAAGTAGGTTGGTAACTTTGCTTCATCAAGCATAGTTCTTGCATCTTCAATAAGAGTTCTATTCTTTCTTTCAACAACTCCATTTTGCTGTGGAGTTCCAGGAGCAGAAAATTCCTGCTTTATTCCATGGTCTTTGCAGAACTCTTCCATGATCAAATTCTTGAACTCAGTGCCATTATCACTTCTTATGATTTTCATAAAGTTTTTGACTAACTTATCCAGTTGTTTGACATGATCAATCAAGATAGATGCAGTTTCACTTTTTGTGTGCAAGAAATACACCCATGTGTATCTGGTAAACTTATCTACTATGACCATAGCATATTTCTTCTTTGCAATAGACATGACATTCACTGGACCAAATAGATCAACATGTAGTATGTGATAAGGCTCAAGAATTGAAGATTCAGTCTTGCTCTTGCATAAAGATTTTCTTTGTTTTGCCTTTTGACATGAATCACAAAGGCCATCAGGAGCAAATACTGATTTTGGCAGTCCTCTCACAAGATCTTTCTTGACTAGTTCATTTATATTGTTAAAATTTAAATGAGAGAGTTTCTTATGCCAATCCCAGCTTTCTTCAATTGATGCTCTGCTTAATAGACAGATTGCAGAACCATCAGAACTTGTTGAAAGCTTGGCTTCATAAATATTACCATGCATGTATCCCTTTAGAACAACTTTTCCTGTAGATTTACTTACAACTTCACAGTGTTCTTCGAAGAAATCCACATGATAACATCTGTCACAGATTTGACTAACACTCAGCAGATTGTGTTTAAGTCCTGAGACTAGAGCTACTTTTTCAATGATGACATTCCCAAGATTAATATTGCCATATCCCAGAGTTTTTCCCATGTTGCCATCTCCATAAGAAACTCCTGGGCCAGCTTTCTCCACAAAGTCTGATAGCAGGGCTTTATTTCCAATCATATATCCTGAACATCCACTATCAAGAACTAGGATGTTCTTCATGTTGCCCTGTAATCACAAAGACCACTAATGATTAGTTTTAAGGACCCAGACTTGCTTGGATCCTTTGGCCTTATTAAGTTTGTTAACATTTGCAGCGGATTTAACATCAGAGTTTATGTCAACATTTTTCTTATCAAAATTTACAGTATCAGACTTTGCATCAAAACTTACACTAGAAGGAATAATGTTAACTTTCTTTAAAGAAGGTTTTATTTGATAATAATCATAGTACAAACTATGATATTCCTTACAAGTATAAATGGAATGCCATAAACTACCACAATGAAAACAAGGATTTTGTGGCTTAAACCTAACAGACTGACTCTTAACTCCTGACTTAGAAGGTAAGGAGTTTATATTCTTATTCTTCCTGCAAAAAGAAGCCAGATGGTTAGAATTTTCACAGTTATAGCATTTCTTTCTAGGAGCATTAGGAACAGGCATATAATTATTGCTTTTATTCACACCTTCCTTTCCATTCCTATTTTTCCTAGGTGGTTTTACCTTGTTTACATTCTTAATCTCTTTCAGCTTATATTTAAGCTGCTTCTTTGTCATTAAGCCTATGTTAACTTCAGCTGGTTTATCATGTTTTAAGTTATCAGAAGTTGACTCTGCCTTAACTTCTGTCTCAATATCTTTCATCTTTTCAGAATCAGACTTTACAGTTTTAGCTACAAGCTTAACATGATTTACCTTTGGCTTATTAGTCTGTTTAACAATAATTGTCTTAATTTGTTTAGTTCTTGTTTCACTTTTATCATCTCTATAACCTAAGCCCTCTTTCCAGTTTCCACTACTTTGTAAATTCTGAGTTGTTCTTCCAGAGTTAGTCCAAGTTCTGATCATCTCTCTTTCCTTTTCTAGCTCAGTTTTTAGAGATTAATTCGATTTTAAAACTTCATCTCTATCATAAAAAGCATCATCTCTTTCTTTATGAGTTTGATGGAACAAAACTAACTCCTTTTCTAAATAGTCATTCTTTTTCTTAAAAGCCAGATTTTCAGAAGTTAACCTATCACATGTTAAAGTCTGATCTCTATAGCTAATAAATATGGTTTTAAGATAAGATCTCAACTCAGTAATATCATCAGTATGAAAAGCATAAGTTGTTTGAGGTACCTTTAACTCAGCAGCTTCAGAACTGCTATCAGCATTTGCCATCAAGGCATAGTTCACCTCATTTTCAGAATCTGAAGTGTCTATTGATAAGTGGCATTTTATACCACTTAGAACGTCTTAAAATGGCTTAAATTGGTGTCTTGAAATCAAGTATTTTGTGTATTTGATGCGTTCTTCTAGTGTTTATGCATTTCAGGGTATTAGTTGCATTTCGGGGGAGGAATCATCAAGAATAAGCCTTGGCATGTGTTCACCATTGCGAGAGAAAAGAAACGGACAGATTACGGCGAAGAAACGGAGTAAAAACAGACCATTTTCCAGTAGGGGTCTGAGCGCCCGCTCAGCTATGCTGAGCGGCCGCGCAGGAAGCTGAGCGGCCGCGCAGGGTCGGGAAAAAAGATATATTATTTCAGGACTTCTACTTCTGTTTGGTTTCCACTTCTATGTAATCTGAGTTTTATGGGACTATTATATAAGTAGATTGGAGACGTTTTCACAAGGGTGGATTGAAGAAGATAGTAGTATTATGCAAGGAGCAAAGGAGATAAAGAAGAAGACCGATTTAGCACACCGCAATGAAGAGGAAGCATATTTTCTTGTGATTCTTGTTTCGTTGTAACGTTGGATGCTAGTTTTCTTACTTTGAACTTATTTACTCTTGTGACGTACTCTGTTTTAATATAATTAGTTTAGTTATTATTTTCTTGTGTTTGTTTATCATGATTTCATATGAACCCATGATGACGATAAGTGCTATTATGGGCTAATCGTGATCATGGGGTTGCAACGGATTTATTTTGGAATTCTTTAGTTAATTGTTTAATACTTTAGTGTGTGATGATTGTATGATATCTAGTATTGGTTGTGCGTATTCGTCTTATGTGCGTCGCGAACATATAAGATAGGGTGTTAATCTCTTGTGAAGCGACGGTGGATCTTGAGATTTAGAACTTGCCATGCTAGCATAGGTTCATGTACGTTGTGCATGATTAGTGGGTAACTCTAACAGTTTTATTTGCCCTATGTAATGAAAAGGAATAACTTGTGCTTAAATCGTTGTGTTGTCAATTTCTGTAGACATATAGGAACTCAAAATAATTGATGACTATTCAACTTCTATCTTAATTGTGGATGTTTGGTAGAATGGTATTAGTACAATGTAAGTTGGCTTTTATCAGTTTCGTGTTATTCGATTAATATCATCACTGTCACATGCTAAAGGTAATAACAATGACTATTGAAGGAAGTAGTAATGAAGTTGTGATCTCATTAGTGTTTTATTATTGATAATTTGAAGTGTTAAGTAAGTGATTAATTAAGCAGTTAATTGTAGTTAATATTTAATCAACAATCTTAAGTGTTAGTTTCTTAACATTGAGAAGTAATCATATATTGGTGAGTGAGTTTAATTAGACAATAATTTAGTCTGAGTCTCTGTGGGAACGAACTAGAAAGTATTCTATATTACTTGCGAACGCGTATACTTGTGTGAATATTAGCGCGTGTTTTCGCCCTAACAAGTTTTTGGCGCCGCTGCCGGGGACTCGGCGTATTTGTTTAGTTTATGTACTTACCATCATTGGTCATTAGGACTCAGTAATTAGGACGTAGTAGTTAATTATTGTTTCCGGTTGTGTTTCAGGTACTTTAGCAAGCGTTTATGCAAACTCGTTCTCGTGCTCGCAAGAGGACTTTAGATACAGCTGAGGAGACGGACGAAGTTCTTGATATTCCGGAGAAGTTAGATTTTGAGGATTCGGATTCAAGAACTGAGTGGAAAGAACCAGTAAACATGGGAGATCGTATTGTTCAAGCTGATCCAGCTCTTATGGATTTTTCTCGGCCTAAAATTGATGACATTCAGTCAAGTATCCTTCATCCGGCTATTCAAGCTAACACCTTTGAAATCAAGCCGGGCACTATTCAGATGGTGCAGAATTCTGTTTCTTTTGGAGGAGCGGCAACTGAAGACCCCAACATGCACATAAGGAATTTTGTCGAGATCTGCAGCACTTTTAAGTATAATGGCGTGACTGATGAGGCTATCAAGTTGAGGCTTTTCCCATTCTCACTGAGGGACAAGGCTAAAGACTGGTTACATTCTGAACCAGCTGGGTCCATCACTACGTGGCAAGATCTTGCGCAAAAGTTTCTGGTGAAGTTTTATCTGATGGCAAAGACTGCTGCTATGAGGAGTGCTCTTACCCAGTTTGCGCAGCAACCTACAGAATCTATGTGCGAGGCTTGGGAACGCTACAAGGAAATGTTGAGAAAATGTCCACATCATGGAATGCCGGATTGGATGGTGATCACGGGTTTCTATAATGGTTTGGGGGCCCAATCTCGGCCCATGCTCGATGCAACAGCTGGAGGCGCCTTATGGGCTAAAAGCTATACTGAGGCGTATAATCTTATAGAGACGATGGCTACAAATGAGCATCAAAACCCAACTCAGAGGATGACGTCAGGCAAGGTAGCAGGTATTCTGGAAGTTGATGCAGCCACCGCTATTGCAGCCCAGCTCCAAGCGCTATCAATGAAGGTTGATTATCTGGCTACATATGGAGTTAATCAAATAGCTATGGTTTGTGAGCTTTGTGCAGGTTCTCATGCTACGGATCAGTATTCTCTTGTCAACGAATCTGTTCAGTATGTGAATAATTATCAACCACAACAGCAGCCTGTGCCAGCGACCTATCATCCTAACAACAGAAATCATCCAAATTTCAGCTGGGGGAATAATCAGAATGCTATTCAGCCACCATATCAGCAAGGAGTGAGTAAACAGTTTAACCCACCTGGATTCTAGCAACCGCAGCAGTATGCTACAAGGCAATCATATCCTCAACAGGGAAGTACAGCTGCACCTACTAGTGCTGATTTTGAGGAACTTAAGCTGTTATGCAAGAGTCAGGCGGTTTCTATCAAGACCTTGGAAAAACAAATCGGTCAATTAGCCAATGCAGTGCTCAATCATCAACCTGGAATACTTCCCAATGACACGGAAGTACCAGGCAGGAAGGAAGCTAAAGAGCAAGTCAAGGCTATTACCTTAAGGTCTGGAAAAGTTGCTGATGCTGAAAATGTAAAAGAAGGAGAAGCTGAAATTAGTGATGAAGAATCTAAGCAAAAGGAGAAAGCGGCGGAACCAAGGAAGACTACTGTTGAACACACTCTTCCTGAGGCTAATACAGGGGAGAAACAGCTCTATCCTCCACCACATTTTCCTAAGAGATTGCAGCAACAAAAGCTGGATAGACAGTTCGGGAAGTTTCTGGAGGTGTTCAAGAAACTTCACATCAATATACCTTTCGCTGAGGCTCTGGAGCAAATGCCTAGTTATGCGAAGTTTATGAAGACTATTCTTTCAAGGAAGGTGAAACTGGATGACCTTAAAACCGTTGCTCTCACGGAAGAATGCAGCGCTGTTCTGCAGCAAAAGTTACCACCAAAACTGAAAGATCCAGGAAGCTTCACCATTCCTTGCACCATTGGCAATCTGACCTTTGACAAGTGCCTTTGTGATTTGGGAGCAAGCATTAATCTGATGCCGTTGTCGATCTTTAAAAAGCTGGATCTGCCTGATCCAAAACCCACATACATGTCTCTACGATTGGCTGATTGTTCCATTACTTACCCAAGGGGCATAGTGGAGGATGTGCTCGTCAAGGTGGATAAGCTCTTCTTTCCTGCAGATTTTGTTATTCTGGATTTTGAGGAAGATAAGAAGATTCCCATAATCTTGGGAAGGCCTTTCTTGGCTACTGGCCGTACCTTGATAGATGTGCAAAAAGGTGAACTTACTATGCGGGTACAAGATCAGGATGTGACCTTCAACGTATTCAAGGCAATGAAATTCCCTACAGAAGATGAGGAGTGCTTAAAAGTGGATGTGATTGATTCTGCGGTTACTTCGGAACTCGATCGCATGCTAATGTCTGATGCATTGGAAAAGCCCTTAGTGGGGGATTTTGATAGCGATGATGAAGATGGCAATGAGCAATTACAATATCTGAACGCTTCTCCCTGGAAGCGAAAGCTGGACATGCCGTTTGAATCTCTTGGTACTTCTGACCTTAAGAATGCTGAAGGAAAGCTCAAACCATCAATAGAGGAAGCACCTACCTTGGAGCTCAAGCCATTACCTGAACACTTGAGGTATGCTTTTTTAGGTGATTCATCTACGTTACCTGTTATTATTTCATCTGACCTTTTAGGTAGTGAGGAAGACAAGCTCTTAAGGATTTTGAGAGAATTCAAATCGGCTATTGGATGGACCATAGCAGACATCAAGGGGATAAGTCCTTCATATTGTATGCATAAAATTCTGCTAGAGGAAGGTAGTAAGCCAACTCTGGAACAGCAGCGAAGACTGAATCCCATCATGAAGGAGGTGGTGAAGAAAGAAATTCTGAAATGGCTGGATGCAGGCATCATTTATCCTATTTCTGACAGCTCGTGGGTGAGCCCCGTACAATGTGTACCTAAGAAAGGAGGTATCACTGTGGTCGCAAATGAAAAGAATGAGCTCATCTCCACTCAAACAGTTACAGGATGGAGAGTATGTATGGATTATAGAAAATTGAACAAAGCCACAAGGAAGGATCACTTCCCTCTTCCATTTATTGATCAGATGCTTGACAGGTTGGCGGGTCATGAGTATTTTTGTCTTCTGGATGGTTATTCAGGGTATAATCAGATTTGTATTGCACCAGAGGATCAGGAAAAGACTACCTTCACTTGTCCATTTGGCACGTTTGCTTTTCGCAGAGTTTCGTTTGGGTTATGTGGCGCCCCGGCCACTTTTCAGAGATGTATGATGGCTATATTCTCTGACATGATTGGAAATAATGTCAAAGTGTTCATGGACGACTTCTCCGTCTTTGGTCATTCATATGATGAATGTTTGAATAATCTGCGCGCCGTACTCAAAAGATGCGTGGAAACTAATTTGGTGCTCAATTGGGAGAAATGTCATTTTATGGTGCGTTAAGGCATTATTCTTGGGCATAAGGTCTCTAACAAGGGTCTGGAGGTGGACAAGGCCAAGGTGGGAGTCATTGAAAATCTTCCCCCACCTAATTCTGTGAAAGGAATCCGTAGTTTTCTTGGTCATGCGGGTTTTTATCAGCGATTCATCAAGGACTTTTCAAAGATATCTAAGCCGTTGTGCAATTTGCTTGAGAAAGATGTGCTTTTCAAATTTGATGATGAATGTTTGGCAGCATTCGAGACTCTCAAGAAGAGTTTGATCACTGCACCAGTTATTACAGCACCAGATTGGACAGAACCGTTTGAGATGATGTGTGATGCGAGTGATTATACGGTAGGTGCAATTCTGGGACAGCGCAAGAAAAATCTCTTCCATGTGGTCTACTATGCGAGTAAGACTTTAAATGGGGCCCAATTGAACTACACTACTACTGAGAAGGAGCTTTTGGCTATAGTCTTTGGTTTCGAGAAATTTCGATCTTATCTACTTGGTACGAAAGTAACAGTATTCACTGATCATGCGGCTATTCGCTATCTGGTTTCCAAGAAGGATTCGAAGCCGAGACTCATTCGTTGGGTGCTTTTACTTCAGGAATTTGAGTTAGAGATCAAGGATAGAAAAGGTACTGAGAATCAAGTAGCTGACCATCTCTCTAGGTTGGAGAATCCCGATTCTACTTCACAAGATAGGACGTTAATCAATGAATCTTTTCCGGATGAGCAGTTGTTCGCAGTTCAGGAGGAAGAACCATGGTTTGCAGATATTGTAAACTATCTCATCAGCAATGTAATGCCTCCTAATTTGACATCCGCTTAAAAGAAGAAGTTTCTGAATGAGGTGAAGTGGTATATGTGGGATGAACCATATTTGTTTAGACAGGGAGCTGACCAGATCATCAGGAGATGTATCCCGTTCTGTGAGACGGAGGGGATATTACGAGACTGCCATTCCACGGTTTATGGTGGACACTATGGTGGTGAGAAGACGGCAGCTCGTATTCTACAAGCAGGTTTTTTTTGGCCTACTTTGTTCAAGGATGCTCATCAGTTTGTTTTAAGGTGTGATCGTTGCCAAAGAGTGGGAAATTTGACAAGGAAGGATGAAATGCCATTAAATGTGATGCTTGAAGTCGAGGTCTTTGATGTTTGGGGAATCGATTTCATGGGGCCTTTTATCTCGTCTTGCAATAATCAGTACATCTTGCTGACAGTCGATTATGTCTCAAAATGGGTCGAAGTTAAAGCTTTACTGACAAATGATGCAAAGGCAGTGCTAAATTTTCTTCATAAGCAAATTTTCACAAGGTTTGGAACACCTCGGGTAATCATAAGTGATGAAGGATCGCATTTCTGCAACCGTAAGTTCACTTCTATGATGCAGCGTTATAATGTGAATCATCGAGTAGCTACTGCCTATCATCCACAAATAAATGGTCAAGCGGAAGTGTCTAACAGAGAGATAAAGCGCATTCTAGAGAAGGTTGTTTATCTGTCAAGGAAGGATTGGTCTTTAAAGCTCGATGAAGCTGTTTGGGCTTACAGAACAGCATACAAAACTCCACTTGGTATGTCCCCGTTTCAGTTGGTGTACGGTAAGGGATGTCATCTACCTGCGGAGCTTGAGCATAAGGCCTACTGGCCATTGAAGAAGTTGAACCTGGATTTAGATGCAGCTGGTAAGAAAAGAATGCTTCAGCTTAATGAACTTGATGAATTTCGACTTCAAGCGTACGAGAATAACAAAATGTATAAGGAAAAGGTGAAGAGGTGGCACGATAGGAAGCTACATCCTAAGTTATTTGTGCCGGGGCAACAAGTTCTCTTATTCAACTCTCGGCTCCGACTTTTTCCAGGGAAGTTGAAATCGAGGTGGTCTGGGCCTTTTATTGTCAAAACTGTGTTTTTATATGGAGCGATGGACATTTTTGAGATTGATCCGGACCAAGCATTTAAGGTTAACGGTCAGCGTTTGAAGCACTACTATGGGGACATGGCAAACCGAGAAGTGGTTAGTGCCATTTTGTTGACTACTTGAGAAGGGTACGAAACGTCAAGCTAATGACGAAAAAGAAGCGCTGCGTGGGAGGCAACCCATGAATTGTTGTTACAGGAACCCTTAGAACTTAATAACCTATCCAAAAACACAAAAAAATCAGAAAACAGGGGCTGAAAAAAAAAATTCCAGTGACCCCCTGAGCGCCCGCTCAACATTGCTGAGCGACCGCGCAGCAAGCTGAGCGCCCGCTCAGGGGTCGCCTGCCAGAATTTTTTTTTAGTTCAGAAAAAAAAACAGTTGTAGCCCATAAACCCACGATTTGTTCCCACTACCCCATCATTTTAACCCTTAATTCCCAAACCCTAATCTAATCCACACCCTATATATACTTACACCTATCCTACATATCTCCCACAAACTTCCTACACTTAAACTCTCTCCCAAGCACCAAAACTCAGTTCTTACACACTTTTATTCATGAATCAATGGCACCCAAGAGAGCACGCACTATTGACAGCAGCAGCACAGTTCCTACTGTTGATTCATCGAGGGGTACTGCTGCAACGCCTCGGTTAACTAACAGAGCTGCGGAGGAGGAGTATACTAGGCTTTTGGGGAATCCGATTCTGAAAGAGAGAGGGTTTTTACCATCGGGGAGGGATGTTGAGTTGCTGCCCATGATTGCAGAGAAGGGGTGGATAGCTTTTTGTGAGTCACCCGAAGCGGTACCGATGAGCGTTGTTCGCGAGTTCTACGTGAACGCGAAGGCCGAAAAGAATGGGTTTTCTGTGGTTCGAGGGCTGACAGTTGATTATCACCCTGCGGCGATTCGCCGTGTGATTGGACAGCGAGAGAGGAAGCCTGAGGAGGAGAACTGGAATGAAAAGACTGCTGAGGATTTTGACTTGGATTTGATTTGTGCGACTCTCTGTCGACCGGGCACAGTTTGGACCTTCAGGACCGGCACTAATGAGTATCGTCACTTTCCGGCGATCGCCATGAACAGGTATGCCCGTGCATGGAATGCATTTATTTGTGCTAATATTTTGCCTTCTTCGCATGCACACGAGGTCACAGTTGAGAGAGCACAGTTGTTGTGGGGAATTCTGAATGAGGAGTACTATGTGGACCTTGGTGAGTTTATCTACCAAGGAATTCTGAAGTTTTTGAGGGGAGCGAAGCATATGAACATCCCTTATGCATCCACGGTTACGAAGCTATGCCGAGCAGTGGGAGTGAACTGGCCGGCTCATGAGCAGTTGCAGTTGCCGGCAGCTCCGATTGATTCTGGGACACTGAATGGGATGCAGGAGTGGACCGGTGGTGAGCTTGAGGAGCATGGGCTGGGTTATCATCTTCCAGGAGGGCGTCCAGCATGAGGTGCTACTATGGCTAGGCCAAGGTATGATGAGGCTGGTTTTTCGAGAGCTCAGGAGGGTGCTGGGTTGGCTGATGCTCAGTATAGGAGGCTTTCACGGCGGATGGATGCCATGTATGAGACGCAGAGCAGGTTTGCTCAGGAGCTCACCCTTGCGTTAGGGACTGCTTTTCGGGGCCTTGGAGCTGATATCCAGTGGCCAGTTTTTGGTGAGGACTCTGCATACCCGCCACCTGATACTCCACCCACTGAGGGTGATGATGATGATGACTCCGAGTAGGTATACCCTGTGTTCCTTTCTACTACCTTCACTGAGGACAGTGAAGATTTTAAGTTTGGGGGTGGTAATTAAGGAATATTGTGTGTGTGTCATATAGCTGCATATTCATGATAACTTAGTTCATATAGTTGCATAATTTAGGCCATATAGTTTTTTATATATATATAGCTTTTATTGTTTATCATGTCACGTAGCTCATGCATTTGCCATGATCCCTTTTGCAATGATTGATCGACTGAATTGTGATATTGATGCGAGTGTAGTGATAGCATTAAAGTGATATTAAGTCGTGTAGGTTGATATGCATGCTAGAAACACTTGTAATTCCACTAAGTCTTAGAGAATGCGTAAGGGCTAGATTGTTGTTATGATTTGGTTGTTTTCGAGGTCAATCTATTTATTATGCTTAGAATTCGATAATAGGTTCTTAGTGATAAAGGCATGAAAAAGAAAAAAAATTGGAGAAAAAAAAAATGGAATTTGTTGCTAGTTGTGGCTAGGCGTCAAATGGCTAGTAGCCGGCTCGCATATGGTGCGAGTAGTCTAGGGTTGAGCAAGATGGAGCGAAACGCACTTGCTCAGAAGTTATAAAAAAAAAAATTAGTTTATGCATAATTGATCAAGAGGGGGCTCTTCGGTATTCGAGTTATTAAGTTCTTAGGGGACTTTGTGCCTAGTGACCTAAGGCTTTTAGAGTCTGGGATCCGCTAACCTAACGCTCGTTACATGGATACCATTGTATAAGTCTTTTGTGGACCTCACTCATTGCACGGTCAAATAAGCATTTGTGTTGTGAATAAAAAGCATGATTCCGTAATAAGCTCCAGAATTCTTGTAGTGTTGTATATCACTTTGTGCCTAGAATTTTTATTCTTTGTATAATCATGTGATTGCCTTGAGGATAGTCGAGTCATAATAATTGGTCTAGTTCCGAAGCATATCTGTTAAGCATTTGCACACACCACATTTCTGGCTGTATGTCCGTTTACATGAGTTTATTGATCTTTAGTTGTCTAACTGCATTTGTTGAGATGTTGCAATTTGGTTGGTTAATCGTAGTAAGGGGGATCGCTGCATTTTTATATAGATTGCATTCATGCATGTTTTATATTTGTTTTTGAGTCTGTGACGCTTGAGGACAAGCATCGATTTAAGTTTGGGGGTGTGATAAGTGGAATTTTATACCACTTAGAATGTCTTAAAATGGCTTAAATTGGTGTCTTGAAATCAAGTATTTTGTGTATTTGATGCATTTTTCTAGTGTTTATGCATTTCAGGGTATTAGTTGCATTTAGGGGAGGAATCATCAAGAATAAGCCTTGGCATGTGTTCACCATTGCGAGAGGAAAGAAACGGACAGATTACGGCGAAGAAACGGAGTAAAAACAGACCATTTTCCAGTAGGGGTCTGAGCGCCCGCTCAGCTATGCTGAGCGGCCGCGCAGGAAGCTGAGCGCCCGCTCAGCTATGCTGAGCGGCCGCGCAGGGTCGGGAAAAAAGATATATTATTTCAGGACTTCTACTTCTGTTTGGTTTCCACTTCTATGTAATCTGAGTTTTATGGGACTATTATATAAGTAGATTTGAGACATTTTCACAAGGGTGGATTGAAGAAGATAGTAGTATTACGCAAGGAGCAAAGGAGATAAAGAAGAAGACCGATTTAGCACACCGCAACGAAGAGGAAGCATATTTTCTTGTGATTCTTGTTTCGTTGTAACGTTGGATGCTAGTTTTCTTACTTTGAACTTATTTACTCTTGTGATGTACTTTGTTTTAATATAATTAGTTTAGTTATTATTTTCTTGTGTTTGTTTATCATGATTTCATATGAACCCATGATGACGATAAGTGCTATTATGGGCTAATCGTGATCATGGGGTTGCAATACTTTAGTGTGTGATGATTGTATGATATCTAGTATTGGTTGTGCATATTCGTCTTATGTGCGTCGCGAATATATAAGATAGGGTGTTAATCTCTTGTGAAGCGACGGTGGATCTTGAGATTTAGAACTTGCCATGCTAGCATAGGTTCATGTACGTTGTGCATGATTAGTGGGTAACTCTAACAGTTTTATTTGCCCTATGTAATCAAAAGGAATAACTTGTGCTTAAATCGTTGTGTTGTCAATTTCTGTAGACATATAGGAACTCAACATAATTGATGACTATTCAACTTCTATCTTAATTGTGGATGTTTGGTAGAATGGTATTAGTACAATGAAAGTTGGCTTTTATCAGTTTCGTGTTATTCGATTAATATCATCACTGTCACATGCTAAAGGTAATAACAATGACTATTGAAGGAAGTAGTAATGAAGTTGTGATCTCATGAGTGTTTTATTATTGATAATTTGAAGTGTTAAGTAAGTGATTAATTAAGCAGTTAATTGTAGTTAATATTAAATCAACAATCTTAAGTGTTAGTGTCTTAACATTGAGAAGTAATCATACATTGGTGAGTGAGTTTAATTAGACAATAATTTAGTCTGAGTCTCTGTGGGAACGAACTAGAAAGTATTCTATATTACTTGCGAATGCGTATACTTGCGTGAATATTAGCGCGTGTTTTCGCCCTAACATCTATCCAGCTTTTCTTCTTTGTGACAAGTGCCTTGCCTTTGTCACTTTTTCATTTCTTGCAATCAGGAGATATGTGGCCTTTTTTACCACAATTGTAGCATTTAACATTTGAGTAATCTCCTATGTCAGACTTTCCTGCTTTGCCTTCAGATTTTCTGAATCCCTTCTTATCAGAACTTCCACTTTTCCTGGAAACCTTCTTTCCCCTTCTGAATTTCCTGTAGGCTATCTTTGTGATACCCTTCACCATAAGAGCACACAATTTCATCATCTCTTCATCAGCATCCATCTCAGATAGACTTTTAGTTTCTGAATCCTCATCATTATTAGAACTTGATGACTCAGTATCAGACTTTGTGATGAGAGCCTTTCCTTTGCCTTTCTTTGAGACAACCACTTTGGGGGATTCCTCCTCAGCCTTAAGAGCAACTGTTCTTGACTTTCTCCCATGCATCTTGCTTCTTTGATCCATCTCAACTCTTCTTTGCAGTCTTACAGTTAATTACCCTATTTGACATGACATTATCAATGGCACTATGCAGCAAATGCCTTACCTTTGCATCCTTGGCAATAGATGAGATATCTTCAGCTGTATATTCACTTTTCTCCTTTGGTACGGTCTTTGCTGGCTGATCTGCAACTACAACAGAGCGCTTGGTTGGCTTATGCGGCCCTTCTTTAATTCTGTCAAGGTATTCTGGATCTGTAGCTTCCAGAAACATAGTCATCCTCACTTTCCATATGGGATACTCAGAAGGTCTCAGTATGGGAACCCTAATAGACTCATATCGATTATGAATTTGAGTCTTTGGAGTTTCTTCAGTTTTGGTGGGCTTGGTTGGAGTTTGTTCTTCTTCAGACATGATTGTTTTGGATCTTTACTGTATATATGTTAACAGATTGGCTCTGTTACCACTTGTTAGGTCACACACACTGTAGAAGGGGGTTGAATACAGTGTATACTACAATCAAATCGAATTAAGAACACAAGTATATAACAAAGAATAATCTTATTAATAAAACAGTATTGCAATGGAACCGTCCTCTCTCAGTGATGAACAAATATCACGAGAGCTGCTAGGGTTACAATGAATAATATTCTTGATTAAGATAACACATATAGTGTAAACCCTATGTTGTGTTTATATAGACACACAGTTACAAGATAATCTTCTAATTGATATCAAATATAATTCTGCATCCTAAAATATATCAATTAGTTATCTTTTCTTCCAAGTCTTCTATTCTTCATAGAATTCTTCTCCATGCATATCTCTTCTTGTTTTAGTCTTGATCTTCTTTCCTTTCAATCAGCCGCCTTCCTTATCTAAATGCCTTCTTAAGTCCTGATATTATCTTCTGATGAATATCTTCTGATAGCTTAAGTTCTGATAACTTAAGTTCTGATATCTTAAGTTCTGGATTCAGTATAAGTACTGATTTCCAGTTAAATCCTGATTTGTCCTATTAGTCAAGATCTGAAAACTAAACACAAATCATTATTAGACATGACATCACAAATATATCTAACAGAGAGGCTACAAGCTGGGGTAGACCTTGATGACACCAACAAAAACACAGGGGTTTTATCAGTTTTTACTAAAGACCCTGTGGTAGTACCAAATGCACCTTCATGTTCAAATCAATCTTCACAGACTGAAAGGTTTGAGGGTAGTATTCCTGAGGGGGAGTTATCTAGATCCTCTCCAATTCAATTGGAGGTTCCTTATGTAGGGAAAACTCCCCTCCAAACCCTAGTTGAAATTATTTTAGCAATTGAAGCTAGGAGTCCAATTGTCAATGATCCTATCATTGGGGAGACAAGTCAAGCACATTCAGGTGCTAGTTCTTTGCAAGAAGAACAAGGGTTTGAGTCCATGGTATATGACAGTAACCTGGTCAAATCCCCTCCAATTCAAATGGAGGTTCCAATTACTGGTGAACAACACACTGTCACAACCACAGTTTCTACTGTGATTCCAATCACAGGGTTATTAATCACCTCTCAACCCTCCACCTAAAGCCAAACAGATATACCATCTACATCCAACCCTACACAACAACCCTCACACCTCATCTCAAAGTGGTTGTAGGATGCTCAAGCTCATCCAATTTCAATGAATGACCTTCTTGTGGATCAGCTCTTTGGCCTTGCCAATATTACTCAAAAGTTACTTACAACTGATATGTCTAATCAGGATTATCAGACAATCTTGCTGTCCTACAAAGAAGATGTTAAAAAACAGCAATAGAAGATTATAAATGAAGCTAAGAAGTATGGGAATGTGGATGTTTTGCTAGATAAAGATCTCAGTTTAGAAATGGATGAGGTTTTGGTTAGGTTTAGAGAAAAGTATATTATAATACTAGGAAGAAATGCCAAGAATCTCAATTCACAGGATGTTTATGATGCTATTACAGAAGTCTGCAAGGCATAACTCAAAGCCTTTCACCTTATTGGTAAAGCACTACAACAGACTCTGAATAGTCATCAAGACAAAAACAAAAGATTGGTCAAAGACAAATTGGATGATCTTGTGCCAACTCAAGTAGAAATCAAAAACAAGGTCAACAAATTTGCTGACCAGATGGCAAGGTTTGATGTCACTAGCATGGAGCAGAGCATTAAGAACTTAAAGTAATCCTTTCTGGCTCTACATGAAGTTGTCTAAAATCAAATCACAAATACCAATGACACAAGGGTCAAATTGGATCAACTACATCAAGCTAGATATGAACCCTCAGTATTATTGATGGAGGGAATCAAGGAATCTGTTCAAGCCACATTTGGTGCTTCTACCTCATCAAGCTCACAACAGCCAATCTCCACATCCACAAACCTTCAAATTCAATCTCTTCAACAGCAAGTCTCCAATCTGTAAGCCTCCAATGACTCACTAACAACTCAGGTCACAACTCTCACTACTATGGTGCAGAGTCAACAAAATGACATCAGGACCCTGGTAGACTCTCATAAACATCTCCAAATGCAAAACTCTATTTTATTGGGAGCTATTATGATTGCCTTGAATGTTCCATTACCTGCTCTACCTGAAGTTGTGGGACCAGAAATTCCAACTCCACTACTCCTGTCTGCTACCAAGATTAAGGGGGAGATATAAGCTAGAATTCAACAATCCAATGAAGGTGGAAAATCTACACGGTCAAAGGAATCTGGAAAATATACATCTCACTCAGGTCAAAGCTCCACTCAAATCAAAATTTCACAAGATGTTAATAAAGACAAACTCCCGAAAAGCTGCAGCAGGACTCTGTCAAGATAAGGAGTTCAATGAGTTACTGGATGTGCTAAGAGTCTCTCTGGCCAACAACTACATCACTTACAAGAGAGCCTTGGCCAACAACATCAATTTTCTAAGATGGTGATTGTAAAGGTTGACAACTTCTTGGCGAAAAGAATAGTGGCCAATGTTAATGACTGTGGTTTGGACATGTGTCTCTCTTAAATCTTCAAACCATGAAAGCATCTGAGCTGGATGTAATAATTGATAGAGTTAATCCAGTAATTCCAGAGGACACCCAATTGCTCAATGAACTCAAGAAAGCTCAGATAGCTGATTTTCCTGAAGCCTATCTACATCCAAGTAAGGGGTGGCCTACATCTGTCCATAAACCAAACAGTGCAGATACTTCACAGTTCCTAAAAACTGTGTAAAGGGAAAATACAAGATTGATTATGACATTGGAAACTGATATAAAGAGGAAAAAGAACAAGATAACTGAAGATGAGGAAATGATCAGGATGCTGGGAAGATATCTACAAAATGCTGAAACCATGTTGCCAACTACTCAATTCAACACAAAAGATGACAAGGATGATGATGAGCAGAAGAATAATGAGCAAAAACCTTCTGGCTCAAATCCAAGTCAATATACCAAGGCAAATAGCAGCAAAGTAAAAGTGAAGAAAAGGGATGATAAGAAGAGGGGAGATGAAAGCATAAGGAAGAAGAGGGAAGATGGTGAAGGTACCAAGAAACATGTCCTACAAATCCAAATCTCATAAACTCAAACCACCAATCCTAGACAAACACTATCTCAGCCAAACCTACCTCGAAAGCCAGAATAATTGTACAAAAAAATTACAAACACCCTACTCAAGATACTAATTAAATCAATCCATGTCACATTAAAGAAAATCACAAACCTACCTTCATTCAAGCCTCCAACCATAAATTACTTCAAGACTGTTGGAAGAAAACCAAAGAAAATACAAGCTGGTGCTGGGGTCATCTGGAACTGTTTCAATCAAACTGATTTTCTGCCTCTAAATATGTGCATCATAAATGATGACTTTTTCCAACAACAAACTGAAGAAATTATCAAAGTTTGGGTTGTATCACTAGAAGAACTCAGAATTTACTACCAAGATGGAACCTTCATTTTTCTTAGCAGTATAGTAATGGAAACTTTTTCAACCACAGAATTGAAGAGGGTAATTAGCTTGATGAAGGATAAGGATTCAAGTATAAAAATGTGGAGGGCTGTGTTGTCTGAAAGTTTGAGGGAAAGGGATGAAACATATGCAAGATTAAAGGCTGAAAAGGAGGAAAGAGATAGAAAATATGCTAAGGAGATAGAGATGTTTGAGCAGAGGTCAAATGAACTCTCAAGGCAAGGGGGTTGAGTAGAATATCAACGGATGGACATTTTCTAAACATACCACTTGGCAGATTCTCAAGATTCAGAGTTGGTTACTTAAATGGTTATACATTGGATGAATGGCTCAAGCTTGTAAAAGCTCTAAGAGGGACTAAAAATATAGAAGAACTCCAAGTGCTAGTAAACTTAAAGGACCTCATTAGAAAGAAACCAGGTTATGAGAAATTCACTTGATAGTTGTAACTGTGGAACTTATGTAATCTTCAAATGTATAAAAGTTGTATATGTCAATCTGTCAATTTTTTATGTAATTATTTTTAACTTAGGGTTAGTCTTGTTATCAGGCATGAATTTGTGATAAACAATCTTCTCATAAATTGGGGGAGATTGTTGTGCAAGACATGCCTATATAATAACAAGACTAAGTCACATTGACAAACCTGAGATTCAATTGTATGATAATCTAAATCTGTATAATGTATTGTATTTCTTGAGTCTATAAAAAGGTTAGAAGATTAGACTGGTGTATTTTTTTTGTAAATAGTTTCAAGCCTAAGAATAAACTCTGGAAGAAGATCAAGAAAAGATCATGCCTTAGAGAAAAGATGTAGAAGCTTGGAGTTGGATAAATCTATTTTATGAAAAATGTTCAAAGTCAAGATATCGACAAGTCACAAATCAAGTTAGATAGAGAAGTCATTCGAGAACTCCAGAATGACTTATCAAGAAGTCCAAAATGGTTTATAGAGAAGTCTCGGAGATATCGACAAGTCAAATGAAGATGTAAAGATTGGAGATATCGACAAGTCAATTTCTTATTAGAGATCTCAGAGACATCGACAAGTCAAAATGGATATATAGATCTCAGAGATATCGACAAGTCACTTCTGCATGTAGAGAACTCAGAGATATCGACAAGTCAAAGATGTGAAGATTGGAGATATCGACAAGTCAATTTCTTATTAGAGATCTCAGAGACATCAACAAGTCAAAATGCATATAAAGATCTCAGGGATATCGATAAGTTATTTCTACATATAGAGTTCTAGCGACCTCGAAAAGTCAAGTACACGTATAGAGAACTCAGAGACCTCGACAAGTCAAATACAGTTATAGAGAACTCAGAGATCTCGATAAGTCATTATACTTATCGAGATGTCACTTCTCTATATTAAAAACTGGAGATCTCGATATGAACCTCATATACAATAATGCAGACAAGTTAAAGATTCAGGATTATTAATCAACAAATGATCTATTCATTTAGATTGGTAAGTCTACAAAAGCAGCTTGAAGAGTGCAAGATCAAGGTCCAAGATTAACTGACAAAGGATGGTCACAGACCTACAAGATTTGCAAAGATTTATTAAGCCAAAAATAGAAAGATGCAGAGATAGCTTAGAAAAGGGTTTAGTATATCTTATTGCATGTTGTGTAAACCTGTGTTTACTAATATATAAAATAAACACTGGTCCTTTGCTTTTAGTTGTAACAAACAGATCTAAATTTTCTTGTACTCTCTCAAGAAAGAAGCTGAGTTCTTATATTTTTAGGAACACGGATTTTGTAGTAAGACAAACTTAATTAATACAAATTAAGTGAGTTTTGAAATATTGTGTTTGTTGTGCTTGTTATTTTAATTCTGCTAACACAATATCTCTACAATCATAAACTGCTATGTTCACCATATCCAAAAAAGTTTTAAAAAGGCTAAAAATCAAGAAAACACATTCACCCCCACTTTGTGTTGTACATAATATCTAACACAACTTTGCGGACAATATGAACATAATCACCGAATACTCAGAATTTGTTCCAATGATGGAGTACATCAATAAGTGCAAGCTCTCATATGCCATGCTTGAAGCTCTCATCATCTACTGTGAGGTGGTTGAAGAGATATGGACTTCTACAGAATTTGATAGCACAAATTTGGTACGTTTTTTCACCCTCAATAGTAAAAACTATACTGTTAATTCTGATGTTGTTTCTGCATGCTTTAAAATTCCTAAAAATAACATGCTAGTTGAACCCAACCATGCTCAAATTATTAATATACTAACTAATATGGGTTATGTTGGTCCTGTTGATAAATTTGGTAAAACAGGTAGACAAGGGTTAAGGAAAGATGGAGCTTCTTATGTGATGTTTTTAATAAAGTCTTTTATGGTATAATAAGTAACTTTAATGTTATCACTTCTGCTTTGCTTGACATGCTTTACATGTTAATAACTGAAAATTTCTTCAGTTTTTCTGAGAATTTTTTTATAGAAATTGGTGCTAAGTTAGGCAATAGAGATGGTAGATGTAAGAACATTTACTTTTCTAGGTTTCTTATGATGATTGCTAATTATTTGGTTCCTAGTTTAAGTATTTATAATCAAGCTAACCAGATGAAAAGCTGGATCCAAAATGAAAGGGTCATTGATGATCTTTTCAGGATAGCTTTATACCTCAATGTGGCATTTATGTTGCCACTAGGTATACAAATGGTAATAAATTATGTCCCTGCTACTTTTGAATCCCTCAATACTTCTTTGATTTCTTCAAATGTTATGGAGGTTGTGCAAGGAACCCAACAACCTCATGCCCCAACAACTAAAACAAAAATTACGAAATCCAGATCTAAGAAGTCAACCTCCGATGTTTCCCAAAAGATAACTGTTGTAACACCTACCACATACACAAGAGGGGAATGTGACAGGAGGTGTGAGTTGTGAGGGAAGGAGTGAACATCAGAGAAACCCCAAGAATAAGGTGGGAGAGGTTGAGAGTGAAATATCCTAACCAAGCCATGCCTTGCTTTCTTAAAAGGGCAAAAACATTAAAAAGGAAATTGACATATCCCTAGTGGTATCCTCCCAAAAAGATATCACTATTAAACAAAGTTTTCAGCCAGGAACACAACAAAAGAGGGTGAGGGACATTGATACCCAAAGCTCACCTATCAAATTTTTTATTCTAAAAAGAGCAAAACCTCTAAGGGTGCACAGGGTACACACACACCACAAGCCATCTCAACTGTTGAGCATGTGCCTTCTCAAAGTCAATTTGATGCGACTCTTGTAAATGTAGAGTCACAGCCCCACTCCTTATAACTTACATTTCAAATAGCAACACACAGCTCACAATCTTTTTAAATGGGTTTTGATTTAATATCAACTTTTCGAACTAATTTTCATTCTCTTAAATTCATGGCGCACTCTGAAACTGGTACTCATCATCTTCTAGATAATTTGTTGGAGCATTAGTCATTCGTTTCCGTCACTATTGGTGAATCTGTGTCATAAATGTCTCATCAATCTATACAAATTCCACTCTAATGATAACTTCAACTTCTATCTCATTCTCTTCATCAATGGATATCTCTCAGTCGTTGATAAGTGTTAGTCCATCAATGGCTAGCTTAACACCACAACTGTTGATAGCTCTAATTTTCCCATCAATGGCTATCACCCAGCTGTTGATAGATGATTACTCTGTACCAATTACATTTGAGGAGTCTCAACTCTCTCACTTAACCATTCCAACAATTATGTAGATGATCAAACAATTGCTCTAACACTTGAAGGACTTAAGAAAAGGAGTGAAAATCTTACTGAGAGTGAGAGGTTGCTTTGTGAGCAGGAAAAATGAGAGTGTGAGTAAGAGAGGTTGGCCATTGCTTTAGGCTCAACAAGTGGATTGAGAGTTCCACCTTAGTAGGTGAAGGTGAGGGGGTGTGAGGACAGTGAGTCAGGGGCATGCCCTTATGCAAGAATATAAAGAAAATAAGAGAAATACATGTACATGATATATAAGGATGGAAGCATTGGATGCTTCAATGGAAATTCCATCTAGTGAAGCTTTGTTCAAGGAATACTACCAAGATGCTTTGGATAATGTGTATTGAGATGCTTCAACATTTCAGCATCTAGACATAGCTTATCAACTTTTAGTTGGAAAATCAAATCTGGAGGCTGAAGCTTCTCTCAACTTGGTTCATACAATAGAATCAATGATGAGGGTTAAAGATGTTATCTCAAATATTACTATTGAAGTTGGTGATGGTCTTGTGTTTGATAATAACACTAGAAGTGATGAGGATGTTAACTATGAAGATGGTGAAGGAGGGGATGCAAGCCCTTCTACCACAGACATTCCATATTGGTTATTTTTCAATGAAATTCAACTAGGAGAATTAAATATGGAGCTCTTAACTCAGTACAAGGAATCTCTATATGACCAATCTACATCTTCAACTACAGCTCAATTACTGGCTCAGTTTCAGCAAAATAACATTAAACTTCATAAACTCCATATGCTTCAACAGAAATAAGATCTCCAATCCATGATGACTGATATTGAGAAAATGAAAACTAATTATTGGACTACAGGATACCCCTTCACGCAATGTCCAAAGTGAACAAGGAAGAAACAACCTCCAAGACCTTGGATGATTTAGATAAGAGGATGAGCCTCATGAAATTAAAAATGACAAACATTGACTCTATTTATGCACATCTAGACTCTGTTTATGCACATCCAGTATTCAAACCCTTGATGATAACAAAAAGGGAGAGAAGTCAGTAGCTCAAGGAATTGGCTCTGTTTATGCACATCCAATAATTGTTGCAAGTCTTGCATCTTCAAAACAACTGCAAATTTAAGCTCTTATCAGCAAAGAAGATCAATCAAGGCTTATGACATCATGAAGATCATCACTTATGATGTCACAATAAGCATCATAAGGCAAAAGAGATCTCCTTCATCTAAGAATAAATTCATCTCAGAATTCAAGTCTTTGGAGCTAGATCACTTGCCATGAGTAATGATCTCAAAGGAAAGAAGCCATCAGGAGCTGTCCATTTTGCAATTCCTAGGCCTGATAAAGATGAATGAAAGATTTTGGATGAGTGAATCAAGAAATGCAAGACTGCCTCAAATCCCCCGTTAAAGCAAATGAGAGCATGCATATACAGAGAGGGAGAAGCCATTTATCTCTTTCCAGGTCATGAAGAATATGAAGATGCCAAAGCTGAGAAACTAGCAAGAACTACACTTGAGCAAGCACAAGGAGGGAAGCAAAGTGAAACAGATGATGTATTTATAGAATATCAGAAGCAGCTAGCCAGTGAGCTAGAGAAAGAATTGGATGAAGAAATAGAGGTTGACGGAATAGGGGCCATGAAGCCTAAAAAGATGAGAACAAATAGAGATGGGCATTCCACCCACCCCTCCCCTCCCCGACCCGACCCGACCCGACCCGATCTGATCCCCGCCTCGAACGGGTTGGGGATTCGTGGAATTTTTCGGGTTCGGGGCGAGGAACCGGGAAAATTATTAAAAACATTCGGAGATTGGGGATTAGGTTATCCCTGCCCCGTTCCCCGACCCGAACCCCGATTATTATATTTAATATAAATAAATAATAATTTACATGTGTATTATTTAAATATTATGAATAAAAATAATGTACATACATTTTTTAATTTTAATTTTTTTATTATATGATTTTTTATTGTAAAATATGATTTAATAATAATGATTTTAATACTATCTTTTATTATGGATACACTTCAATTTAATTGCTATTTAAAATATGATATTAAATTTAAAACATATTTATATGTCATGATTTATTATATTATTTTTATTAAAATTGAATTAAACATATATATTATATTATTTAATAATAAAAAAATAGGAATCTCGATTATCCGCGGGTATCCACGTTCCCCGTTAGAGGCAGGGAGTAAAATAGTCCCCGTTCGGGGATCGGGGCGGGTTCGAAAACTGGGTTAGTGTTTGGGGATCGGGGGAGGAGATAGCACTCCCCGACCCCAAAGTGACCCGATGCTCATCCCTAAGAACAAAGCAATGTGCAAGGAAAAATGCTAGATCCAAAAGGTAGATGTCACCACATGAAGCAGTTGTCACCTCTCAACAACCTATGATCTTTGTTCCTGAACCTATAGTATGACACCTGGAATCAATTTTCATGGTGAACCAAATATGACCAAAGAATAGATGACTGAGCTTGATAATATCTAGTTTCCCACATTTCTTTTGGAAAAAGAAGCTCAGGAGAAGAAAAAACTGAAGAAACATTTGCCAAAAATATTAGTTTCCAAACAAGTGAAGAAACTTGAAGATAAAGACTCATGCATGTACATTGCAGATCTAGAGGAAAAGAAAAATCTCAAACTTTATCTGGATGATATTTATGAAGTCGGGGATTGGATGCTACTCCTAAAATGCATGAAAGACTAATGTTTGACTATAAATGAAGAAACAAGAAATATTGGCCTCTTCAGCACATTCTCAAGAAAGGGTACAGGACCTTGTCTAAGGTATACAGTCACATGAAGAGGACTGATGAATTTACTCTAACATCCAAGAAAGAAGTGTTTAACAGAATCAATGAAATAAGGAACAACTGAAATACTAAGGATGCACTGCCTAGAAAACTGGTTATTCCTTACAGTGTTAAAAGAATTCATCATCAACCAGATCACATGATGGAGTTCAGGGATCATGATGTATGTAGAAGATTTTTCAGACTCAAAGACCAACTGAAAATAGCTAGCAGGGCTTACCAGGAATACCTCATGGGAATGTTGAATCCAAAGGTTGAAGAAGGAGTGTTCAATGGCATTAATCAAAGGCAAATTGGATACAACAAGGAAAGGCATAGATCGACAGAATGATCATCTCAGTCTAGAGGAGCAACAATGTTAAGTAATTTTTTTTAATTCTGCTTGTATTTTCTTTTCATTTTGAAACTCATTAGCTTAATGATCATTTGTTCATGCTATCTTTAAAGCATTTTGTCTATGATATGTTTTGTTATCATTAAGACTATAATTTATGGATGTTATTCCATCAGTCATAAATTAGGGGGATTATTAAGAATCACATATATTTTTGATGATAAACAAAACATATAGTATAATTATTTATTAAGTAGATGTAGCTGTCAACGGGTAACTATCATTGGTTAATTGTTGTTGACAGAATAGCTTATTGACTAATAAGCTTAGAAACATTTTCATGTAGATCTCAATATTAGTCATTGATGTAATTATTCATTATATAGTCATTATTGACTCAATTGATAAATAGAATAGGATGATTAATCGTAAATATAAAATGTCATGTAATTTTATGCAAGTAAAGTGAGTCATCAACGGCTAAGAAGAATATATCATCAATGGATATAAGCCATCACCACTAGAGTCTATTAAACATTAGAGTTCCTCAATAGCTAAAGGCATCCACTCATCAATTGCTAGAGGAATACATTATCAATGGCTAGAATAACAAATAGCAAATATAGTAATTTAATAGAGCACATATATCCAATCTGTTAATGCATATGGGTTGATGAAGATCTCAGTTTAAAAATGGAAGCCAAAGACAAAAGTTCGATATTGTCTTGGAATCTGAAGAAGAAAAAATATTCAATTTTCATGCATGACAAATTGAAAAGTTATTCAAGGTTCAAGAATCAAGATCAAAAAAGCCAATTTGGTCAAGAGTCACGAGATGAAATGCAGAAGCAATCTAGCTTGACATAGAGTCATGTATTATTTTGTTGTCTATTAGAATTGTAGCTTGAAAATATATAAACCAAGTAGAGCAGTGTTTCAAGTAATGGATAAGTTTATAGAGTTTTTCAAATAGCTTAGCTGAGAGCAATATTTTTTAGAGAAAAACTGTAAAAGAAGCTGTGAAATTACCTTGTAATTTACACAGATTATTTCTTTTATTATATATAGCTTAGGTGGTAAGTTCAAAAACAAATTACCAGAAATTTTTATATCTTGAGTATTTACTTCTATTTAGTAGTTGATTAAGTTGAAGTTTATGAAAAATTTAATTTGTATTCAACCCCCCTTATAAATTATATTATTATTTATTGATAGTAAACAACAAATATCTCTATTCTATTAGAAAACTATCTACTCTTTAAAATCAAAAGTTCCTTCTTTAGTTCCTATTTTAAGAGAAGAAATTAAAACCTTTTATAAGTTGAATATAAGATAGAACAAAATTGAAACCTTTTTGAGTTAAATATGAGATTTTTAAAATCAAAACTTACTTCTTAGTTCCTATTTTATTAAAGAACAAAATTAAAACCTTTTTTTAAGTTGAATATGAGATAAAACAAAATCGAAACAATTTTTCAGTGGAATATGAGACTTTTAAAATTAAAATAAAAGGCAAGTCTCTCAATAATTATAAACCTAATCGAAATAATTGATTATGTCTATATAAAGCCATTATTGTGTCGTATAATCATCCCTTTTCATTTTCCTATGAATCGTCTCGATATATAAATTTTTAGTGGTGCTAAAGTTTTATATTTATGTATATAAATAATATAATCTTTTGCGTTGATTATCTTTCACTAGGTTTTACAGAGTTAAACGCACTAATCACAAGAATGTTATAGATAGAATCCTTATACAATATAGTTTTATATTAATTTTCTATAACGATTATATTGTATTATTTTCGGTTGTTATTTGTATAACAAATTTCGTTATATTTTTTCTTCAAAATTTGTGTTGTTCTAAATTTGATATATTATTTTTTTTTGTTAATTTGACAGGGTTATATGCTTTAAAATTTTGTTATAAAAAGAAAAGGAAGACGTATATTAAAAGGTAATTTATTTGATGTTTATTTGTAAATACATATAACCAAGTTAAATATTTTGTAATGCTTAATTAGGTTGGCCAAGCCTCTCGATAATGTTTTAAAAAATAAGATTGCCATTGTTAAGAAAAAAAAGAATTTCAAGAATAATTCTTACAATATATATTACGAATGGTACACATGTAATGTTCCTATCTAAAGTCAGCGACACGTTTAGTGCTTCAATTATAATTATTAATATTATTTATTTTATATATATATATATATATATATATATTAGATACAAAGTGTGTCGGCCAAAAGACCTTAGACACAAAATTTGGATAAATGTTTAAAACAAAGTTTTAGCTCTATTTATCTTTTTTCCTAGAGTTCCTTTATTTTAAATACTAAACTAAAACCTTTTTTCTTCAAGCCCTATGTTTTAAAAAACAAAATTGAAATATTTTGTAAATTGGATAAAAAATCACTCTGTTGAATATTTGAGCAGAAAATCTAAATAAGACAAAAGATAGTGCAGCTATGTTGAAATATGTTGATTTTGGACAATCTAAATCTAAAAAACTCATAATTGCCGCAATGTCTGACGAAGATATGTGTTAACTTTTGAATAAAATTGTTATATATATGTTTGAAAGATAATTACGTGTTATTAAAAATTTGAGTAAAAATTCATATAACTTAATTGATTTATCTCAGCTAATTAAACTTATGCCTTTGTTATTTACATGCCTAACAAATTCTTCTAGAAATGTTTGTTATGTTTGAATAATTAAAATACCAGATTATGCCTCTTTAATTCAATAAAAATATTTTTTTATTATAAATTTTTGTAGCCTAACTTAGATCCCGTGCAATGTACGTTTATTTTTATTTTTATTTATATTTTTGTTGTATATATTTTAATTAAATTTTAAAAGAATAAATTTACTCCCTCTGTCCCAGTGGTTTATATACATACCATCTGGGCACAGAGAACAATGCAAGAATAAAATAATGAATAGGACAAGTGAAGTGCATTATTAAAAAATTGAAAAGTATGATTACACGCTTGCTTTAAGGGGAAAATTGACCCGCCTAAACAGAAAATCAGATTACATTTTGTCTCCTTTTTGCTGCTCTGCTCCTTTTTGCTACTACAAAAGTAATAAGAATGTGCACCACTTTTTATAAATATTTCACCTCTAACTCTTAAACTAATCTTCCAGATTACAAAAATGTCCAATGCCTTCATGCTTCCAGATTTAAATGAAGAACCAATTCCATATTTGAATGAAGTTCCAGCCACTGCTACGCGTCCTGCAAAATGAAAGAGATTGACGAATTTAGAGAAGGATCAAATTTCTCAAATGCTAATTTTAAATTACAACAATGAAAAGCTTCGGAAAGGAACGATCAACGAAGTTGCTTCTAAATATGAAGTGACCCGGTTAGTAATTTCGAAGATATGGAAAGTAATTTTACAAGCAATTAAAAATGGTGACCATCCGGATGTGAAGAGAAAATACAAAGGTGGCAACAAGAGTCAGATTTTTGACTTGCAAAAGGTAAGTTCAATTCCTTTACGCTTACGAACCAATATTCGGACATTTGTTTGTCAACTAAATGCACCTAAATCCACCGTTCATAGATTTATTCAAAGGGGGGAAAATTAAGTCACATTCGAATACCTTGAAATCTTATTTAACATCTCAAAATATGAAAGTAAGGTTGAGCTTTGTTTTATACCACATCGAGTTCTCAACACTCCATACAAATCCAACATACATAGACATGTATTGTATGGTTCATATAGACGAGAAGTGGTTTTATATGACAAGAACATCACAAAAATACTACATATTTCCAAGTGAACCGGAACCACATAGAACTTTTAAATCTAAGAGATTTATAACAAATGTTATGTTTATGAGTGTGGTTGCAAGACCTATGTATGACAAAGATGGTGTTTGTATATTTGATGGAAAAATAGGAATCTTTACTTTCACTATTGACGAGACGGCGGCAAGAGCGCAAGGGGTGTCTTAGAAGTAAAACCAATAGATAGCACCACCAAAATTGTGATGAAGCATGCCTTCTTCTCAAACACACGTTTCTTCATTTTTTTCTCTTGTTTTAAGTTGAGATTCTGGAGTATCTTTAACAATCTGGCATAAAAGAGATGGGGAATCGAAATCGAAATCGGAATGAAAAGAAGTGGTCGAATCCTCAGTCAGTTGAAATTTTGGGGAAGCTTTGACAAATTTTACGATCGGAGAAAATGGAGATTTCGGAGATTCGGGATCGGAATCTGAAGCAATTAAAGGAGCTGAATCATGGATCGATTTGGATTCCATTGGGTATTTGATGGTAGTGGGGGAAAAATGCGAAAATGAAAAAAAGGAGAGTTTTAGGGTTCTTGAGGGGGAGGGAGGGGGCAGAGACAGGGGAGGAAAGTATTAATTAAAAGCATACTCACGAGATGGGTGGAGTATAGTCTATTTTTATATTATTAAAAAATTACTATTTTTTGGTACGTATAGAATTGAGAGGGACATCCCAAAATGGTAAGTGTATAGTATTGAACGGGACAGAGAGCCATTTTTCTAGAACTCTTTTATTTTAAATACTAAAGTCAAAACTTCCTTTTGAAGTCCTAATTTTTAGGAAATAAAATATAATCTTTTTTAAATTGGATCGTATTTATCTTTTTTAGAGCTACTCTAATATAAAAATAAAACTTCCTTTTTTAGATCTTAATAATATTTAGATAAGAAAATAAACAACTTACATATTTGAAATAGAAAAAATATTCAAATTTGTGAAAAAACCAAAATCCGACTTAACCTAAAATTTAAAGGGAAAGAAAATCTAAATCAATACATAAAACGTATAATAAAAAGCTTATTTTAAAATTTAAATAGAAATTAGATTTCAAAATTTTAGTTATTTTTATCTTTATCATATATTATATAATTAAATATACTTCGGATTCAAATTTAAAACAAATATTTAATTAAAGAGTAAATTAATAAGAACTGTTAGATAAAATTTTAAAAAATATTATTCAAAGGGTTATAAGGTCCAAATCCCACTAATAACATACTAAAATTATAATTTACATATATATAATGATAAAAATAACCGTGTAGTATATATTTATATATATATATATATATATTCATATTCATATCCCAAGTTCCAGCTTCGGGAAATCAAATATGATTGAAATTTATAACATATATCTACCCAATAAAAGGTAATACAAACTTGTATTAAAATCCGAAGTTTCATAACAATCCGAAGTTTGGAATTCATGAAATTTACAGCGGGTGTCGGCCAAGAAAAGATGATATAAATTGTATTAATTAAACAATATTTTATATCGTATTTTTTGTCTAATTTATATAAACTTATATATATTTTCTAATTTTTTTAATAATTAATATGTATTATATTATTTAAGAAAATAAATAATTAGTCTGCTGTGAAACGCGACTTTGTCGACTAATGTTTATATGAAGTATAAAACGAGTACGGTGAGGTGCCGCCTCTCATATCATCACACCTTATTTTTTTTAATTTTCTTAAATTTTGAATTACTGAATAGAAGAAATCTCAATTATTTTATATTCACCAAAAATTTCTCCTCAAGTCAAAATATAAACGAAAAGTCTCTGGTAATTAAAAAAATTCTTCAAATTTCTCCTAAAAATCCTCTTCAAGTCAAAATGTAAACGACAAGTCCCCATTAAATTAAAGAAATACTTCATGATTCTCCTAAAAATTTGCTTCAATTTAAAAATTTGCTTCAATTCAAAATGTAAACATTCGGTAATTAAAGAAATTCTTCATATTTTCATCTTTCCTATTTTTGTTAATTTATAAATTTTGTAATAAGGCATGTCTTGCTAAATAAGTTTTTAAAAAACTATATATACACCAAAAGATAATATATTTGTTTCTAAATTGTCTACGTGTCACTTATTTATACGTTCTTTGTTTAATATGCAAATGTTATTTATATAGTTTAATAAAATATTTTTTCCTTATTTGTATGTTTTTAATTTTTTATAATACGGTGATACAAGGCGGGGCTTTCAACTTTTTCAACAATACAATATACCGTGCTAATATATTCATCTATATATATACCAAAGTTCCGTGGAATAATATTGAAGATGGGATTATTCAGACACTTATATTCTTAAATAATTTATAACTTATGATTTAAGAAAATATATTATATTTATATCACAGTTGAAATTTAAAGTATGCATGTTTACTAAGCGTTCGCCCCTCTTTCTCTTTCCCCTAACTGACATGCCTTGACTCCTCGAATTGGAACTGATGTAAGTTGTTTCTGAATATGGTCGTGCCAATATAACTGACATTTTTTTTTGCGCTAAACATAATTGACATTTTCTTATCTTGTTGACAATAAACTGAACACCTAATATTCAGTTTTTATGTGGTCGCATATATTATCTAGCGCTCTTGAAAGTACCTATCATTCTAGACGTAAGATGTTAAATCATAAATATTTTGTGGGATTAAAAGTTAATATTAAAAGAAGAAAAGGATTAAGTCTTACTATGTGTGGACAAAGTTAACGAACGAGGCCCTTGTGTGGGTAGACCGTGAATGGCCAGCTCTGATATGCACACAGCGACACATGTAGGCCAAGTGGAGATACTTGGAGTCGGTGATGAGAAAGACTAGTCATCGAAACCAGGCACTGCAGTCTAACAAACAACCCCAATGCACTATCCTCCAAAGTGGACCGACAATGATTAATTCTTAGAATAACTTACGCTTGGCCATGTTTGTTTAATGGTATTAAATAGGGGATATGATTATAAGCTTTTAAATTTTTCAATTCCATATTTGTTTTCTAAAAAATTAGTGAAGGGTTATCCAAGAATTATAATCTTTTAAATTATCATATCCCGTGTTTGTTTTGTTAGAGTAGAGGATAAGATTATAATCCCATCTAATGCTTGGTGGGAGAAGTTATTGTTTTATCCCCTTCTACAAGTCATTTTTTAAAAGATTATAATCCGCTTATTGTTATCTCATATGAAACAAACATAGGATTGGAAAATTTAAAGGACTATATTTCAATATCAAGTACTATCCCACAAAACAAACATAACATAAAGTTTTAAAGGATTATATTCCAATCATACACTTAATACTTTCAAACAAACTTAGGATATAATTATTTAATCCATAGGACTAATTTTGATGGTATTAGTTATCCCCGAATTATTATCCCAAGATTATAATCCCATGAAACAAATATGGCCTTGGTGTCTTCAGCTAGCCCCTTAACAACCCTTTTTATTATTGGCAATTTATAATTAGTTGACTTTGTTTACAAGTCCTACTAGCTAGTTTAGCCGTTCATTAGAGTAAAGGGGTTGCCTTTAGTTGATTTGACTTTGTTCGTGCCGCAACCTTTGGTATCTGAATTTAGTCAATTCACTCGTTTCTTTGGCCAATTCAGTGAATATGCTCAACTCAAGTAGCATATGTTACCGTAGCGGCCGAACCGGAAATTAAATCTTTCGAGACAGCAACAAAGTTTATTTGAACAAATTTAACTAATATGCTGATCGTTTTTGTGTATCCACTTTCTTTTCAGGTAATTTTTTTTTTTAATTTGGAATAATTTGAACGAACAGAAAAGGTTTATTTGACTTGTTTTGTAAGAAAAAATATAAGATGGAAGTACAATTCAGCAGTCAGTTGACTTTGTGTATGTTCTTCATCTCGAATGTATTGTAAACATGGAAAAGTAATCTGCAAGTAGAGTTGACTTTGTTCCAAACATAATACTACTCGGGTTAATGCTCTCTTATATAAACAGGAAAGAGTAAAGTCATACTACCCCCATAATAACAACTGACCCATTCCAGTTCATATTTGAAAGCATTAGCGTAGGTTCAGCTGTACGCTTGTACCTCATAAAGTCGTTTATGTTCACACTAACAAACAATTAAAGTTCCTAATGCCCAGATGGGTCTTGTCATGTGTTTGTTTACTCATGCCCGGGGACGCTTGGTAACTTGCTATTTGGCTCGTTAACAAGCCCCACTAGTCCTCCAAGACTTCATCATATTAAAAAAAAAAAAAAAAATCTGATCATCATCTTATATATATTAGTATTCTATTAACCCCTCTCAGTTCATTTATAAGTTGAATAATGAATTGCGGGCATTCATCTGTAAAACATAAATTTGTAATCATAACCATAACAAATTGTGAGAAATTTGAGAGTCGAACGTGAATTCTCCTCAGTTTAGACTCTGATATCATGTTAATGACTAATTATAAAATTTTAAGATATTAGAGAAATGGCTTTCACAGAAACTTATATCTTATATTAGTATTTTAAGGCTTACGGATGATTTAAATAAGTTTATGAGATTTTATAGATCATGTTGATGAATACCGAATACAACCAAAAAAACCCTTCTTACTAATGATGTAAATAAGTCTGTAAAACTTTTTGGATGTTGAGATGAAAATAAATTTAAGGCTCGAACACAAATTCTTTGAAGTCTGAGACGAGTTTACGTATTACATTTCTGTACTTCCGATCATTAAGAACAAAAAAAATGTATTTATGGACAAGATGAAGACCTCTAATATCTATTAGTAAAATGGAGCCATCTAACTTAGAAAACCACCAGTAAAAAATGAAGATAAAAATATTTAGCAAAAAATGCATGCTGACAGCAAGGTTCATAATCAACAAGAAAATGTTTTCATTAATTTGTCTTTCAAGATTTGAAATTTGTGATACATTAACATCTATTACAAGTGACAACTTCGAATCTGTCCTCACACAAGTGTCAATGTTAGTGATCACTTCAACAACAGATGAAACTAGTAGCGACATATCCTGAATATCTACACAACTTTCAGACTCTTCTTCATTCAAAGATGCAAGATCAAACAATTCCATGTGAATCCAATCAATACCATTACCACAATTTTGTTGAGAAACGTGTGCACTGTTTTCCGCTGGATTAGTTCTAACGGTTACCCAATCTTCGTCATTTGTCCATTCTGGCAAGACTTCAGATGCAATCAATCCTTTGATTCTCTCTTGTGCTGAATAATCTGATGAGTAAATGAATTCGGATGAATGAAAAGAAGGCTCCGAGACTTGTACAGAATCCCAGAAGCCTAAATCCAATACACTAGTTGGCGATTTCTTATTGGAATTCTCCACTTTGTCAAAATCAAAAGCCAACTCAACAAGAAACTCATGACTAAGAAGTTGCTTGGCTGTCCAACGTTCTTTAGGATTCCTCTTCAAACACTTGCTCAAAAAATCTCTGGCATTCTCCGATAAATGGTTTGGAAATTCTGGTAATTCACCAGAAAAAGCAATTTTATGAATTGCTGATAACGGATGATCCAACGCTGGCCAAGGGTTTGACCCTGTTGCCATCTCAATAATCGTGCATCCAAGAGACCATATATCAGCCGCAAACCCCTGCTCTTCGCCACGTGCAACTTCAGGAGCCATAAACACAGGCGTGCCAGAAAATACTGATGTGGCAGCAACTCCATTTTTTAATAAAGTAGCACATCCCAAATCAGCAATCTTAACACCATCTTTTCCTAACAAAATATTCTGGCCTTTGATATCGCAATGCACAAAATTATTAGAGTGAAGATAATCCAAACCGTGTAAAATTTGGTTCGTGTAAACTTGGATCATAGACTCATCAAGTGAACCTCCTTGCTTCTTGATCACATCAGAAAGTGTACCACCAGATAAATACTCCAAGAAAATATTGTACATGGGCTTGTTATTTTCAAAGTTAACATCATAACCCAAGTACTTGACTATATGTGGAGAGTTCATTTGTGAAAGAAAATTCTGCTCCCTTTGCAAGAAGCTAGAGCTACATAGCTCGGTCGATTTCACTGCAATGAGATCCCCCGAAGATATCGTGGCGACGTAGACTGCAGCAGAGGAGCCTCTGCCGATGATCGGACCCCTATTCCATTCCATTGAGAATATATTAAATGTTTGATGAGATTATATGAATGTGTAAATGATTCGGAATTTAGCAAATTGTTGCAAATATTTGTAAAAGGTCTGAAACGTCTGTGTCTTTATATACACACTTGACTGTCTCTGTACAGAGAATCTTTCTTGTAGATGTCTTTAAGTTACTTCTTTGTAATGCTGTTTGTTTGTATTTCACTTAAAAATCAGAGAGAATACTTGAGTAAAGAGGGATCACCACGTGGCAAAAGGAGAGAGGTTTACAGCTGGACGGTTGCTTAGGTTGGAATAAAGCCAACCACATGAAGACACGTGAGCATGTGCCATGATTAGTAGGCGGCAATAAGGCTAATTAATTTTTGCGGCGTAGGCGCGTTTAAACAAAGGCTTTGAGGTTAATTACCTGGGTCTGATTTGAAATGTCAAGTCAACTAGTACTAAATTAGCAATAAGATGAACAACTATTTGTTACCGGTTCATCTACCAAGTGTTAACCGTACATATAATCGTCGGTGAACAATACAATGTTTGGTTTACAATGTAGTTTGCATCTCTTGTAATGCTAACAACATGGTAGCTGTTGGTATTCCAGTGATCCAGCTAGCTAACCATGTCTAGCACCTCTGGAATTATCAATGATAATAACACAATCTAACAAGAGATGATTGCCTCTGCTTAGCTTGACACGAAATCTGAAAATTAATCCTTGATACAAGGACTCACATAGAAATAGTTCTACATAGCTGTTTCCAGAATTGGAGAATAAATTCATTCCGGTTTATTATCATGAGAAATATTAAGGATACTCAACAGCTATTGGTATAGCGATTTCTACCTCACTCCCTTTACAGCATGTCAAAGGTTCCAACCTTGTCAAAGACAAGTTGGGTGTGTGAGTTTGTTTAACTAGCAAAAAAATATAAAGAATGGGGGGTAAGAAAATTGGTGGTACGCAAAAGGTTATAAAGTGGATACAATACTATCATCAATTATCAACCCACTTAATTTATCCATTGGCCAAACAAAGATTGTCGCGCCTAAGTTTGCGCAACAATATACATACAGGCCAAGTACATGATAACTACGAATACAAGAAATGTAAGGCAATCAAAACATTGAATATGTTCAGTCGATTGATGGAAAATGATAAAGCAACCATTATAGGTACGAGTCATGACAAAATCAAAACAAGCATAAGGTGCAAGTAAATATGAAAACATTCAAACAAGCTCAAGGTGCAAGTAAACATCTAACAAGCGGCAACTTTAATACAAAGACTGACAATTTTGGGTAAACCTATAATGTAGTTAATACAGAATAGACTTGGCAGGCGCTGATTCAGTGGCAAATTTCCAATAGACTTTGATTTGGCAAGACAATGTCAACTTTGGAACGATAGCTCGCACTCACAAGCTTGTGTTTGGACTTCAGCTAGTTCTAGAGTCTGGACCTATATCAAGCTTTAAAAGAGCAAATACAAAACGATTTGCAAAAAAAATCACAACAAAAAAAAAAGTGAACCAACGACCTTTCGGCACGTATATTGTTACATAAATGAGGAATTCGTACTACTATGCTTCACAAAGTTTCCAATAACATTGCTCGAATTTTAGCTCTGAGATCATTAGGGACCTCAGTGGGTTCCAGTGGCTGAGACGAACTCCTCTGATCTTGGAATGAACTTGACACGTCAACAGAAGGTTCTCTACCACCTGCACTTCCTCTCGACTGATCCGAGACTTTGGCACTGATCTCTCCCTCCTCCAGATCTTCTCGTTCAGATCGAGGTACCTTCCCATTAAGCCCATCATATCCAATACTATGTACATTTTCTTCCTCAGGATTAATATTATGCCTATCTCGACGCCGACTTTCTTTGTCCTTCGAAGGAGTATGATGCCTCTTCCTATGTTTGTGCCCGTGAGAATCTCTACTACTGTGATGTCTACTACGATGTGAAGACTGATGGGATCGATGTTTCTTCCTGGAGCGCCTGTCTTCATGTTCCTCTTCTTCTTCGTCATTTGAGGACTTGTAAGACCTGTTATGCTTCCTGGAATATCTGTGATCCCTTTCATCATCATGTTCTACCTCGTCTTTTTCATCTCCGTCGTGTGAAGACCTACGGGACTTGTCATGCTTCCTTTCATCTTCATATTCGTCACTTGAGGACCTGTGATGCTTCCTGGAATATTTGTGATCCCTTTCATCTTCATGTTCTATCTCGTCTTTTTCATCTCTGTCGTGTGAAGACCTACGAGACCTGCGATGCTTCCTGGAATATCTGTAATACTTTTCAAGATGGTCTTCTTGCTCAGAAACATAATCTTCTGAAGCATGACTGGTGTGTCGCTTTCTTGGGTGTTTGATATCTCTATCATCCACACCTTTTTCCTCTTTTCGGTGCTTCTTTCTAGAGTGCTTATGCACCACTTCATCTTCCTCGTCACCAGTGTCAACTTTAGCAGCTTCATGTTTACCAGAGTTTGACCGGTACTTCCTCCTTGCTTTTCGTTCATTATATTCATCAGTGGAAAATTTGTTTGCAGATGATTCAATACTCTCTGTAGCATCAATCTCTAACGGGCTACCTGCCCGTTCTTTGGCTGCAACTGGATGGTTATTCTCAGTATCAGCACCAGCATGGCTGGGCTCTAATGAAGTACCACGAGATGATTCCGGTTTAATCTGGGTGGCAGAGCCACTTTTTATCATGGCAACAAACATTTTTGCGCGCCTCAATCTCTCAGCCTTCAGCTTCTGCTCTCTGGTCAACTGTGCCTCAAGAGAACCAGACTCACCAGCTGCTCCAATAGCTGAGGTCTTTGCATTCTCTTTGACAACAGGGACAGAACACCTGGATCCATTTTGCCCAGATTTCTCACTAACACTCTGAGGTTGAGATAAAGGGAGACTGCCCAAACTAGAAACATGCTCGCTACTGTCATCTTTCCTGTTCAAGGAAGACCTTGAAAGGAAATCCAAATTAGGTTTCCTAATGCCTCTTGTTGCAGCCTGAAGAATAACTGCTGCAGCAGCAGCATCTACACCGACTTCTGATTGTTGCTGACTGGCCTTCTCTGGTGGGTCTAGACCATCATTCTTTGACTTGCCAATAAACATCTTGAATTTCTCTTTCCTTTCAGAATCAAATGGAATGTCACATTCAGCAGATTCCAAGGTAGAAGAGCCACTTCCCTTGGAGACTATAGTCTTCTTACTTGACCCATGCAATCCCAAACCATCATTTTCATTCAATGAGGCCCTCCCAGAAACTTTTGACTGCAGAAAATGGCAAACCAACATCAAACTAGGAGGAAATGACAAATTCTATGGTTATTAAAATCACTAGCAAATTTCAGGTATCTGGTTACGAAGGAACAAAACATCATTTCACCTTTTCCAAACAAGGTGGAAGACATATCATTCAGAACCAAATGTGATTATGACATTAAAATATACAAACGCAGGAAGAAACAGTTATCCTCTCAGAATAGGGAACATTCAAGCCTAGTTGTATTACATAGAGACCGCAAATTTAAATGGGAAAAAGGAATTCGGAATGATCAGAAGAAACCATTCGATAATGAGTTCCTACAATTCAAAGCTACAGACAAGTCAGGATACATCCAGTTTTAAACTCTTCCACAATTCCAAAAAGAAAAATATCACCGATTAAAATAAATATTGAAGGAACAAAAAGACACAAAGAAAAATCAACATGCTACTAGATACTAGACTAAATTCAGTTCTAGTTTCGATCGAGTGAACTTCTGACTACTGAAGATCATATTCTTATAAATTTACACCCGGATAGGTTGTTTTAGGCTAATATATTATATATCTAAGGACATTTTCTAAGAATAGGTTACTATCAAGATCCCGTATTAAAAAACCAAAAAAATGCTTAATACAAAGACAGATGCATAAAGCAAGAGAAAATGTACTTTAAAACATATTCTCTATGCTAATGCCTATAGATATTAACTATAGATGCTAAAAATCTCCTATAAATTCCTGTATCTATAGGATATTAATCCAAATCTAAAACTAAAAGTATATGATGCCTGGACTAATAATCACAAACTTAAGCTTGTAGTTTCTTCATTATTTTTGAAAACAATTAAACTAGCTTAGAACAGCACATCATAGTTCAATCACAATGTTATGACAGATATCAGAGTACGCACCTTCTGAGCTTCTTGGAGTACTTGTAGATAGTATTGATAGTACTGGCTCGATGGCAAAAGAAATGGAAATCTACCATGTTCACTATCCTGTTCAATGAGTACTGCCTCAAATTGCTTCCCGTTCTTCAAGATAAACTCCACAATCTTAGCAATCATTTTCTTCATTTCAGATGGAGGCTCAATCATCGACGTAGGTGCCACAGAAGAAGACCGCAACTTGTCCGTAGTGGCAGAGTGTAAACCAGAGGACTCCCCTACTTTTCTTGTGCCACTACCACCTCCAGCCTTCAATCCACTTGTAAGAGTATTCCTTTTAAGCACAAAGATTTTATCTTTAGGCTTAGCTGGAACCTTATCTTGAGAATTTACTGAACGATTTAAAACTGCATAATTAGAAAAACTCTTGGGCGATACTGTTTTCTCAGAAATATGGTCAGTGATAGCTCCGTCAGAGGCTTTTTCTTCAGATGTTACGGCATGCTCAACTGCACCATCTTCATCCTCCCCAAACCCATACAATGAACCAAGCAGCGACAACGCTCCACCTCCAACCCCAGGTTCAGTATTAGATATCTTATCAATTTGAGGCTTTTCTCCAGCATCAGAATGGAGAACTTCTGAATGATCAACAAGAAACCTGAAGTAAGAATGAAGATGATGGCCGGGCATCAAGAACCCAAAAGTTGGGTTATCTCCCTGTTTCACCCTCAGAACGATCTCTGATTGTGCTCCGTGTTTGCTGACATATATTGCAGTCCTTGCAATAATATGATGCAACTTCTCTGTAGGAGGCTAAAAAAACAAGTGAAAGAAGATTCCAATTAAAACGGGTGGAAATCACCAATATAAAAGAAACAAAATGAAACAAAAGATCTTACTATTAATTTAATATAAGCCAACGATTCTCACATATATTAAGATAACCATAACGACAAAATAACAAACTACATGAAGACAGATCTCATCCCATAAGCTCTCAATTAGATAAGGTGGTGTTTCCTGACCGAAGTAATGAAAATCTAAATAATCCTAATCCCACCTGCACGGCCCTTGAACAAGGTGCCTGTGATTGGCTACCTTAGGTCACGTGAACAGCGTCCTGCTCCGAGCATCTGAAAACTTAGACATTGTAAGCCTTAGAATAACATATGTACCTTAGACATATATCATTTGGCCACATAGGGTAAGTACAAGCAGTGAACTACAATAATACTCAGGTCAAAACATGATGAATAATGTATAGAACATTGAAGAGCTTTAACTTACTATGGCTAAGTCCACAGGGACAGGGAATGGAGGACAAAACGAAGATGATCCCAATCCAGAGTCAAAAGTCTTAGGAACGGCAGACTCCTCATTGTTTCCATAAGAGAATCCAACAGCATTGTATCCGCCAGTATCAACTGGTTTCATTTCATCATCTGGTTCTGCATATAATTAAGAATTTGGTGAGTCTCAGGCATGAAGCACTGCCGAGAATGGTGACAGGAAAAAACCAAATATTCACTTCAAACAATCCGGCTCAAGATTAAATATCATGTATCACCATTATTAATATAAATTACTTGTGTGGGATATTCACAATGCCTCTTGTTAATAACTTTATCTCCTGTTTGATCACACTTATAAATGTTTTGAATCCAATTAAGTAACGTGTAACCAATCAATCGAGGTCTCACAGTACACCAATACAGTACATTTAAACCTAAATGTCTCCATAACAGAACTTCCAAATCAATAATCAGCTACTCGTCTCTCACCATCAATTCAACTTTCGAGGCATAATTCATCATAAAAAAAAAAGCTCCGAATAAAAACATTTAGCAACCGTAAACACGAACAAATACAATTAATCGGACATAATTGTTGGCAACAAAGATATTGAGTATAACAGCCACATCGACAACAAAATTAAAGGTGTGACAAGGGTAAATAGAGTTAGTTTGGGATCTGAATGAAAGGAATAGGAAGCTGACCTTGCTGTTGGTGAAGAGAGAGATCGAGATAACGTTCCTGATCGAGGTCAGATTCAAAAGAGTCAACAACATGATGATGATGATGGCGGCGTCTGGGAGGAGGAGGAGAAGAAAGGAGGTGACGAACGTCGTAACGATCGATGGGAATAGAATTCCAATCAACCAGTGCGTCGCTTGAATTCACGAACGCCGCCATGGCGTCGTCGTCGAAGAGTAAGGCGTGCCGTCCCACCACCTCGATTTCCATCTGTTCTTTTCTCAGAGTGTTTTCCAAACCCTAATTTGCAGACCCAGTTCGTACTCTTGACAGACCCGACTTTCACCGTCCGCAGCCACTTGAATTTCTTTTTTCGGAAGCCACTTGAAAATTTGTTTTTAAAAATATTTTTAATTAAACCAAGACAAATACTCGGTATAAACTGCTTAAGAATAATATATATGCATAGTAAAAAAAAGAATAATATATATGTGGTCCTGTCCCTCTTCCGGAAAATAAGGAGATCGTTTTCCGGAAGATCCCCGATATATATATATATATATATATATATATATATATATATATATATATGTATCGTATACGTGCGATACTTGAGCCCATGACATATTTTAAATAAAACTAACTTGTAAACGATCCACATCCGTATTTTTCGAAATGTGAACTTCTACACTTTTGGCTTAAAAAAAATCATCACCCAATATAAGCGAAAATGAAACTTTACGATCGAACTCGGTGTAATCCATGAGATCAAGCCCCAATTACTCTAATACGCCGTCTCCGATTAATTTTAACTAATACCATATCACCCTGTTAGTGATAGTGGCCCGATTTATGAGGCCCAATAGTCGAAAGCCCATTAAGTAGTCATGGGCCGACCGTTGGACTAGCAAACTACAGAAACGTAACCCCCCTCCAACATTTATCTTCCTCCCAAATGTAACGGCCGAAGCATTTATATCCGAGATTTGGATAAATACACCATCATATACACACAATCAGATAGACAATTTTAACTACAATGGCATATACAATTTTGATACAATCATAGCTCTTGTACGTTCCATCTTACTCATGAAAGGCCGATTACTGATTCTCACATCGGAGGTGAATCGGGGGACAAACCCTCGTATTCTTCTCCTTGCAGGTCCGACCGAAGGACGCTCCACACGATCGAAGGACGTTTTACCATCATCAGAAATTTGGTCGTAACATTGGCGTCGTTTGTGGGAACGTACTAGTAAGCTTAAATCAAAATTCAACTAATGGCCATATCTCCCGTGAAGGTTGATCGTGTAAAAATCAATCAAATTGATTTTGACTCCAACGGATGAAAATTAGCAATATTAAAAGGGGCTGATCTTACCTAAATATTGCGCACATGGCTTGCCGTGAACAAATAACAACCAGATGAGCAATACTCTTTTCTTATAATAATTTGTTTATTTATTCTGTATAATCTTTGCAATCATTGATGTGTCTATAAGCCTATCTTTTGCTTGCCATATACACATTTAAGATATTTAAAGGCAGGGGCATGGAATGATAATTTATGATAGCTATTTATTGTGATGTGCTAACAAAGTGGCTAGACAAATATTTGAGGACATTGATTACCATGTACATGATTATTGTGTGATAAGTTCATTGTATATATGTTTTAATTCGAGATTTAACCAGAGGTAATGGTTAAGTTTAGCCTGCAATATTATGGCAAAAGGTGTGGATTTGGTTAATTTTATGCATTTAACAACCAAATATCTATATTTTTTTATGCTTGACATATATTTTGCATAATGAAGTTAAGCATAAGTGTGCCCACATGAGAGAAATGATATTGTTTTATAAATTTTATGGACTCTTTGGGTGAAGCATGAAACTCGACGTATCATAAACGGCTATCAAATTTATGGTCCTGTTATTTTGTGAAACTCAATTTGTTACTTCCATGTTCATAAGATGATGCATTGTGACCAAGATATGCAGGAGTTAGTTATGTCGGAATGACAATATTTAGTCCCGGAACAAGTGAAACCAAAGCAAATGAACAACTTGAGGGTCCCACGATTATGTATAAAAACCAATTGAAAGGGCCTTTAAAACATGGAAGACAAATGAAGTCTCAATCATTGCTCACAAGCTATATCAAGGAAGAAACTAGGAATCATCTAACTACAAGAAGATGATCGATCACGATACAAAACTACAAGTCTGGACAACTTAATCCAGTTCAGTTACATATGAAAAAAGCTCCATGTGGGAAGCAGCTCTTGCAAATGAAGAAAGTGACGAGGCATGGTTACAAAATTCACTCTAAAAATAGGGGATTCCTCTATGTAATATACTAGATGCTTGAATCTGATGCTGTTAAGGTCATTATGACGAAGGGCTGAGAAAAGCATCAGAAAATCTGCATAAAAGCACAAGAAAATTTGCTGGAAATGGACTTTAAAGCTGCTGAAAAAGGGTCTGAAATATGACCATAAAACGCTGCTGAAAAAGGGTCTGAAACCAGCAGAAATGCTCCTGAAAAATGACCTACAGCGCTGCAGAAAAATAACTAGAAATTCTGCATAAAATGACTAGAAATGTCATTGAAAAAATTGCAGAATTTTGGAAACTACACAAGGTCTGACTTCGAGTAAAAAACTGCTTTTCTAGGGAAATTTCTGGATAACAAGATATATATCGCTGGAAAGATTCACCAAACAAAATTTTCTACAGCGATCTATAACTATTTTAGTGACAGAGTGTAAAGTTGTCCAGATTCTGGAGAAACTGCAGAAATGTCAAACTTTGCAGAATAAACTACTTTCCTCTGGGCATTTATGGACAGCAAGCTACATACCGTTAGAAAGATCTTGGAGTCTTCTTTTTTAAGCAAAAAATGGTTCGTGAAAATGATTTTTCACTAGAAAGTTACGGCTATTTTAGTAAGTAGGTGTCAAGCTGTCTAGACTTGCGGAACTACACTGCATCTATAAATAAGGGTCGAATGAAAGTTTAACGACTACATAGCCCATTTTGACAAGGTTAAGGCAACCAGATTCTCGAAAGCTAGCCTCAATCTGACTAAAGGTACATGTCTCGGATTCAGTACATTGCTGTAAATACATTTTTTCGGATGCAGTACGCTGTTTTGTTTAAGTGCGTTAATTTAAATTAAGTAAATTCATCCGAATTTAGCACATTAATATAAAAAATAAATTGGCAAAATACCTATTTTGGGTATATCCCAAATAATATAGGAACTTGCTTAAATATCCAAACGGAATATTTATCCCGAAGCGGAATAAGTATTCAAGGCACTAATTATCTTTCCTTCGAGTTTGGGTGGAACAAATCAACCTAATTACTTGAAATCCCGAAGCAGAAGTTCAGAAGTTACTTAGTCCCTTAAAAATTTGGGGGCAAAGAAGGTAGCTATAATATCTGACTATGCTGAGGTAACACCGAAAATGCATATTATTAAGGCTGAACGAAGCATCTTACTTCGTAAAAAGGCTAAAATAAATGAATGAAATATTTATCTAGGGGGATATCCCGAAGATAACAATTGCTCAAATACCCCGAAAGAAAATAAGTTTATAAAACACCGACCTGTTACATTCAAAATTCGAGAAAAAATTGACTCGATATAAGTCCCGAAGGTGAACAGCTCAGTCCCTTTAACACTTAGGGGCCAAGGAGGCGGTTCCAAAACGACAAAAAATATACAGAAAAATAATAATTTGTGTTAAGGAAAATAATAAAGCCGAAGATGCACATACCAAATAAACTATGCTAAGGTAACTATTACGTACCGAAGACGCATAAATAAAATAAATCACGCTAGGTTAAATACCGAAGACGTGTGAATTAAGAATTACTCTATATTAAATATCAAAAATGAATAAAATAAACAATTTATACCAAGGTTAATACACATACCGAAAATGCGTCCGACGAAGGAGCCATCCGAAGATGATAGATCCTTCGTTCGTCTCTCTTTAAAATTTTATCTCCCGCACAAAACACTTATCTAGGGGCCACCCGAAGAAGATAAGTCCTTCATCCTCAAAATATTCCTTCGTTCGAAGGGAACATTACACATGACATTATCTCTAGAAAGGGGGCGAACGAACACCTATCTAGGGACTACCGAAGAAGATAGTTCATCCGTTCCCCCATTCCTTTCTAAGATTTAGAAACCGGACGAAATATTAGGGGCTACCCAAAAATAATAGATTTTTCGTCTGTGTATGGCCTATAATTACCATGGAATTTACAGCAACTGTTTAAAACACAAGACCCATCTTTCGGAAAAGGGGCAAACAAAGCTAACATCATTCCCAAACAATGGCCCTAGTCCCTCAAACACTTGGGGCGAAGATGGATGCTAAAAACTTATAAATTGCTGAGATAAAATGAAAGCCGAAGATGCAATAAAAATTGAACCATTGCTGAGGCGAAATAAAAGCCGAAGATGCAATGCAAAATTGAACCATTGCTGAGGCAAAATGAAAGCTGAAGATGCGATAAAAATTAAAAATTACTAAGGAAGAAGGCACGAACTAGTCGAAGCAACGTAGTTGAACATGTGATGTTCAGATTAATTATGCATAAGACTAGCAAAGACGAATAAACACCTTATATAGGGAATCGCCCAAAGAATATAAGGTCGTTCGTCTCTTACTTTTCTAATATTATTTGACTTCGGCATGAAACACCTATCTAGGGGCCACCCGAAGATGATAGATCATTCATTCGTCCCTCTTTAAAATTTAATTTCTCGCACGAAACACTTATCCAGGGGCTATCCGAAGAAAATAGTTCATTCGTTCCCCCACTCCTTTGTAAGATTTTGATACCGGACGGAACACCTATTTAGGGGCTACCCGAAGATAATAGGTCCTTTGTTAGGTCCCGAATTATCGTAGAAGGGGGGGTTGAATACGATAATCACTCAATTAAAAATTCTTTTGAATCTTTAGCGGATAAAATATTTAGTGCTCGGTTAGTGTTTCGTGTTCTTGAGAGGAATAGTGTTTGGAACGATAAAAATAAGGAACACAAGATATTCGGGGAAATATATATTCGTATATAAATCCTCGAGGGTGTTGCTACACTCCAGTAAATAAATTAACCGGCTACAATCTAAGAACAATAAAGTTCCTAGCTACTACAAAGATTTACAAATCAAATCCTATACAATAATCTAGCTTTTGTTTGTACTAAAATTTAATTACCGGATAACGATTGTAATGCCCCTAAGAATATACAAGAGTTAAATCGGGCATTATAACGTTACTCCTGTGAGAAGTTAAATGGATATACAAATAACTTGAGCTTCTCTGTAAATCAATGCTGCCATTTCACTTCTCTTTTTGGGAGAGAAGATGAACAGAAAATATTTCAGAATGAATGGTTCTCTAAATCTTCTGCTGCAAAGTGTAGATTTTATCAATAAAATGTGTGGCTACGGTTTCTCTGGCGACTAAGCTTTCTGTGGCGATAAGGAGTGCAGGAGGTTCTTGCCTTCTGCATTCCTCTGTGGCGACAAGGGGGAAGTTTTCTTTGTGGCGACAGCATATTACTTAAAACAACAAGTACATGTTTGTACTTGTAAACTAACTTAACTTTTATAACCTAAACTACTAACTCCTGTGGCGACCAATGTCACCCAAGTTGCTTTTTCTTTTCTTTTTTGATTTTCCTTTTTTTCTTTTTGTTTCTTTTTCTTTTTGTTTTGTTGTTTTCTTTTTATTTTGTTTTTCTATTTTCTTTTCTTTTTTTATTTCTTTTCTTTTTAAGTTTAAATTGTAATTAAATTAATTTATAAAATAAACTTAAATATAACTTATATAAATAAACTAATTTAGATTTATAAAATAAACTTATTTAAAGTTTATAAGATAAATCATTTTAAGTTTATTAAATAAATTATATTAAAGTCCATTAAATAAATTTATTTAATTTAACAATTAAACTTTGAGCTTCGCCAATTCCCTGAGCTGTTTAGCTGTATACCCCGCGCACCTCTTCTCGTACTTTAACAGATAAACGTTCAATCCAAGTACGTTCCTCAACTTAACAATCCTTCTATAAATAATACTCAAATTCCTTTCACGAACTGTTGACGCCTATTGCAACTGGTCTGGTTCACAGACGACTAACCCCGATTCAGGTCTTCGTATTATAACCTTGATTACATTGTTAAGCTTGTCTCAACTTTATTGCTTCAGACACTGACTGTCAATAAACAATTGTACTTTCACTGGAATCCTTTCTGGTACTTTAGACAACGTCTTCATTAAACTTTGTCTATACCCTGTCTTCAATTCTTCAGATTCCTATGCTTCGAACACTGTCTATCTTCAATCAATGCCAATACACTAAAATCTTCCGATGGCACTTGTATACTGAATCTTCAACATTTCTGAAACCCTGAAAGTCTTTAACCTTTGTTCTTCACTGATGCATGATCATATTAATGAACTTCTTTCAGTGACCTATAGACACACTTCAGGCTTTCTTCTAATCTTCTAATTCTTGTATTTGCCTTGTCTTCATTCTTCCTGATTTCTTGTATAGACGTAGTATTATTAACCTGTCATGTTCTAGTGTTGTTATTGTGTTGAGTTATCACGTAACTGTTCATACATCTACGTAGTCTCACCAACAATCTCCCCCTATTTGATTGTTAAACTTAACAAACAAATTAAATAGAGAGGATAACTCAACTAACAACTAGAAAAAGTAATGTACCAGGACTTGTAAATAATGCTAATGGTTTTCTGGATCAAATACTGCATTTCCAGATTTCTTGAGTAACTGAAATGAGAGATGCTTGTTCCTCTAGCACTAAACTAATCTTCAAGTAGTTTCATCTTCATTTCCTTGGTTCTTCAAATCTCTGCCAGATAATACTTCTCAGTCTTGAAATAATTATCAGCAGCTTCTTTTGTACAACCACATTTCCTGTTGAGAAGCGCACATCTCTCTTGCTTCTCCCTCTATGAGAATCAACTGCTTAAAGGAGATCACCTTCGTCTACCACCTCTCCCGTACAATATGATCTGCATATAAGAACTAATGGTACTCCCCTTTTGGAAAGCAGCTTCTCCCCTTATGAAGAATAGTGATGAACCAAACCACTTCTTCTGATTACTAGGAAATCACCTTGTGTTTACCGCCTCTCCCGTACAATAGGATCCATAGTTACAAACAACAATGGTGTGGTGTAGTGTACATATGTTTTACCTTTTTCCTCCTTCTTGCTATTTCTCCCCCTTAGTTGAGGAATCCTCCAAACTATTATATAAGCTTTTATCTCCCCCTTAGAGAAGGAATGTATGATGTTGTCTGAAGGAGTTCTCATATGTTACTTGGTTGGAAAAGAAATAACAAGTCATAGTCTGATCAACCATGTCCCTTTAAATGCTGCAAGTATGACTTCACTGTTGATCATCATGTTCACCAATCTTCCCAACTCCTTATACCTCCTAAATGTGATCACCAAGTGTTACCAATTGTGAGCTCCTAAAGGTCCCGAAGTATTATAATCTAATCTGTAAATGTTAGGTCCCCAAAAGTTAGGTTCCAATCATAAACAGAATCGAGACTCAAAGTACCAATAACCATATTTAGGGATAGGGAATGGGATATGGTGCTTCTGTCTTTCTTCCTCACTGTGAGTGTGTGATTCTGTTTCGTGTACCTCACAAGTGTTTCACTCTTCTCTCCACTCGTGTTTACACTCATTCTCACAAGTGTATCACTCCTCTCATAGCTCCAAAATCCAGCTGTACCTGTAAGGAAAATCACCTTAGTCATCCTTAAGGAGGTCACAGGTGGTGCAATGGGAGTTCCAAATCCCCATCCTTGTTAGACTCGTCAGATGAATCTGAGCCATAATCTACAAGTTGCTAGTTTCCCTTTTAGGGTTCCAGATTTGAACTCTGGGTAGGTAAACAATGATACAAAAAATTTAGCATAAAGATCAAAGTTCCCTTCTAATGTCTGTGAAGACATATTCTTGTGACTCATTAGGTAATATCTGAATCATTGTCGATAAGTTGCCGATCTGCACCTATTTCAGATCCACTATCCGCAGATGCATCCAGGTTTATTAGTCCTAAGGAGGTAGACACTGACCACTGACATATGGCTATTGGATCAGTATCCTCTCCTAACACCTGCAAAGGCAATTGGTCCATTAAAGAACCTTGAACAATCGAATCTGACCGTAAAATGGTCGAAACTCTTGTTTCCGTCAACTCATCCTTTGTGTGTGTAACCTTTCCTTGTGCATCCAGAATTGTTTATGTTTGAGGTGGTGACACTACATCGGATACCCTGGCCGACAGGCGAATTTCAATAGACGCACCCTGTTGAGAGAATGAATGTAGTAATTGTTTTGTGCCTTTTCATCCATTATATCTTTTTGAGAAGATGTATGGGGGCTAGCAGTTATCTTGGTTTGAATACTACTCATCTTTGTAGGAGACAGAGCTGCTGGGTTGACTTCAGAACCTTCTTTATGTGGTGCACTAAGGCACTTTCTCCCTCACGCTCATTCATACTTCATTTTAGGGGTAAGAGAGTGTTGGTTGGTTCTGTTTCTGTGTTTGTCTTTACAGTCTGGGATAGAAGTTGTGGGTTTTCAATCTCATGACTATCAAATGAAAGAAGGCCATTGGAGGATGAACCTGCATCACAGAGCATATGGAAATATGAATTTAATCTTTTGAGAGAAATGATGTACAATTAGTGATTTCAAAAGATTTTAATAAAATAAGCAATCACCAATGTAGAAAGAAGTTTAATTTTTCTCCTAAAATTGTTCGAGTGCACAAGTCTGTTTTTATGCCTAAAAAGATAAATGATTTGATAAGACACAGACTGATGACCTAGCAGTATTTAAGAAGAGAAAGAAATATTTTGTCTTTTAATATGAATGGTTTTTGTAACAGCATTGATCACTTAAGATAAATTCTAAGCAATTCTCATTCATATCAAAAGCTCCATAATCTATCTTTATAAGATTATAATCAACAAAATTGTTTATTGATAAATATCCTTAATAAGACTGACTATGCTGCTGATTCCAAATTGTAGTGAATATGTTAGATGTAGCAACTTATATAAATCCACTAGAACTTAAAATCTCACAATTATCTGCAACAAAATATTAACAATATATCATTGTCTGATACTTGTCAAGTACTTTCGATACCAATAATTATGTTGCATCCTATTTTAAATATTAAAATAAGATATCAATGAATTAAATACCAATTATCTATCAAAAAGACATCAGCATTCAATTTCATATATCATACAATTGTTAACTCCTAACAACTGTAATATCTCAAACAATATTGGTTTCGATAAATAAAGCAACATTAACTAACATTGTCTTGTTTGCAATCTTAGAAAAATGTTCTAAGTTCCATATACTTTGATCCATTGAATATTGCATCTATTATCAAAGTGTTTAGGAATTTGCAAGTAGGTATAGAAATTATTCTAGGTGAACAACATATGGTTACTTCTAATAAAGCAAAATCTTCATTGACCATAGTTGTACTTCAAGAGATATTTTTATACTTTTTATATTAGTATAAGTGACTGAAGATAAGCATTGATTACTTAGAGGAGTTCTAAGTAAGGTCACAAATACTAATACTTCACAATTAGTTCATACTTAAACTCTTAACTAAATATCATTAACTGATATAAGTCAAGAATTAGCACACAACTAATCATGTTGCAATCATATTCTGATTTCAGTGAATTCTTGAGATATAAGCATTGCTAAATTCACTAAAACCAAAATCTCATAATTAACTTATAACACATAAGTTACAATTAATATACTATATATCAATTGTTAACAGATTTAGTTATAATCAATCATGTTGTTTATTTATTTTAAGTTAGTTTGAATTATGAAGCAAATAAAATCATTGAATTGCTTCAATTTCCATAATCCAAACTACCCAAAATAAATACTTAAATAAATAAATACTAAATATCTATGAATTAGATACTAGCACTTAAATATTTATAATTACCCTTGAATAATCACCAATGGGATATATGAGTTATATACATGGCAATCTCTCTCTAGATAATTAGTAATTTTAGAAATACTTTCTAAGCATATAAAATATTGAGAGTTTTATACACATAACTTAGAAAATACTTCAACTTTCAATATCAGTGATTTTAGAAATAAGCATTGATTACCTAGAACAAAAATTCTAAATAATATCACTAATACTAAAAGTATCATAATTATTCATACAAGATACAAATAACTATGCTACATATTGTTTTAATACAATTCAAATTATGAGACTAATATGGAATGGAATTGTCTACAATCATAATTTAAATCAATTAAAATAATATTCAAACTTAATGCTATAATACTTAACTACCACAAATGTATCTGACATTGTAATCATGATAATCAAGATAGTAGCATTAAGTACGAGGTGCTGGATTACTGATAAATTCACAAGTCCTTTAAATATTGAATATTTAATACTTGTGAACTTATATTAAGAATTCCTTACATATGGGATTTCCAACTAATGTGCAATGCATGATATCCCATATTTACAAATCAGTCTTGAAAAATTAACTTTATCAAGTGATTTAATAAATATTTCTGCAAGTGACTCTTTGACTAAAAGACATGCTCTCAAAATAAATGATACCTGGTGTCAAGGTGCCTTGTCATAGAGTGTTCCACAGAGTTGTTGGATTTAAAGTTGTTTCTTATCATAACAATAAATTAATCTTCTTCCACGAAGTTGACAGCTTCTAGAGATGCTTCTCATGTCACTTAAGTTGACAGCTTCAGAGATGCTTCTCCTGTCTTTCTTACAACCTGTATAATCTGTATCTATATAGCCAAACATGTTAAGCATAATATCTTTAGGGTACTTTACTCCAAGAGTTGATAGTCCCTTAAGATATCTAATAATCTTATTAATAGCTATAAGATTGGATTCTCTAGGATCCACTTGGAACCTTGCACTTTGGCATCTTGAGAACATTACATGTTGTCTATTAGCATTTGAGTAAAGAGCGAGCTCATCATACCTCTATAGCTTGTCATTATACCTGAGTTGCACTGATCAAGCTTTAGTGGGATCTGTTGGTAAGTAGTCTTGGCATGTTCAGAATCTTCCAAATTTTGCATCTTCAAAAGATCCTTAACTTACTTGTATTGCCATCATCCTTTTGGTTTACTTGTGCTCCTAAAAGAATTGTTCTTTTGGCTTGCTTGAGCTCCTAAAAGAATTATCCTAATGGCTTTCTTAAAGTAATTCCAAAAAGAATTGTAACCTTTCCAACATGCTCCTCCATACCTACTCTGTAATTACTTAGCAAATAATCATATCCGTGACGATTGCTTGAGTAGTATACTAGTTCACACCAGCCTGAAGTGAGCTTTTGAAGAAGAAATATACAGAGTCCAATTGATCTGCTATTACAAAGTCCATGAACTGTTGTGCATTGACTTCCTCTTTTAACTCACCAACCAGGAGTGCACTTGTACACACTTACCAGAGTATAATTCCAGGTAGAATGTGCATCAGGTGCCTGATATGTTATAATATCCTCAAGTCTCGTCACTGGTACTATCTGTTAGATACTGCTTCCTGACAATAACCTAGCATCCAGTTTGGCCTTGTCCCTCGTAACAATGACATTGTCATCCAGTTTGACTTCTGGTTATCCTTGTACCAATTACAAAGTTGTCATTTGGTTTGGATACCAGCTTCCCCACAATCTGCTTGCTGACTGATTGAGTTCATCTTGCTTTGCAATCACCCAATCAATCCAGATCTATCAGAGCTTCTGTAACTTTCTCAGTTTCTTTTTTAGATAGAAAATTAGAGAGATAATCATTCTTACTCAATAGCCCTGCTAATCATTACTCCACCATCTAGATCACTTAAGAACTAGACTCTGGGAATAATATTAACATCAAACCCTTCGTCTCAGCAGATATGTTCTTTAGTGTCCACTGATTTTCAATGTGGTGCTGTGTCTGACTAGTTGATCCTTCTATTGCTCCCCCTAAGCTGTTGTTGGGATTTTCTGAAAATCCTTACCTTTGCTGACTAGCTTCATTAAAATAATGAGTTGTGTTATACACTGCCATTCCACTGCTTAGATATGAATCATCAATACCGCTAATTTCTCCTTTAATAGCTTGGAGCATTGAGTTGTTGAACTGTGCACTTAGACTGTCAATCATCTTCTATTGATCAACCACAAATGCCCTGTAGGTTGTAGACTCCACTGAGTAGCCATGAAGAATATCCTAACTGTAGAACATTCTCTCCAAACACTTTGAGGTTATCCAGTGTTTGCTTATGTTGGCCATTAACTCATTAGTGGTCTTCATGTATACATCCTGATCAAGGCTTGATCTAACTTGCTGCAAACTGTATTGACTGCTCCAGTCCTTTTGTATTTAGGAAGTCTTGATTAGCTTGATATTTCCTTTGTAGCTATAGTCAAGTTCTGGTTCTTCCTTTGTACCACTCCATTCTGACACGGAGCTCCCAGTGCTAAATATGCCTCTACAGTTGCTTCCAGTTTGATCTCCTGATATGATCAATCACCATTTGTGATGTCTTGTCTTGAGAATGCACGAACAACAACTTTGTTTGATAAGAGTAGTCAACCACCATCACTAAGGTATATCGTTTCTTTGATGTGATGTTGTCTTTGACTCCTCTTTTTGACATGCCTCACATTTATCATCTTCTGAATTTCAGATGAGGCAGTCCTCTCACTAACCCCTTTTCATAAAAGAGTTCCTTGTGTTAATGTTCAAGGGTGAGAGCTTCTAACTTACTCTTAATCAGAGCAAGCTTCTCAATCTTCCTACTTCAGATGAGACACTAATCCTTCATTGAATTGACATTTTGTCCTTTGATGCAGAACTGTCTGATAAGAGGATTTGTGCCTTGATTCTCCAGCAAGGAAGTTGCTTCAATTGTTATCAATGACTCCAATAATTAGTTGTTGTCAATGATACCAATTGTTCAATTCATGATGACATCCCTTTTCTGCATAGCTTGTCCCGTAATGAAAATCTTTGTTGTCATCTCCAAAGATTATTGACGGAATAGCTTTTGTCAATCACATTTGATTATGAGGCTCTTTCTTTGATCATATACCTTGAGTATTAATTACCAAGAATATATATGAATCAATTACCCTGTTATGTCCTGCACTCACAAATGGATTAACAGTTCCTGGTACCCAACTTATCAGTTTGGGTCCAGTTGGATTAGAGATATTACTATAATCAGAGATAGCAACAGCTGCAACCTTATCATGCTAATTCTTATCTTTGACTGACCATTTTCTCCACTTTAATACCCTTGACAGATTTGTCTCTAGGCTAGGGGAAAATGGTTCCAACCTTACATAAGGAGGACTAGCAGTCTTTGCCCTATTGTAATTCTAAACATGCTTTCTATAATTAATGCAAGTACTAAGAGATGCATTCATGGCATAAAGATAAGCAAGCATTGTATTAGAAATACATGGCATTCATTCAGAAACATTATGCATAAAAATTAAGCAAGACATGCATGATCTGGAACAAACAGAATTAACAAATAAATCACTAATTCTATCTAGTCCAATCATGTTGATAAATCTCATCTAGCTATCTCAATCCAATTATAAACTAACACATCTTAACAAACAGTTCAGATCAAATGAATAAATCACATTGTAATAGGATACAGAGTAAGTATAAACAAAGGTCTTATATGCTGGAAAAACATCTACCTCACTAAAGCAATTAATCATGTTCAACATATATTCAAACACATATTTAAGATCATCTAGAGTAACATGCACAAGTTAAACATCAATCCTAGTTACCAGAAAATAATCTAGTGAACTAGTTCAGCATTTTCTATGTGTAATGCTATCATGCTTATGCGAGTGTTAAACATTTAAACACTAAGATCTTATCATGCATTAAATATTGATAGCAAAGTATTGCAGTGGTTCAAGAATTTGAAACCTAAGATATGTGAGTTGGACCATCTTCAGAGATTGCTATGAAAGCAAGATATTCATGATTCTCGTCATCTGATCCATCCCAACTCTTTCCCGTGCACTATAAGTTTTGACTGGCTACTTCCCTAAGAAAACATTCCACCTTTGTCTGAGCTCTTCAACTGAATCCCTATTCATCCTTGTTTGTCAAGCTTCTTGTTCTTATGTAGCAAAACCCCTGATAGTTAATTGACACATATTGCTTGTCAAACCTGTAGCTATCAAATCTTGTATATGTCCCATTCTCAGTCTGTAATTACCCCTTGAACTGAACTGTAAGAATCCCTGCTTCTGAATAGATAGGCTTGATCCTTGGATATAGCTTATGTACTCCTAGTGAATCTGATGCAACTAAACTTCCTGACATGTGAAACACTGCTCTGATGTCCAGTCCCTCAAGTACTTCTACCTGAGCTTCTTCTGATTCAGCTATCAGTAACTCTTACATTTGTCATGAGGTTCCAAACTTAATGCATGTAACTGAGATATTTGTATATCCCCGCTATTCTTTCTGACCTCCACAATTCCTGCCTTTCTGACCTCCACAATTTCTACCTGTATGATCTCATTGATTCCCGGATAAATATAGCATTAGTACAAACCACTGTGTGACTGTATAATCTGGAATCATAGAGTTGTCTTAAAATCTCCGAGAAAAATTGTACCCGTAGAAATTTCATTCATTTCCTGCGTCTGAAAATCCAGTGGTATCCTATGGAGTAAGCCTTTGAGGAAGTTCCACAATTTTCGTCTGTAGGTCTTGAAATCAATTCCATTGGAGTAAGAAAACTATTATCTATAATTTCCGTATTCGGGAATTTTCCGTCTGAATAGCACATGGTCTTCGTTTTCTTCGAAAGATTAAAATCCACTTTAAAAGGCCCGGAGGAATCCTGATTCTACCAATACCTTGATTACCCTTAATTTAATATTTAAGAAAAATTTAAATTTCCAATATTTTTAAATTTCTTAGAAAATAAATTAATCAAAAATAAATAATTACGAGAAAATTAATTTTCAAGAATTTCGAATTTTCTTAAAAATTAAATCAAACGTAAATTATTATTTAAGAAAAAATTTAAATTTAAGAAATTTAAATTTTACAGAAAAATAAATAGATTCAAAATATAAAATTAAGGAATAACAAAAATGTTAACTGCTCTTTGGCGACACAGATGGCTCCCTTCTATATCTATGTGGCGACTACAGGGTAAGCAAATACAATGCCTTAGAATATAACACTGAACCATTTCTGTGGCGATCTCTGTGTGGCAACGACAAATTCTATTGCGACCCAATCCGTATACACAGCATGTGACAGTGGCTCGAGTGCAAATTCCCGGGCGCGTGAATAGCTGCCTGTTTTTTGTTGATTTCCCCGCGCAGGTAATTGGCAGGCTTTTAAGACCAAGCCAATTCTAAACAAACAAAACAAATGAATCTCCACTCAATTACCAATCAAAAACCATTTTAATTTGTTTGTACATCCCTGAAGGTGCCAATCTAAGTTGTCGAAGTAAATTCAGAAAATGGCACCTAATATAGATAAGAAAATGGCAGCTATAATTCACTTTAAAAAGAATCAAAAAATAATTAAATTAAAAAATTTTATTTACTAAAATTTAAATAGTAAATTAATTTAGTTAAATTTATAAAATAAATTTATTTAAATTAAGTTCATACAATAAACTTATTTAAATTAAATTTATAAAATAAATTTTCTAAATCAAATTTACAAAATAAATTTATGTAAATGAAAAATGATTAAAATAATAATTTTAAGGATCCTGATTTGTGTATCAATCAGTCTGCTCTGATACCAATTGTTAGATCCCGAATTATCGTAGAAGGGGGGTTGAATACGATAATCACTAAATTAAAAATTCTTTCGAATCTTTAGCGGATAAAATATTTAGTGCTCGGTTAGTGTTTCGTGTTCTTGAGAGAAATAGTGTTTGGAACGATAAAAATAAGGAACACAAGATATTCGGGGAAATATATATTCATATATAAATCCTCGAGGGTGTTGCTACACTCCGGTAAATAAATTAACCGGCTACAATCTAAGAACAATAAAGTTCCTAGCTACTACAAAAATTTACAAATCAAATCCTATACAATAATCTAGCTTTTGTTTGTACTAGGATTTAATTACCGGGTAACGATTATAATGCCCCTAAGAATATACAAGAGTTAAATCGGGCATTATAACGTTACTCCGGTGAGAAGTTAAACGGATATACAAATAGCTTGAGCTTCTCTGTAAATCAATACTGCCATTTCACTTCTCTTTTTGGGAGAGAAGATGAACAGAAAATATTTCAGAATAAATGGCTCTCTAAATCTTCTGCTGCAAAGTGTAGACTTTATCAATAAAATGTGTGGCTGAGGTTTCTCTTGCGACTAAGCTTTCTGTGGCGACAAGGAGTGCAGGAGGTTCTTGCCTTAGTACATTTTACTGCATTTCTTTGTGGCGACAAGGGGGAAGTTTTCTCTGTGGCGACAACATAGTACTTAAAACAACAAGTACATGTTTGTACTTGTAAACTAACTTACCTTTTATAACCTAAACTACTAACTCCTGTGGCGACCAATGTCACCCAGGTTGCTTTTTCTTTTCTTTTTTGATTTTCCTTTTTTTCTTTTTGTTTCTTTTTCTTTTGTTGTTTTCTTTTTCTTTTGTTTTCTTTTTGTTTTTCTATTTTCTTTTCTTTTTTTGTTTCTTTTCTTTTTAAGTTTAAATTGTAATTAAATTAATTTATAAAATAAACTTAAATATAACTTATATAAATAAACTAATTTAGATTTATAAAATAAACTTATTTAAAGTTTATAAGATAAATCATTTTAAGTTTATTAAATAAATTATAATAAAGTCCATTAAATAAATTTATTTAATTTAACAGTTAAAAACCGTGCGGGAAGGTTTCCCATCACACGGCTCACCAACTTGATCTTCCGCGGGAACCATATGTCCGAACTTTTGAGTTTCGCCAATCCCCTGAGTTGTTTAGCTGTATACCCCGCACACCTCTTCTCGTACTTTAACAGATAAACGTTCAATCCAAGTACGTTCCTCAACTTAACAATCCTTCTATAAATAATACTCAGATTTCTTTCACGAGCTGTTGACGCCTAGTGCAACTGGTCTGGTTCACAGACGACTAACCCCGATTCAGGTCTTCGTATTATAACCTTGATTACATTGTTAAGCTTGCCTCAACTTTATTGCTTCAGACACTGACTGTCAATAAACAACTGTACTTTCACTAGAATCCTTTCTGGTACTTTAGACAGCGTCTTCATTAAACTCTGTCTATACCCTGTCTTCAATTCTTCAGATTCCTATGCTTCGAACACTGTCTATCTTCAATCAATGCTAATACACCGAAATCTTCCGATGGCACTTGTATACTAAATCTTCAACATTTCTGAAACCCTGAAAGTCTTTAACCTTTGTTCTTCACTGAGGCATGATCATATTATTGAACTTCTTTCAGGGACCTGTAGACAGACTTCAGGCTTTCTTCTAATCTTCTGATTCTTGTATTTGCCTTATCTTCATTCTTCCTGATTTCTTGTGTAGACGTAGTATTATTAACCTGTCCTGTTCTAATGTTGTTATTGTGTTGAGTTATCACGAAACTGTTGAAAGGAATATGTCCTAAGTCCAATCATGTATTAGGATTTAGGAATAACTTTTATGTAATCTATTTTGATTTCATTGATATTAATAAAGACTTGTTTTGTTTTTATTACGGGCTTTATCTATTTAAGTGTTTAAATAAGATATACCATAGTTTAGAGTAAAACTTTTTATGGATTATGATGAGATCATAATAGTGAGACCTAAAAAGATGATAACTCTAAACTTAAATAGTTCCTGGTCATAGGATTACTAACTGGTAATTAATAATCCGCAAAGATCGGTACATACTATGCTTGCTTCATTATGAAGGATGTCTGTTCTCATAGACATTTGTGTGGTGACACTATAGCTAGTATGTAGGTGCTTATTATAGAATAAGTTCACTGAACATGACTCGCACAGCTGAACAACTGATGGAGTTCACTCACGTGTCAGCAGTTGTTCACCTAGTGATAGTTGTACAAATATCCTTAGACTTGAGGTCATCATAGTCATCTTGTGTACACTGAACTATGCTTTGGTTTAGTTCTTAGTCTCCAGGGACAATTATTAGGGCTCTTCTGGGTATAGGAATTTGTACACGAAGATAGTGTATGATCAATAAAGGATCTACCCCTTCCAGTGAAGGAAGCGAATGTTCAAGGCTGATCCACTTATTCTAGTTCAGGAATCTTTGGCCAGAGAGAATGAAATTAGAAAGGAGTTTCTAATTTGCATAGAACTACGCATAGTAAATGGTAAGCAAGTGATTGAATTAGATAGGCTTGACACGAGATCCATGCCTTGTATTTAATCGGGACATTGTAGGGTAGAAGGAGTTTATTGTACGGTAACTATTCACTGAATAGGTTCTTGGTATTCTAAGCAGTGAATTCATATTATCCGGATAGTCGCGATATGCTGAGAAGTATCCCTCACGATGTAGAATAAATGTGATTAATTAATTAATCATATTTAATAAATTAGAGAATTTATATAAATAATGATAAAATAGTTTTATTATTATTTATTTCTACTACCGGCTTAATATTGAACCTACAGGGTCACGCCATAAAAAGAGAATGATTTAATGGTGGAGGAATTAATTAATAATGGCTAATAATTATTTATTTATAAAATAAATAATTAATTGGCAAATTTAATAATTGATTAAATGAGATTTAATTGATTATCAATTAATTAAGAAAATTTCTTAATATTATTAATTAAAGGATTTAATTTTTGGAAATTAAATCAAGAGAGAGAATTATTTCTAAAGTGTTTAGAAAAAGGATTAATGATTAAAAGGTGTTTTAATTATTAATAAGAATAATAAATGGGATAATAATAATAATATTTATGGGAAAATTTCAGCTGAAAATTTTGCCTATAAATACACTATTATAGACCCTAATTTTATTCTAACCCACACAAAACCCAAAAAGTTTGGAAAACCCAATTCTCTCCACCTCCTTCCTCCTCCTTAACATCGTTTTCTTGGTGGATACCGGTGGAGTGCTTCACACTTGAGGAGCAACTGCTAAGGATCTCTGATCGTTGTCTCTGAATTATTTTAAAAGGTTAGATTCGATCCCTCGAATTTTTATTCACGAGTTATATGCTTTTATTTGGATTTTATATGTGTAAAAGTGTTTTGCCATGCCCCCGCTGCGTTTAAAATCCAACAACTGTTCATACAACTACGTAGTCTCACCAACATCCTTCGTCTCTATATCAGCTATACTTAGCATGTAATTTTTAGTAAGTCTTTATGACACAAGACCCATCCCTCGGAAAAGGGGAAAATAAAGCTGAACATCCTTTCCGAACGATGCTCCTAGTCCCTCAAACACTCGGGGCGAAGATGGATGTTAAAACCTCGAAAATTGCTGAGGTAAAACGAAAGCCGAATATGCAATGCAAAATTGAACCATTGTTAAGGAGAAATAAAAGCCGAATATGCAATGCAAAATTGAACCATTGTTAAAGCGAAATAAAAGACGAAGAGGCGATGAAAATTGAACCACTATTGAGGCGAAATAAAAGTCGAAGAGGCGATGAAAATTGAGCCATTATTGAGGCAAAATAAAAGCCGAAGGGGCGATGAAAATTGAACCGTTGTTGGGGCGAAATGAAAGCCGAAGATGCGATGAAAATTGAATTATTGTTGGGGTGAAACAAAAGCCGAAAATGGGATGAAAATTAAAAATTGCCAAGGAAAAAGCCGAAGATGCAATTAAGGTAAAATTCGAAGACACCATTGTTGAGACAAAACAAAAGTCGAAGATGCATATTCTAAAATTTTGAAAAATTGCCAAGGTAAAATGAAAGCCGAAGATGCAATGGTAAAGAAAAAATTATTATACACCAAAAGCAAAGAAACATCTAAAGATGCGGAAAAAAACAACACAACATAAACAGCCCGAAGGCAGAAGTTACAAGCCCGAAGGCAGTTGATAAAATAAAAATCAAATTATCAGAAAGGTCTTCATCCTCTCTCGAAAAAATCGTAAGAGGACCGTCTTCTACAGAACGAGCGACTAGATCTTCCATTACTTCATCCAGAAAGAGCTTATGATTCCAGGAAAGGCCACAAGCCTTGTCAACAACATAGTCAAATCCGAATGGAAACACCACTCTTCGGTCTGTTCCAGGTCCTCTCCCAGCTTCCGTTTGTCTCCGATCTTCTTGGCTGATCAATACGACAAGTGGCCTTAGGATTACTACCCAAAAATGGGCCACGCACATTGTCTATCGGCCACACACTAGTACCACACACTAGTACGGCCAATAGACAGGGACATTTTAGTGATAGTGGCCCGATTTATGAGGCTCAATAGCCGAAGGCCCATTAAGCAGTCATGGGCCGACCGTTGGACTAACAAACTACAGAAACGTAACCCCCCTCCAATATTTATCTTTCTCCTAAATGTAACGGCCGAAGCATTTATATCCGAGATTTGGATAAATACACCATCATATACACACAATCAGATAGACAATTTTAATTACAATGGCATATACAATTTTGTTACAATCATAGCTCTTGTACGTTCCATCTTAGTCATGAAAGGCCGATTACTGATTCTCACACCGGAGGTGAATCGGGGGACAAACCCTCGCATTCTTCTCCTTGCAGGTCCGACCGAAGGATGCTCCACACGATCGAAGGACGTTCTACCATCATCAGAAATTTGGTCGTAACACACTCATAAGATTTAAAGCCGCCATTTCCAAACTCAATTAATTATGCCACGTCCTATATGATCTACCTCTTTTTCTCTTTTACTCCAATCAAAATATTTTTTGATTGTTTATGATAAATTTAAGTTATAAAGTTAAGTCCTATATAGTCCACCATTTTACTGAAGTACCAAAGTCCATATTTGTTTTACAAATAAAATATTGCAAAACATATTATTTTATGAAATATAGATATTTTATGTTCTGCTTGAACATGAATGTTCTGCAAACTAAGTATGTTCTGCAATATAATATATTTTACAATGGTTTACTTGTAAAATATATGTGATATACAAAATTATCTTTAAAATAATGATATTTAGAGAATATCGTAAACTAATATATTTTGCAATACTTTGCGTATTGTATTATTTACTGGACACATATGTACTCCAGTACTCCAATAAAATAGTGAATTTTATAAAACTTTACTCTTGAGTTATAAACTGAATTTTACATAATTGTATGTAATTAAAAATCAACAATGATGAATTAATGTCATACATTATTATTTTATATAATTATAATTATGATTTGATTTTTGGGAATTTATTAAAAATACCCAAATTTTTAAATTTTTTTACAGAAATGTATATAAAGCTTGATGTAACTTATATAACATGCTGATAGGACTTAAATATGAGATTGCAAGATTGATCCCGTATTTTTTCTGATAGTATTTTATTATTATCTTATTTACGATGTTAGAAATATATCATAAACATGATAAAGAGAAAGGATTGTGTCTATCATTTAAGTTCACCACAACTTTTTCAAATAACATTAATATTGTCATAAAAATCTTGACAAAACAAAAATATTGTCATATGATAAAAGAACGTGTTTTAAATTATTAAAAATAACTATGTGACATAACCGTGATTCGCTCGGTTTTTAGAACTCGCTTATAGTCATTTGAAATGTGAATTAATAACACCTTCAAAAAAATTATGTCTAAATAATGAATTTAAAATCAATTATAAAATAAAATTTTATTACTTGATCTTAGTTTATTTGATCAATATTTATTTTAGAAAAAAAATGCACTTTATAATGAAAAATGGGTAGAACAACTTTGTAACTACATCAAATTTTCTTGTGTAAAACATGTTTTATGTCCAATTTGTACTATCCTTTTGAATCAATATCATAAATACTTCTATATATAACATGCTCAATTGACATCTCACTCACAACTAATGCACACCATGCTTTGATATGAAGTGTTGACGTTATTTTTAAAAAAATTTAAATAAGATATTCACATTACCTAATATTGAGACAATTAAAATTCCTTTTACATCCTTAAAATTGTAATTTCTACTAATCCATAAGAGTTAATGTAACACCCCAGTCCCACATCGAGTAGATTTGGGACTTCTGTTTAGTTTATAAGACAAAGTACTACTACTACTTGCACCAACAAATCATGACCTTTTGGGGGCCTGTGATGGGCTTGTCGTAACCCAAGTTGGCTGCACTCGGGACAATATACTTTGGCTTATTTCGGACTCGGAATCGGGACTTGACCGGATTTTCGAAAAAGGCTCGGGATTTGACCCGAGTTGTCACATATGGTATCAGAGCCGACTCTCGAAAGCTTGATGCGTCAAGTTGCCGGAGGTGGGGACACGAAGGCTGGTGGTATTATCCCACAATGGCAAGAGGTCTGGAGGTGGGGACACGAAGCCAGCCGGTATTATCCCACAATGGCTAGAGAGAACCCTGTGGTCAGGAGTTGACGTCATCCATAACAAAATAACCAACATAATATAATCCATTTCAATGATAAAACATAATCACGACCCCTCTTACCAAGATCTTTTCCAGGTTTAAATATGACTTAGGTTATAATTACTACAAAACTACTTCATTACAACCACCTTGACAATATTATCTTAATACAGCAACCCAACAGACCATTTTTGGTATGACATAACTACCTCAGAGGAGCCTGGCATGAAAGGAACTAGGACTCTGCCCTGACTACCACGGAAGAATCTCCTAGGTATCTGCAATACATATATAAAACATTTTGCAAGGGTGAGCAATCAATTACTCAGCAGTACCTCTATATGAATAATAATCAAAAATAGTTTATGATAAGCATTTATAGGAACAGAAATCATAACTTGTTTTTAGAAAATAAGTAAAACAAGTAAAAACAGATGAAAACTGGATGTTAATAACTAGCATGCTCTATAAAACATCTCATTAGTTGTGCTTTGTAAATATCAAAGTTCAATTTTAGCATGCTACTTTCATTTCCAAATCTTTCGTTCCATTATAAGAACCATAAAACCATTTGTTCAGTTACGGGAACCATAAACCATTTGTCCCATTACGGGGACCCAAAATCATCAGTTCCATTACGGGAACCATAAAATCTCGCTCAGATATAAATGTATTGGATGATCCCTGGTGAGACAGCTGATCAGGCTATCTCCATAGGACGACTCCATCTGCCATCCCATGAAACTTGTTCCGAAAATCAGAGATTAGCTAGGTCCCTGTCACGCTGGGCTGGTGGTTAAAATAGGGTGCGCAACCACTTCGCCTCTTACGCTATCTTCCTGGCCGTTACGGGCCCTTGCACACTCTCATCCAATTATCTGATCTATTTTATCCAGTTTTCCGAACCACTTACCTATCTCTTTTCAAAATAATTCAATTACAGCACATTTTCCAAAACATTCTCATTTTTATTTAAAACTTAGAGATAGGTATTTTCAGAAGTTACTCTTTCCCCAGAACATCAGTTAACAAAACAATTTGAAACATAGGGGACATGTAACTTAAAACGTTCTGTTCCAGTACGTAATTTAAATCAACAATTATCCATATATTACTGAACCATAAAGATATGGTCAGGGGTACTTGCCTTGCAGAGCTTTACAACTATTTTTGATTGACCTTGAACCGATTTGGACACTCGGCTTTATCGCCTTACTATTTGACTATCCTGGATCCGACCTCGACCCTCAGGTCCTTCGCTTGGAACCTTGTGGAGCTTGTCGACTGATCACTAGGTTATCTTTGGTCCAGTGCCAACTCTCGGGCCTTCCGACTAGAACCTACGGAGTCGAAATACTTTAACTTAGACATTCGATTATGCTTGATATATACTCACTATTAATCTACTCATACGCTAATAAAACCCGACTCGTAACATACACATTATTGTAATACACACATCAGTTAGGGTTCCATTCTCGAAAATCGGTTTGGTGTTCATTTCCAGAAAATACGTATACTCGTCATTTTATGAAATTAGGGTAATTGGTTTTGGCAAAACATTTCACCATAACATAAAGTCAGGTTTCGTATAAAATACATATATATTTATATATTCGCTCAACATCCCGATATTTATCGGATACGTTCCCGTATTTCCCTAGTTCGATTTCCCGGAAATCGGGCAGCGTCTCCTTTGTTTATCGGACCACCCGTCGAAACATAAATCGACGTCTCAACAACCAACAATCACAATTCATAATTAATCAATCACAACCTGACTACGCAAATTCGCAATTCCAATTCTAACCTTAACAATTATATCTGACTATTTACATTTCGAAAATAATTGTACGAATTAAATATTAAATATTGTTTTATAATTATAGGACTCAGAATAATCATCACGGTCCACCGTCAACTCATCGAAAATCATTGTTGACGGCGACAAAATTCGTCGGTGCCCGAATCATTCGGGTTTCCAATACGAATCTTACCGATTTAATTGCAATTATCCCTGCACGAAAAAAATATGTTTTCATTTTAAATAATTAATTAAATCCATTCGAATATTCATCACAATAACAAAATAATCATAGAACTACCACCACACACACACGCGCGAGTGGCCAAAACAAGAACAAAAACCGGGAACAACACAGAACTGAGACTACAGAGAGCAACATCGAGCACGCGCCACCACTTCCAGCGAAGGGCGGCGGCCGAGCAAGGAGAAACAGGCAGCAACAATACACAATAATCAACTGAATACACACATATATATACGAATATATGCATATATATACCAATCAAGCAGGGACAACCGAGGCCATCACCGGAATTAACTGAGAGCAACATGCGGCAGTACCTAGGGAAACAAGGAACATGGATGAAAACTCCGACCCGCAGAAATGAACCCGAGAGAGAGACTAAAAAAACAGGGGTTGTGTTTGTGTGTACATTAGTGATGTGTTGTTTTTTTTTTCTTTTTCTCTTCTTTTTTTTAAACCAATCACAGCCTGCCACCTATCTACAGAATGTCCAAACTCTTGACACGTGCCTTATTCCCCTTTCTGACAGCCTCGATTTGACCCGCTTTTGCAATTTATCGAACCAAGTTGCACAAAAAAAATAACTCGTAAAATTATCAAAATAGTCTTAAAATGTTATAAATATCCCGAAGTTAATAAAACATAAATTTTGAAATTTTAGGACAATTTTTGAAACGCAATTTATACCCGCTTTTAACAATTAAACGAATCAACGTGCAGGTGAAATTAATCCCAAAAATTTCCAAAATAATTTTAAAATTCTCGAAATATCCCAAACTTAATAAAATATTAAATTCATAATTTTTGAAATATTTCTAATTTTAATATCAAATTTACAATAAAATACAATCAGAAAATTATTTAGGGATAAATAATTAATGAAATATTGATTTCTAAATTTTATAAAATCCTAAAAATAAATATTATAATTATAAAACCATAAAAATAATTTTAGAGATCATTCACATATTTATGAAAATAAATCTATAATAAAACCACTCTTAAAAGTGAAAACGAAGCAATACAATTCAATAATTTTATTACGAGAACAACCCTATACACCAGAAATTACACATAGTTAATAATACAACAACAGACAGCTGACATAACCCATTCACCTATTTTATTTAATTAATTATTCAATAATTAAACAATAAAATAATACCAAAAATACACAAGTCGTTATATCCTTCCCCCCTCAAAAAGATTATGTCCTCAGAATCTGATCTAGCTAAACGAGTGAGGATATTTGTCAAGCATATCTGACTCTAACTCCCAAGTAGACTCTTCTACTCGAGGATTTATTCAAAGCATACTTACTATAGATATAAACTCATTCCCGAGGCCCCGCTTTTTACGATCTAGTATCTAAATTGGTTCGTACACACCGTCTTGATTCAATTCGAGGGTATATTCCTTTGGCATAAAGACATTAAAACATGCTACAAGTATGCTGCAGCTATGGCAACATTGCTAATTTATAGGTTACTCTACCTATTTTTCTCAGTATCTCAAACGGTCCACTATATCTAGGACTCATCTGCCCTTTGGTTCAAACCTAATCAACCCTTTTCAATGTGATACTTTCAGCAATACCAACGATCCTATTCCCATGTCCATGTCCTTTCGATGAAGGTCTGCGCTCTTTTTCTGTCTATCTTGAGCTGTTTCTAACCTTTTTCGAATCAATACAATTGCGTCCTTGGTCTGTTGAACTAACTCAGGACCTAATAACTTATTTTCTCCTACTTTATCCCAATAGAGTGGGGATCTACACTTACGTCCATACAAAGCTTCATAGGGCGATATTCCTATGCTGACATGTGTTAGTCGCTAAACACGCACTAATAATACACGCAAGTATACGCGTTCGCAAGTAATATAGAATTATTTCTAGTTCGTTCCCACAGAGACTGGCTTGGCTAACTAATTAATTTATGCACTTATGCACTGGTGATATGGCTATTATTCAATGCTAAGACGATAACAAATTGAGATTATTTTTAACTAATAATTAAACTAACAATTATAACTAAGGGAATAAGAATGATTGAATTAATATATATATGACAAACATGGGATTCTAACTTCATTAAATACTTCATTCAATAGCCTTTTCGTTCTTAATCTTAGCATGTAATGGCGATGACACTAATCAGACAACACAAAACTGATAAACGCCAACTTTCGTTGCACGAATACCGTACTACCAGGAATCCACAAAAGAGATAGAAGCTGAATAGACACCAATTATATTGAGACCCTATATGTCTATAAAATTTGACAACATAACGGTTTAAGCACAAGTTATCTATCTTGATTATATAGGGCAAGTAAGATGGTTAAAATTACCTATGAATCATGCATAACAATACATGAACCTATGCTAGCATGGCAAGTTCTAAATCCTTAAATTCACTTTCGCTTCATTAAGAATTAACACACTATCTTATAAGTTCGCGACGCTCATAAGACGAATAAACGAAACCAATACTAGGTTATCATACAATTACCACACACTAAGGTATCAAAACAAATCAACTAAAGAAATCCATAAATAAATCCGCTAGAACCCCACGGTAACGATTAGCCCATAATCGGACTCATCATCAACGTGGGTTCTGATGAAAGCATGGTATAATAAACGTACTCTTTATAACGAATAATAAATAAAACCAAGTATGAAACAAGAGTAAGGTTCACAAATAAGAAAACTAGCATCCAAGTTACAACTTAGAATAAAGATTCACAAGTAAAAGCAAGATCTTCTTCGTCTTCGTTGAATCGTGCTAACACGGTCTTCTTACAGCTCTCCTTATTATACAATATGAAAAATAACCTAAAGTTATGATTATATAGCAGCTCTGACCAGCAGAGAAGTCCAGAAATCAGTCTTTAATTCAAAACAGGATTCTTGAAATCCGACCTGGCGCGGTCACGCGCTTGATCAGCGCGGGCGCGCTGGCTCTCTATAGTTTGGGCACGGGCGCGCTTGATCAGCGCGGGTGCTGGCTTCGGCCAAAAATCATCTTTCTTCATTTTCTTGCAGTTTTGAGCCAGTCTTCGCGAGCTTTATTCCTTGGACACCATCCTAACACCATATTAGCATCAAATCAATGCTAATTCACCTGATTCTCAGATTAATGCCTGAAATGCAAAAACACTAGAAAACACATTAAAACACATTAAAACACCAATAACTTGAGTACAAATACACCAATTCAAAGCTTAATAGAGCATTATAAAGTGTCATAAATGCCACTCAACAACATGATAACTGTTATTATAGGAAAACTCAATCAACGACAAATGATCATCCCAGTTTCCTTTAAAATCCAAAGCACAAACCCTTAACATATCTTCTATCGTCTGAGTCGTCTTCTCACTTTGACCCTTCATCTCAGAATGGTAGGCGATACTCATTTTCAACTTAGTTTCCAAACATTCGAACACCTCTTACTCCTTTCCATCAGTTAAGGCTGGAAAGTAATATCATATCTTTACTTCTTCTCACCTTCGGATATTTGAACTTCACATTCCATTTTTTTTCCAATTCTTTTACTAATTCCTCAATGATCTTAATCATATTCAATCCTTTCCTTCTGCATAGGGCATCTATTACTACACCGACTTTGCATCCCGATCCTTTTTTAAAAATCGGGTCAAGTCCTGATTCCGAGTCCGAAATAAGCCAAAGTATACTGTCCCGAGTGCAACCAACTTGGGTTACGACAAGCCCATCACAGGCCCCCAAAAGATCATGATTTTTTGGTGCAAGTAGTAGTAGTACTTCGTCTTATAAACTAAATAGAAGTCCCAAATCTCCTCGATGTGGGACTGGGGTGTTACAAATGTGTGTTCGGGCCTGACGAGGACGTCAAGAGTTTAAGTGGGGGAGTTTGTAACACCCCAGTCCCACATCGAGGAGATTTGGGACTTCTGTTTAGTTTATAAGACAAAGTGCTACTACTACTTGCACAAACAAATCATGATCTTTTGGGGGCCTGTGGTGGGCTTGTCGTAATCCAAGTTGGCTGTATGCGGGACAGTATACTTCGGCTTATTTTGGACTCAGAATCGGGACTTGACCCGATTTTTGAAAAAGGCTCGGGATTTGACCCGGGTTGTCACATTTAATCACTCAACTCCAATATCTACCATTTTACCTTGATTTTTTCTTTGTGGAGAGGATGTTTGAAATATTATATTACCCGTTAGTACAAAAGGTAAAGTTTCAAAATATTTTTACTTTGATGACACCACCAATTTCACAAAAATTTACCATTAAGTAATTGATTAAAATTAGATACATTTTTGTTGCCATGTATTATATATCTATGTATTATATATCTATGTATTATATATGTATATACAAGTGTGCATCTTCCGATGAACATTCTTCTGGCCGATTGGTAAACAAGTCAAAACTTTGATCCGAGTTTTACACAAATGAGATATAAAGTTAGGTACTAGAATTTTTATACGAACTCTATGAATGGAAAATTATTATAGATTAAATAATATATGTTTAACAGCCAATTGAAGAGGTAAGTTAATTTCTTTCACCAAAAAACACTTTTTTTTATCACATTAGAGCAAAGCATGGATTTGTGTAGATTTTGGACTACAAACTTTAGCATCCAGTTTTTTTTGTTATGCATCATACAACTAGATTTTAAGGAACTAAACCTTCTTATAACCTCCAATAAATGATTCTACAGACAGACATCTCACTGTCTAGGAATAATATGATATATTAGCAATAAAACGACTCTTATTAACTGGGACACAAATTACATATAGATATAAAATGAAAAAAATCAACTCAAAGCTACACGTACCATCATAATTAAAGTGACTCCACTGGGGTTAGTGGCCAAGAACTTGAGCAAAATAAAAAAAATAAGAATAATATAAAAAGAAAGTTAAACTCACATGTACTATGAGTCTGTGACAAACTTTGGAGAACTTACAACTATAAAAAAATTGGAGACTTTATATGGTGGGCTAGCATTAGAGTTAAGTGCAATATTCAGACACAGACCTTATTATTTAATTTGGCAAAATTAAGTCTTCGAAACAAATTTAATGATGATTATTATTTACATTTCTTACATATTAAGGGAACTTCTTGATAATGTCAATGTACTACATATGCTTTGCAAGTTTCTCAACACTAAAAAAATTATGACACTTACTTATAGTCTCTGTATTATCTAGAAGTCTAAATTTCATAAGTTTTTATATATTTTATAAGACAGTTTAAATAACTGGAAAAATACAGCTGAATATAGTGGATATTTTTCAGACCATGTTCAAGTAGAACTGATCTTGCCAGGTTTTGTTCTATATATTTTTATTATTCATACTTCATAAGTAATTTATTATCTATATCTTAAATATATTAAACACGTTGATAGACTAACATTATCACAAACAAATTTATATGCAAATTTGTTGACAATTTTAAGCGTATATTGTACTATTCATTGTTAGTGTTTGTGCCCTAGAGACAACACTATAATGTTTTAGTTTAAGATATTTTGATTATTAATTTTTATGTTCAGTCGATTATTCCATTTATAATTTATTATGTTTTAATTTACTGCGATATAAATGTTAGATTAATAAATGTCCTTAGAATATGGTATGAATCTATATCTCTAAGTACGTGACTGAGAAATGAGATTATCAGAAAATTATCAATATTCCTAAAGATCCCTATTCGAGTATTATTATTAAGAGATAATAATATTGCATTATGGCTGGTGTGTTTGTTGACTGATGGTCACATCTTATTGATCTTAGGTATAGTGATACTAATGTCAAAAACACAGGCATATGTAAATGTACATGGTGCTGGACAGACCTGAGTGAGATTATTCTACATGTCAGTTCTGTCATAAGTAGTTCTCACAGTGATAATGATGTAATGCTCCTTAGACTCGAAATCGTTATATTTTAATACGAGAATTAATGTACTTTGATTACATTAAAAGTTACCTTTGACCGCGTAATGATAAAAGTGTATTTCGGGTATATTATGAATCATATGAGAAATATGAATGATCTAGAAATGATTTAACCCTCCTAATTTTAGGAGTGATATTATTTGCTTCTTGTATGAGCTAGACTATGAAATACGTGGCCGCGCTCAAATGTTGATTTGATGTGATAATCTACTCATTGATCAAGAAAACCTGGATTAAACTATGATGAGGATGACATATTACATGCCTCTAGTTTAATCTATAATATATGTTTAAATGGATTATATTACATTGTACATTATTCACGAAAGGTTTAATCGATCACCGAATTAATTATTATTACTTGGGTAGCAATAATATATAAATAAATGCCACTCATTGTTTATAAATTTAAATTAGATTTAAAATTCATTGCCAACGTAATAATAACCTATAGGGTCACACACAAATAATGCTTGAAGGATTATTTAATTTAAATTGGATTTAAATTAAATTAAAGTAATTCAAAGTATTTATAATATTAATTAAGTTTGACTTGATTAATCAGATAAATAATGATATTCAAATTACTAATATTAATTATGAAATTCAGTTGTTAAATAACTAAGTGAGTCTTAATTATTATACAAATAGGAATTTCAAATTAATAATAACTCCTAATTAGTTAAGAGTTATAATTCATTTTTCTACTCTCTATATAATATCTCTTGTGGCTGATTTTTTAATGCTTGTATACATTCAATCATTGTGTTCAAGCATTCGTGTGGATACCGATAGAGCGTAGATCGCGAGAGCAGGATGCGTGATGATGGAACAAACTTTGCATCTCCATTAGTCAACTAATCTGTAAAGCTTTTTAAGGTAAACAATTTGATCCACAGATTAAATATTTGTTTTTCGCATGGATCTTGCGGCGGGTTTCGAAAATTCTGATTTTTCACATTTTTAATTACAGTTTCTGTTGAGTTTTATACCTCGAAACCCTTCATTCATAAGCTGAGAAAATATCTTTTAAAAATGATAAACAAAAAATACAAATAATTATAATTAGGTAACAATTAGCACCATTTATAAGAAAAAACACTTGTTAAGTACAACTTATAATTGATGACTGTTATTCACTAACAATCAACTTAGGTTAATTTGTAGAAGGGGGTTAAATACAAATTATTTTTTTTACAATAATCTGTACTTGGGAGATAAAATCTGAACACAGATATTCAAAATTTTCAGGTGGTTTATTTTTCTACTTGCCACCTGTAATTTTTATTGAAGAAATAATCTGTTACGACTCTGAAAATGTAAAACATATTTTTTAAATAAAACATCTGCTTCTACTTGGTTTATAAGTCATCAAGTTACAATACTTGCTAGATAATACATGACATCGTCTTCGAGGTCCAGCAAGATTGCTTCTTCATTCTCTTTCCCGTAAGGCTTGAAAAATGAGGCTAAATTGTATCTTGATATATTGCTTTGAATATCCCTCACATTTGTCATGCATGGAAATAGAATGTTTCTTCGTCTTCAGAATCCAAGGTCACATACAAAGCTTGTATTTGCTTCCATTTTCTTTACTGAGATTCCCATCAACCCATGTATTATGTCAGACTCGGGACTTGACCAATGTCAAGTCGCTATCACCGGCTATGTGAGTTCTGTTAGTCATTGGCAATCACTAAATTAGCCATTGGTGGGTTGATGTAGTTAGTCATTGATGTTGTAGCTACATTTAGCAGTTGGTCGCTCACTTTCACTTAATCAGAATTACATGGCATCGAGTATTTACAATTAGACACCCTATTCTAGATTATTCATTGAGTCAACATGAATTCTGAATAAATAACAACATTGCTAGAGAATCTCATAGAAAAATGTTACAAAAACCTCATCAATTAATGTGCATCTCCTTTAAGGCTATCCTTTAGGATGGCTAGCCGTAGAAGGCTACAATTTGGCTTAACGTAATTATGCATTATGATTTGCTTATCATCAGGATTTAGGCTTGATTTCTAATAATATCCCCCAATTTATGACTGATATAAGAACAATCATAAATTAAAGCCTTGATGATAACAAAATACATTCTAACTTATGAACATTAAAAATGCATAATTGTGTTATGTTAAGCTGCTGATAAAATAGAGTGTACAAGGAAATAGTTTTAAGGAAAAGATGTTACTCTAAAAGTAGCTCCTTTACACTGAGCAAGTGAAAAAATGGCTTCTTTCAGATTTCCTTGTTATTTGATATTCCAATATGTCTTTTTAGGAAAGATCCCTTCACCCTTCACCTTGACAAATAGCTTCTCCAAGAGAAATATTGGATCTTCATTGAATCTATGAAGTATTAGGCTTTTGGAAATGGAGGTAAGTTTTCCAGCTCTTGTTAAGCATAAACAAGTCATATTGTCAAGAGTGTGTATCCTTCTTTTAAGAATTTATGTAGAAGTTATATGTTGTTAATTTTTTCTTCTAGTCAAAAACTGGTCTCTCAAACAGTTTTAAGGTGGAATGCAATTTTCTAACTACATGGATCTTGTCAGGATGAAGTTTATTTAGAAAAATGGCCATCTATGTTAGATGGTTACAAGATTGAGTCATTATCCTCAACCTTTTTCACAGATTAAGAGATTTTAATCTTTGAAGACTGGTGTTTTTTAAACTTTCTCATTTTTTATGACCTTCAAGTATATTTTGGAAAAGATAATTGTAACACTCATTTCTTAGGATTAACGTGCTTTTCTTTTTGACAGAATTGGATCCTCATTAAATCCAGAAGTTACTGTATAATTAATGACTGAGTTTTCTTTCTTCTTTGCATCTATTCTTTTCCTATTCCCCTTGGGATTTTTGACTATTTCTCAGCTTTTAGTTGTAACTCTAGCTTTGTGGCTAGCTTCATTTGATTTGACAATTACTCAATATATTTATAAGTCTTCAGCTTTAGCTAGTTTATAGCCTCCAAGTTATGAAAATTTTTGGGTCTTTACTCCCCATTTGTTGATGCTCTATTTCCTTTTAGTGATTTCCCCCTTTCTTAACTTTTCTCTTTCTCTGTTGATGATTTGCTACCCCTCATCTAGATAGAGCTGCAGACTTCTCTTTGCTCCCCTATGGCTAGAGCTGCAGACTTCTCCCCTTTTTTGTTAGCATCAAGGATTTGAGTTGGCATCAAGGGTTTTGTTTTCACTTGAGGATTTGAGAAGATATTTTTCTCAAACAGAGTCCAGAGTTTGTGCAGCTAGAGTGTGACAGAATGTCATGAGATTTACAACATCCTCATTTATGTCAGTATCATGAATATTCATATGTATTCCAGTTGTACCTGGATTTCTCTCATGTTATCTATTTTATTGCAAAAGGGGCTCCCCTGGCTCACACACCTCACACCCCAACCTTCACATTCTAAGGTGGAACTCTCTACCTCACTTACAAGGCTAGAAAAAATAGTTTGCCTCTCATTCACACTTCTCTCCTTTTGCCTTATATAAAAGTAGCCTCTCACTCTCAGTGTGTTCACTCCCTTCCCTCAAACTTAGGAGTGTTAGAGTAATTGTTTGGTCATCTATAGAATTGGTGCAGAATCTACCCCTATCAGCTGTTATAAGATAACTATTGATGTAACAATATGAGCTATTAATGGTTGTGTTGTAAAACTAATCATTGATGGACTAATACTTATCGATGGCTAATAAATAGCCATCGACGGAGAAAGTGAGTTAGCAAATGAAGATATCAATGTAGTTCAAATCTGTGAAGATTGAATAAACATTTAAGAGCACAGTTTAACTACTAGAGACTGGAATAAGAGACTGATACTCAAACCAATCATCTGGAAGATGATGAATATCAGTTTTTAGAGTGTTCATGAACTCAAGAGATGAATAATCATTTTAGGAATGTTGACATTGAAGCAATATTCGGGAGAAGAGTAGATGAGCTATCTTTTTATTTATGTGGTTGTTTGTCAGGATTGATTTGCACAGAGCGGGGATGTGATTCTACATTTATAAGTGCCACATCATCTTAGACAATAGTTATGAGGAATGTTGTTCAGTTAAGCTGAACCTTCATTTGGATTGAAGTGGATTTGAAAGGTTTCCTTTCAGAAATACCATTCTCAAACCATCTAGCCATTGTAGGTCTACTTGCACTTAAAATATGCTAAAGTTCCAAGGTTTTCACTAAAAAGTGATGAAATCCTTGGTTTTGAATTGGCATCATCAAGGTCTTCCTAAACATATAGCCTCTAGCCAAAACTGAATGAGGGTTCTTAGTTGGAAAGCACAATGCAAGCACTTTGTTTCATGAAAGTTTGGCTTAACAATGAAATAAATTTATTACTAATTTTAATGCAAGCAACTCAATCAAGTTGAGCTTCTTGATTATAAAAAAATTACACATTCAGAGGAGAATTTAATCAGAATTGAGTTTTGACAACATCTTCTAAAAAGTAGAAAATGTTGTCAGGTCCGTAATCAACTGTAGAGGGGGGGGGGGTAATACAGTTATGCAAATAATTTGACAAAGCTTCAACAGAATCAACCGTTTTTATATTAATAGATAAAAACTGATTACAAATGTACTATCTCAAAAGGATGAACAAATATCCTTGGGAGCTGCTAGGTTATGCGAATGATATAACAATATTCGCAATGCTTATAGTATGAACCTAATATGTGCTGTATATAGAGCATGATTACACAATCAATAAGGAACCCTATTCTATCAAATTAGCATGCTTTCTTGAAATCAAAGCATCTTCTACAAATGGATCAACATTTAATCTTCCAAGACCACTTGTGATTCTAGGTCTTCTAGAATGAGAACTTTCACTATAAATCTTCTTTAATGTTTCAGAAGAATCTCTTCTTGGCGCTGGTTTCTTGCTTCCCCATAGTAGCTTCTTCTTTTCTTCAAAAGTAAGTTCCGGCTTATTAGAGACTATATTTTCAGAATCAGGATTTGATAAATTAGCTTGAATTGGATTTGGAGAATCAACAACATGTGCAGTATCAGAAGTTGTGATTGGTTGAGTAACAACTTCTTTTTTTATTAACTTGAGCAATGTCAGAGGTTAATTTCAATTTTTCAGCCCAGTCTGCTCCATGAATCTTCCTTCTTTGGTGAGCTTGACTGACTTCTTCTTCTTCAACAATTTTATCAGTATCAAAATATGTAGCAACTAAATAGATTGGATCTATCAGTATTTGTGATTTAGTTGCCTTTGGATAATGATTTATTCTTTGCAACGACTTTGACTTTAGGCTTTGAAAGCTTTAACTTCTCTCCAATCTTCTCTTTCCCTTTATACTTCCTTTCAGCAGTTAAGATAGCTTGAGATCTGAAATATCTTTCAACATCTGTCTGACTTTCCTCCCTTATGACTACATCTTTGGTTGGTCTGTTAGAAGGATCATCTTCATAAAGATCTTGAGAGATAACAACAATATCAGCATTTGCTGCCTTCATGGAATTTTTGAAGTCTTCCTCCATTTGACTTAGCTGTTCTAGATCAACTCCAGGATCTTCTTTTTTCAAAGATACTTATACTCACCTTAGAATCAAATGCTTGAATCTTTGGTTCCTTGTAGAATAGAGTTGTCTTTCTTCCATTTACTTTCAGAGTTTGAAGATATTGACTTGCTTCAGCACCAGCTTCTATCTCCAGAATACCTTGGTCTTCATCAGTAGTTGTGACTTGTAAAGTTTGTTGAGATGTTGTAGTCACAGTCAAATCGATAACTCTTCTTTCATTTCTCTTAATTTCTTCACCTTGTCTAGATTGAGATCTAGTGACTGATTTTGATGAACCACTAATTCCAACTAGCTCTTCACCTCTTCTCCTTTCACTATCCTTCTGCCCCCCTTATTACCTCAATTAGGATTTTCATCAACAGTATTTGTCAATGTCAGCTGCTTGCATTAAGATTGAACAATTTTCTCCCCCATCAATTCGCTTCTGAATTTCCTGATGAGTAGTCAGCCTTGAAGCAATCAATGATTCTTTGATTTGATTGATTTGAGAAGTAGTTGCTTCTTGAGCTGTATGTAAGGATCTGATAACCAGAGTAGATGCTTTCAAATGAGTCAGCATATCAGGATTTTGAATTCTTTGTTCAGCTGTTTCCAAATGTGCAATAATATTTGTTCTGGAAATAGGATAAGCATCATCTTTCCATTTAGCATTCCAAATTTCATCAAAATAATCCTGCTTCTTCTCGACTTCTAACTCTTTCAGTTTATGTTTCCTTACATGATTAGACATATCTTCAGGGAAGAAAAAATCATCCTTAAGATCTATAAAAGCATTAGAAAAATAACTTCTCAACCATGATTAGATTCGCCCTCTGTAACTGGATCTCAAACTATCAGATGAACTTCATCACCAACTTCAGCATGTAAGATAAAATCAAAAATTGGTGCAATATGTGACCCAACAGCTTCAGAAGCTTCAAAACCATCATTAGTTAACTCTATATCTTCAAGAATTGTAGATAAATGAACTAGAGCTTCTAAATTTACTTTCGGAACCTCAGTTCTTGTAGAGTGCTTTGGTGACTTTGAAATGGATGAAACTTTATGAATGGACTGTTGTGCTACTACATCTTTAGCAACAACATGGATTATCTCATGTGATGAAATAGTAGAATGAATGGACTATTTTTCAGCAAAAATAGGGATTGCTACATGTGGTGGAATAATAGAGTGAATGGACTGCAAGAAAATATCAGTACTTAGACCTGCAGGGAGATTAACAACACTTGGTACATCAGAGTTTATTCGAGGGACAACAGACTATTGTTCAACATCTGTTTCTTTAGTACTCTGTGCACCTGCAAACATATAACAAGTAACAATTAATCTCTGAATTCTTTTAAAGTAGTCTCACTACTCCTCACACCACACAGCTCATGACTTTTAATAGTCAGAGTTTCCTCATAAGGATTACTAAATCTTATCTCTCATCTACCTCTCCATTTTCCAGGAAGGATCCTGCCTCTCTTTAATTCTGTTTTTCTCTAAATCTTTTCACACAACTCATAGAAAAGCTCAGATAATTTGTCCTACAGAAATAAGAGGTGGCTAAAGAAGGGTGATCTGTGGTCATACAACTAGAGGTAGTCCTTAAATAAGGTCTAGAAATAATCATACCAACAGGATTTATAACATGAAAAATTAATGCTAAAATACCAAATCAGTATTTAGAATAAATGCTGATAAAGTAAATATATTATTTATACCTTGTGAATCTGAAGATTCAACTTCTGTGCAGACATTCGGTGGTGGTACTGATAAAACATCAGTAGACATTAGAGATGGATGAATTCTGCCTTTAGTATATATGATTAGAGTAACTACAATATGAGTAAGGCCTTCATTACTATTTTGATGCAATGGTTCTTGTGTAGCTGGAGAATCAGGAGTTGCTGGATGACTTTGACAACCAGGTTCTTGTGTACTCTTCTCCATTATTGTAGTAATAGACTCCTGAGCAGGCTCTTCATCATGCCATTATTGAATGGACTTTTCAATCATAGGCTCTTGTCCTTCAATATATGCTGCAGCACTTTGAGGTGCAGGTTCTTGAGGGATTGGATCAGGAGATATAGTTGTTGTACCCCTTTGAGATACAGGTTCTTGTGTGCTTGATCCAGGGAAAAGACCTTTCCCTTGCAGCCTCTTGACACTAGCTTCAACTTGCTCATGAGAGACTTCTCTTGCTCTCTTGATATATTGTTTTATTAGAGAATTAGTCAGTTCTACAGGTGCCTCAGCAGTTGTTTGGAACTCAGAATTTGGGGTAGATGCACTATGTGTCTCCTCAACAATTTACTATTTAATCTTGAGCAAGTTCTGATTGTAATATGCTTTGACCAGTCTTCTTTTCTTTGGCCTTGGGCTTATACCAGCATCAGTAGTTGTGCCCACTTCAGTTGGTAGTATAACTGGTCTTAGAGAAGAATCAAATAAAAGGTTTGGAAATCTAGAAGATAAGATAGCATTGTCCTCATATGAATCTGATTCTAATCCAGCAAACACAAGTTTCCTCTTCACAAATCCTGAAGGTTTAAAAGAATGAGGAACTTGAGCTGCTTCATCTTGTGACTTAGCTACAGCAGGATTTGTAGCTCTTGTAGCCAAATCTTTCTTCCTTCTTACTACAAGTGTCTTTTAGGAGACACTTGAGACGGCTTCTGTTTGAGATTTTTGTGATGATTTAGTTTGTGTTTGGGTTTATGTGTGGGTTTTTTTGTTTGGGTGAGCTATAGGGGGGTTTCCAATGGTAATTTCCTGCAGCTTAGCACTTTGACTGTTAAGTAAAACATAAGTTTCAGGGAGCCTTGCTAAGAGCAAGATCCTATAAACCAATGGTAATCTCAAAGGAGCTAAATTCAACCGCTTTTCATCTTGTGAAATTAAGTCAGAAAAAGCCCTTTTTGTCAATTTAAACACTAACACTATTTGATTAGAGGGGATAGGGGTATCAGGAAAACAAACATTGAAAATCAACTAACAAAATCTAGCATAATATACTATATTTCTATCAGCATTTATCCTGTAATAACTCGAATTTTTGAGACTTTGTAAAACGCCTAATGAATAGTAACCCTGACGACCGGGAAAAACTTTTTAGCCCACACTATGTTGTGCATGAGAAATTTAGTTTCCGAGTCGATAACATGATTATGCGTGCCAAATAAGTGTATATAAACGCTATTAGTTTTCAAAGAAAATGAACTTTAAAAAACGACCGTATCTACGAACCGTCAAGGATTACGAGAATGACAATATAATTACAACTTTAAAATCCTACAAATTCAAACCCAAGTACGAGACTTTAAAATGTAAAGGATGTATAAGAAATGATTCACACCGCGAACCGTTTACGAAGGTTTATTATGAAAACGAATAAGCGACCGAGCGAACGCGTAAATGAATAAATAAACGTATCAAGCCAAGATAACCATACAAGCTAACTAGAGTAAGAAACTAACCATGATTAATAACCAAATAGTAACCTAGCTAATAGAAATGATAACCTAGCTAGTGAATAGTGGTGGAATAGTAACCAAGTACCTAAGCTAGTATTATAGCTTGGAAACTAGGATGGCTAGCAAGATTGAGATAGATTTCCTAGTACTAGGTGATATATACAAGATCATATATCAAATCTTTCACAAGAAGCATTCAAGAAAACACAAAAAAAACTCTATCTTCTCTCTCCCTTAGCTCCATTCGGCAAAACATGAAAAAGGGGATAAATCAAATTCAAAACACCAACTTCTAGCCATGGAAAAATTCCACAATTATATCCCAAGATTCATATATCCTAAACTAGGGTAAGATAAATTTTTGAGAGCATTCTAAGGTTTTATAGGTGAAATAAATTCAAAAAAGTGATGATGAATAGTAATAAATAGTAATGAATAGTAACTCTTCTTGATTTCTTGATTTTTATGGCTTGATCTAGGTTCCTTAAACTCAACCATGCCTCCCCAAGACTCCACCATCAATAATAACACATAAAAAGCTTTCAAGAAAGCTATAAATCCTTGACCAAACTTTGTTTAAGGTTTAAGTTTCAAGAAACTTTGAGATCTTAGCTATAAACCTAGTTTTAGTAGTTGTTTTGCTATTTTCTTGATGTTTAGTTAGTTAGTATTAAGGTTGATGGTTGTTGCCTCAAAAACATGATATTATTGAGAGGAGTTAGTTTTGAGATGCTGATATGGTGGTTGTTGATGGTTGAATAATGATTTAGGATGTAAAAGAAACTCGAATCGTAATCGTAACCTTGTTAAAATGAACAAAACACAACTTAAGTTTTCTGCAGAAGTTCCTGAATGTATAAACTATAATTTCTTGAAAAGTAATACTTTATTATGATAGATAATATTATAAGGATCGTTTAGGTGCTTGAATCGCTTAATTTCGATTTACGGATCAAAAGTTATGACGGTTTTAGTAAAAGTGATTTACGCAATAAAAACTGCTACGAATTACGAACTTTGGAAATATAAATGATCAACTTAAGAATATTCAAAAATCATGAAATTTTTATAGAGAGTAAGAAATCGAGTTTATTAACTTCAATAAAAATTTCAAATAAAAATATGGAATTTTCAATTTTATAAAGATGTCGGAGCCCAGATCGCGCGATTAGAAATCATTAAGAATCGTGAGCGGAGGCGAGGGTTGGAATAAAAAAGTCATAAACGGACATAAGGGATTTCGAAAAGAAAGCGAACATAAAGAGCACTTGTGCTTATTGGAATAATAAGACTAAAGTGAGTTACGTGAACGATTAATAAGTATCGCGTATGTACGAGTCGCCATTAATAAGAATGGGATCTAACGAAACGATACATGTTTATGATTATAGATTTCCGAGCGGACCCTAGAGCATCCTCCACTTCAAAGTACCCAGGTAAGTTCACGAACCCAACTCCATTTACTGTTGTGTTGTGAAAATATTATTTTACTGTCTTTCGTATAAATGACATGCTTGCCATGATAATAGCATTGTGAGTTTATGCTTCAACGACAATTAAGTTACGATATATATATATATATCATAGAATATTATAGCGCTACCATAAGCGTGGTGTATAATTATAAGACTGAGAGTCGGCCAGAATTATAAAACGAAAAGCTGGGAGCCATCCCGGTGATGTTTTGAACGATTAAAAGTCCGTGTTTATTTTATTACAAGGGACTCAATGTCCACTTACGAAGTATTTAATACCTCAAATTTATTTAAAACGATTTCCAAAAATCGTATTCCCTCAACTATGTTTTGTTACTCGATCAATGAATATATTTCAATTATTCATGTAATATAGGAGAGGTATTCTCCAACGATTAATTATTATAACTCGATTATTTATAATTAATATAGATTACTTTAATTATTTAAAACATAAATTAGTTGAGGAATATTATTTCAAATATTCTTTTAAAATATAATTATTTGAGGTTTAATTATTAAATAAATATTATTTAATTATTAAATATTTATCAAATAATTTGATATGATTTTAAAAATCATAAAACCTATTTTAAAATATTTTCTGAGTTTCAGAAAATCATAATAATACTTTCAAATCATCGGAGAATATTATCTCAATATATTTTAAATATTTTGAATATAGTTTCAAAAGAAACTCCCCCTTATTTATTTATCCGTTGACAACGGTCAACTCACATTATCTTAGTACTTCCTCCGAAAATTCTCGGAAGTAAACATATATACATATATGAGATGAGCTGTGCCTATCAACAAACAAAACGCTTGGGGAACTTCGATATAGTTCGATGTTCCAAGTATATGATGGTATTCTTAAAAGAACGAGGGAGGGGTAGAGATCCAGTACTTCGTGGACTGGGCAGACTGCCATTTTAATTTCCTGTGTGAATGTGCCATGTGTACTGAAGGATATACGAAGTATGCAAAACATACCCGGGGGAAAGAGGAAGCATATAAAGCCCGAATGCGGCTAGGGTGACAAACGGGAGTAAGGAAGTCGTCATGTAGATAACAATAAATATTTACCGTTATTCGACTGATCATCGTATCTCGGGGGCTCCGGTGAATGTCCTATTCTTCCAATTGGAATTGTGATGCAATACCGTAACCCAAGCCTAGGTGTCGGGTTTACTATTAAAGTACTTGCAGAGTAATAAGCCAATAAAAGAATTATTTTAAAAGAAGGTGTGTATCACCGAGAAGAACTATTTCTAAAACAAGCATATTGATAAGTATATGGAATCAGTCATAAATTTCTCATACAGTCTTTTCATACTGTACATTATTATGCTGGGCATTTTAGCTCATACTTGTTTTCTTAAATTGACACAACACAACAGTGAAACAAGATGCCTATCATGAAACTCACGGCCAGGAAATGGGTAGGAAATGGCCAACTATTCTGTAGGATGTTTGGTGCTATACCCCAGGTAGATCGAATAAGCTGGATTGGTTTTCAGTTGTTTTTAGTCCGGCTTATTTACAAATATGACTTATGTAAGATAATAAATAAAAACGTATATTTGGCCACCGGTCTAACCTTACTTAAAGGTTACTTCTGCGGTAAGACTTAATCACTTTTGGGCTTGTAATAATTATCACTTTGTGGATTGATACACTCTAGTAATGCATGATTCGTTTCCAAGACAATAACCTGTAAGTGTGTGTGTGTTGATACATGTGGGGTCATAAAGGTGTGAGTATTTATATCTTGTTATACGAGATAAGTGTTATACATTTTTCAAGATGACGTGGCCTCCTAGATCCCTGACCCCGGATTTTGGGGCGCCACATATCCCATCACCTATAAAAGACAAGACTACTCTACCATAATCATAATGTGAACCATGAATTAGAGAGTACCCTATATGTTGTGTCATGATGGGCAAGGCATCAAAATTAGAAGATTTGTTATTGAAGGTCTTTGTGATGCAGTCGAAGAAGAAATTCCATTCCTTCTTGAGCCCATTCATCTTTAATTAACCAAGGTTCTTCAAATCCTTGTCATAGCCTATCTCAGTGAAGAATCTCTTCATTTCAGTATCTCCCATGAATCTAGTATATGAGGTATGAGTAGGCAACTACAATGCATCCTTTACAGCTTGAGGAGTTACAATTTTTATCTTATTATCAAATTAAATACAAGGCTTGGAGACCCATTAGCTCCTCCATCATCATAAACTCCAGTCTTCCAGATAGCAAGCACCTGCTCACCAGAGATTTTGGGTGGAGCTGTGAGAGCAAATCCAATATCACTGGATCTTAGAAAGTCCTGAAAAATGTGAAAATCAACATTCACACTGTTGTTATTCAGGATAGCAGAATAGTTGATAGTCACAAACTTTGCACCACCATAATTAAATGATTTGGAAGCAGCATGTGAAGTCATGGTTAATTTTCAAGAAAAAATTTCGGATTGAATTTAGGGCTTCAGAGTTTAAGGCTTGAGTAAGGTGAAGTAGTAGAGAGAAAATAATAGAGATGAGTAAAGTAATATCTGAAATCAAATAAATTGATTTTTCATAACACATCACTCCACTAATTTAGACACAATTTAGTTTAATGGGACATATGGCAATATACGTTTGACTATAAAAGTAATCATGTAAACGTGTATTACTGCATGCATAATTCATGGGAATAAAGTTTTACATTAAAAGAACGTGTTTCATATCCTCACGTCAATGTGTAAACATCTATAACCATAAAAAAAATTCTCATTTGCGGCTAACTTCAAACCTGTAATTACAATAATGACTAAAGCAATATTTGAATATCTTCAAAAAATAGTCAATCAAAGTTTGACCATTATCACTATTTAATCACGATTATCAGGATGTATCAGTCAACACTAGTTTGACCAATATCAGAATTTAACAACAACTGTCAGGATCTATTAGTCAAAGCAAATTTATCTAATATCAGAGCATATATGCATAATCAGTAGTTTAACATGCAGTAATCAGCTAGGATTAATAGAAATTAATTGCATGTTATCATGGCATCAGAATTTAACACAATAAACAGTATCTAACAAGTACTGACATAATAAGATACCATGCTTCAAGTATCGGCGGTTATTTATTTATTATTAAAGTTTGAGAAGTGTTCTGATATTATTCCCAATTCAGTCACCAATCTTGTGAAAGTAGCTTCACAGAGAGGTTTGGTGAATATACTACTAATTGTCGCTCTGTTGGAACAAAGAATAATTCCACTGTACCTTCTTCCACATGTTCCCTTATGAAATGGTATCTAATGCCGATGTGTTTAGTCATTGAATGCTGTACTGGATTTCTTGTCATTGGAATAACACTTTGATTATCACAATATATAGGAATAGCAGAATAGTCTAACCTATAATCTAGTAATTGATTCTTCATCCATAGAATCTGAGTACAATAGCTTCCTGCAACAACATATTCAGCTTCTGCAGTTGATGTGGAAATTGTCTTTTGTTTTTTGCTATACCAAGAAACCAATCTGCCACCAAGAAATTGGCAGCTTCCAGAAGTGTTTTTCCTATCTATTTTGCATCCTGCAAAATCAACATCTGAATATCCAGTTAGCTTAAAATATGAATCTCGAGGATACCATAATCCAAGATTTATGGTGCTTTTGAGATATTTAAAAATTCTTTTCATAGCTAACAGATGAGGTTCCCTTGGATCAGCTTGGAACCTTGCACAGAGACAGGTAGCATACATGATATCAGGTCTGCTAGCAGTCAAATATAGGAGTGAGCCAATCATATCTCTGTAGTTAGTTATATCTACTGAAGAACCATTATTTAAATCTAACTTGGTTGCAGTGGCCATGGGAGTTGATGTAGTTGACCTGTCTTGCAATCTAAATATTTTGAGCAAATTCCTGGTATATTTGGATTAATTTATGAAGATCCCTTCATCAGTCTGTTTAAGTTGTAACCACAAAAAATAACTCAATTCTCCTATCATACTCATTTGATATCTAGACTGCATTAGCTTTGCAAATCTCTCACAAAGTTTATCATTAGTAGATCCAAAAATGATATCATCAACATATATCCGCACTAATAACAAGTCCTTACCATAGTATTTATAAAAGAGAGTTTTGTCAATTGTACCTCTTGTGAAATTACTTTCTAACAAAATAGAGCAAGTGTTTCATACTAGGCCCTTGGAGCTTGTTTTAGTCCAGAGAGTTCTTTATCCAGTTTGGATCAATGAACCCTGGAGGCTGTTCAACATAAACTTCCTCTTCAAGTTCTCCATTTAGAGATGCACTCTTTACATCCATTTGGAACACTTTAAACTTCTTGTGAGCAGCATAGGCTATAAAGATTCTTATTGCCTCAAGCCTTGCAACTGAAGTAAAAGTCTCATCATAATCAATGCCTTCTTGCTGTGAATAGCCCTTTGCAACTAGTCTTGCTTTGTTTCTTATAACAATTCCCTCACTGTCCATTTTGTTTCTGAACACCCACTTTGTGCCAACAACTGATATGTTCTTTGGTCTTGGCACAAGAGTCCAGACTTTGTTCCTTTCGAATTCATTAAGCTCCTCTTACATTGCTGTAACCCAGTCAGCATCATGAAGAGCTTCTTCTACTTTCTTGGGTTCAGTTTGAGATAGAAAAGAATGGTAGCGACATTCATTTTGAGTGGCTTTTCTAGTTCTTACACCACTATCAGGGTTTCTAATGATTAAGTGAGGTATGTGTGACTTACACCATTTTCTTGCAGATGGAAGTTGACTCCTTGAAGAAGAACCTCCCCTTGATCCATGTACTCTCTGTTATTTCTTTGACTAGTACCACTATTATGTCCTGATGCTCCCCCTGAATCAATGTTCCCATTGTTATCAGTATTTGAATCATCAGAATGAGAGTCTAATGACTTATCTACTGATATTTCTTGAGTTGAATCACTTGTAGAAGTCTCTGAATTTGAATCATATTGCTCCCACTCAACATATGCTTCAGTGTTTAAAGAATTTTCACTGTTATGTGAATCATCAGAGCTTTGAGTGATATCAGGATTTACTGTATCAGGATCAGGATTTAAGAGTTCAGCATATGGTACTTCATTTTTAAATCTCAATTTATCATGGTCATCTGCATCTTCTAGACCTGTAATCTTTTTGTCATCAAAAGATACATGTATGGATTCCATGACTGTTCTCGTTCTTAGATTGTAAACTTTGAAGGATTTAGTAGACAAGGGATATCCCACAAAAATGTCTTCATCAGCTTTTAGATCAAACTTGGTCAGCTGCTCCGGATGAGTTTTAAGAACAAAACACTTACAACCAAAAATGTAAAAGTATTTCAAATTTGGCTTCTTTCCCTTCACCATCTCAAATGGTATTTTTCCATGCATGTTGATCAATGTTACATTTTATGTGAAGCAAGCAGTTTGCACAGCCTCAACCCAGAAGTAGGTAGACAATCTTGCTTCCTCTAGCATGGTTCTTGCAACTTCTATGAGAGTTCTATTCTATCTTTCAACAACTCCATTTTGTTGTGGAGTTCCAGGAGCTAGAAAACTCTTATTTTATCCCCTTGAGTTTGCAAAACTCTTCCATAGAGCTATTCTTGAATTCAGTTCCATTATCACTTTTAATGATCTTCATTTTGGATGTTGATCCTTTTTCCAGCTCTCTTACATGATCAAGAAGAATGGATGGAGATTCATCCTTGGTGTGTAGAAAATACACCCATGTGTATCTTGTATATTCATCAACAATTACTAGTGCATACCTCTTCTTTGCAATTGACATAACATTTACTAGACCAAAAACATCAATATGAAATAGATGATATGGTTCAAGAATGGAGGATTCGGTCTTACTCTTGAAAGATGTTTTCCTTTGCTTGGCTTTCTGGCATGAGTCACATAAGCCATCAGGAGTAAACACTGCATTGGGAAATCCCTTTACTAGATCTTTCCTCACAAGTTTATTGATATTGTTGAAATTGAGGTGAGAAAGTCTTTTATGCCAGTTCCAGCTGTCTTCCACAGATGCTCTACTAAGTAGACAAACTTCTGATTCATCAGTGCTTGTGAAGACCCCGACTTCATATAAACTACCATGTCTCAAACCATTCATTGCAATCTTGCCATCAGACTTACTGACAATTTCACAATGCTCCTCATAGAAGTTCACATGGTAACCTTTGTCACAGATTTGACTCACACTGATCAGATTATGCTTGAGTTCTACAACTAGAGCTACATTCTCAATGATCACATTTCCAATTTTTATTTTGTCATATTCCAAGATTTTTCCTAAGTTGCCATCTCCATAAAAACACTTGGGCCAGCTTTCTCCTCAAATTCTAATAGCAGGGATTGATAATCAGTCATGTGTCCTGAGCATCCACTGTCCAAGACTAAAGTATTTCTCCATTTACCCTGCAGTCAGTATTTGAAATCAGTTAGTGTTTTTAAGGACCCGGACTTGCTTGGATCCTTTGACCTTTTTAAGTTTTTTAACATATGCTGTTAGGTCACACAATATTGTAGAAGGGGGTTGAATACAGTGTTTATACAATCAAATCGATTTGAACACAAGTATGTAACAAAGATCAAGTATATTCAATAAACTCTGTTACAATATGAACCGTTGTTCTCTCTCAGTGATGAACAAATATCACTAAGAGCTACTAGGTTACAATGTATAATCTTCTCGATAATGATAACACATATAGTGTAAACCCTAAGCTGTGTTTATATAGTACACAGTTACAAGATATATTCAAATTGTTATGGAATATAATTATGTCTCCTAAAATATATCGATTAGATATCTTCTACAAGTCTTCTAGTCCTCTAACTCTTCATGCATATCTTCTTTTATTTTAGTCCAGATCTTCTCCTATAAATCAGTCGCATTCCTTATCTAAAAGTCTTCCCGCACTTAAGTACCGATATGTATCTTCTGACACCTTAAGTTCTGATATTAAGTTCTAACTTCAGTAACTTCTGATTTCAGTGAGTCCTGATATGTCCTGTTGTTAAGTTCTGAAAACTAAACACAAATCATATTAGACATGACATCTCAAATATATCTAACATATGCAGTAGAAGACTTCTTTTAGAGTTTATATTAACATCCTTATTATTAGTATTTACACATGCAGAAACATATTTTGCTTTGTTTAAAGAGGGTTTCAGTTCATAATAATCATAGTACAAACTATGGTACTCTTTACATGTATAAATAGAGTGCCAAACACTACAACAATGAAAATAAGGATTTTGTGGTTTATATCTAACTGTTCTATTCCTAAACTCTGATTTAGGAGGAACAATATTTATCTCTTTATTCTTCCTGCAAGAATTAGCAAGATGATTAGCACTACCACAGTTCAAACATGCCTTTCTAGGTGCATTGGGAGGAGTTACATAATTACCATTCTTATTAACACATACTTTGCCAATTCTATTTTTCCTAGGCCTTTTCTCCTTGTCTTTCATGTGTAAAACCTTCAGCTTTTTCTTAAGCTATTTATGAGTCATTAAATCAATATATACTGATTTTGTGTGAATTTGTTCACTCTTATCAGTAATTAAGTTTGAACTAGGTGTTGAGGTTGAACCTTCCTCAATAACTGATTTAACAGCATCAACACTTGGGTTAAACTTAATGGTCTTTAACTGAACCTTATTAAGTTTGACCTTGGTATAAGTATTTATTGGTTTATTTTTATTAGTTTCTTTTTCAATTTTCTTATCAGAATTAGATCTATCAGCATATCCTAATACTGATCCCCAACAACCATTCTCTAAAATTTCCTGAGTTGTTTTTCCTAAATTAGTCCAAAGTTTAATAACCTCTCTTTCTTTAGCTAACTCTTTTTCTAGATAAGCATGCTTTTCTAACAATTTTTCTTTAATAAAAACATCATTATCTTTTTCTTTTTGAATCTCTAGCATGAAAAACAACTCAATTTCTAGGTGATCATTCCTTTTCTTTAACTCAGAGTTCTCACTCTTGATTCTATTGTTCTCTAAAGTTTGATCCCTATAACTAACATGCAGAGATTTAAGAAACAATCTTAATTCACAGATATCATCATTATCAAAGGCAAGAGTAGTCTGAGGTACCTTTAATTCAGCATTTTCAGCCATAGTGTCAGCATTTGCCATGAGAGCATAATTGATCCCTATAACTAACATTCAGAGATTTAAGAAACAATCTTAATTCACAGATATCATCAGTATCAAAAGCAAGAGTAGTCTGAGGTACCTTTGAATCAACATTGTCAGCCTTAGTGTCAGCATTTTCCATGAGAGTATAATTGATCCCATCATCTGAATCTAATGAATCATCCCAGTTTTTCTTCTTTGAGATCAAAGCTTGTTTCTTCTTAGCTTTGGGTTTTCTGCAGTCAGCTACAAAGTGTCCAATTCTATCACATTTGTAGCATCTTTCCTTTAACTTGTCAAGTTTTTCAGATTTTGATTCCTTCCAATTAGTACTTCTTTTGTTATTCCTCTTATCAGAGTTTGAGGAACTGGAACTTTTTGCGGAAAACCTTATTCCTTTCTTGAAGTTCTTTTAGACCATCTTCTTGAAGCCTTTAACCAATAGAACATCCATTTGTTCCATGTCTTAATTGTTGTCATGATCACTATTAGTACCTGATTCATTATCAGTATTTGAGTCATCATCAGAGTTTGATGATTCAGTATCTGACTTTGTAATCATAGCTTTTCCTTTGGAGTAGCCTTTTCTCCTAGCTTTCTCCTTTGGCTTCTCTTCAACTTTGAGTTCTACTGGTCTAGACTTTGATCCTTTTCTCTTGATTCTTTGCTCCATCTCTAGTTCATGAGTTTTTAGTATTCTATAGATCTCATCTAGAGGTGTGTTATCAAGTTGATAGTTATCCCTTATTGATGTTACCTTAAAGTCCCACTTTTCAGGGAGAGCAAGTAGGAGCTTCAAGTTTGAGTCTTCTAAATCATACTCCTTGTCGACAAGAGACAAGTCATTTAGACGTTTCTGAAATCTGTCACAGATCTCAGTTAAGGACTCATTATCTCTTAAGTCAAAGTGCTCATATTCTTGAGTAAGTAATGTCCTCATGTTCTTCTTGATAGTAGTTGTGCCTTGACACTTTACTTCTAAAGCATCCCATATCTCTTTTGCTATTTTACATCCAATAACTCTATTGGACATAACACTATCAAGAATGTTATGCAAAATGTGTCTGACTTTAGCATCCTTCATAATAGATGAAAGATCTTCAGGAGTGTAGTCCTTCCTTTCTTTATCAACCATCTTTTCTGGTTCTCCTGCAACAGAAACAACTACCTTTATTAGTTTATGAGGACCGTCATAAATCCTTCTTAGATATTCAGGATCTGTGGCTTCCAAGCACATAGCCATCCCGACTTTCCAGATTGGATATTCATGTATCTTCAGGATTAGAACCTTGATGGCTTCATACCTACTCATGTTGCTTCTAATCTGTGATGTGGCTGGGGGTGTTGGTTGTGGATTCTGTGGTGCTTCTCTGTCTGCTATTAAAGATTGATTTCAGATCTTAAACTGTTTATATGTCAACAACAAGCTCTGATACCAATTTTTAGGTTCGTAATCAACTGTAGAGGGGGGGTGAATAAATTTTATGCAAATAATTTGACAAAGCTTCAACAAAATTAACAGTTTTTATATTAATAGATAAAAACTGATTACAAATGTACTCTCTCAAAAGGATTAACAAATATCCTTGAGAGCTGCTAGGTTATGCGAATGATATAACAATGTTCGCAATGTTTATAGCATGAACTTAATATGTGCTTTATATAGAGCACGATTACACAATCAATAAGGAATCCTATTCTATTACAATAAGGAAACCTATTACATAACCATGTATAATTGCTTCTAAGATAAAGTCCTTCACCGCCTTGAATTTCTGCTTTCCTTTTCCTTCTCGAATATCTTGAGGTGACAAATCCTGAAGACATCATTTGCTAATCATCAAGTATTGATATAAGTACTGATGACGTCACTATTCAGTAAATGCTGATATAAGTCCTGATAATAACTTCTGATAGTTTCTGTCTAGATATCATTAATTACATCTAATAGATGTTTTAAGTGATGTGCTCTCATTTTTGCATGTGAGAACTTCACAGTTAACTCCATTGGTTTTTGAAGTGATTCCATGAGGCAAGTACAAATGTTCAGTTGGATCACTAGTATCTTTCAGGGAGACAAAAAATATTTGAACTCAAGAATCAATGACCATGCAGTTTGGATTAGATAGTCTTATTATTTCACTCAACTCACATATTCTATTTTCTGGTTAGGATTTTTATGTAATTTGGTCACTTATGATTCAAGATTAAATCAGAAGATGGTTGATAACTTGTGTATTGCCTTAATGTTACTCTTTTAAGGCCAAGTTATTTACTTCCGATAATCATAAGTGCTTAGTCTCTTTGAAACATCTGTAATGTTTCAACTATCAAGTTTGTTTTGCTGAAAAACCTGTTTATCACAATGCTCATAGAGTGGATTAATTAATGTATCATAATTTAACCATTTGAATTACCATATTAAGAATTAATATAAGTTATTGCTTAGAGAAATTTGTCAAGAGATTTGATTAATCATACTAGGTTAATCCAATAAATATGAAATTAGCAAAGATAAGTTCTTAGAAGCAATTGTAACTAATCAGATTTGATCAAGAATTTATCATACAATTAGCAGTTATTAGTCATTAAGTTTCATTTATCATGCTCAGTTTTGACCATTTAAGCATAAGATTACATAAGACATCATAAGTTTTATGACTTGTCATAGTATAACATTCAAGAGCAAGCAAAAATAGCTGAGACAAATAAGAAAGAAAGAGGATTTTTCATTGATAGATATTTAAATTACATAAAAGAAACACCACATAAGTAAATAAAAGATCATAGTCTAGGGTGTTTTCTTCTTGATGGCATTTTTTCCGACTTGCTTCCACGAGGATAACAAGTCGAATGATCCTCTCTTGCTGGGCAACCTTCTCTCTCTCTTTCACATTCTCTATCTTGTTCTTGATGGATAAAAAAGCTCATTTCAAGAAAATGAACTTCCATTTGAAGATCATAGGATAGGGACTGAAAAACATCCAATGGGATCTCTAACACATTGTAGAAGATTCCATCAATACGAACTTTGAACGTAGCGTAGTAAGTTTTGAAGTCCATTTGAGATGTGTTTAGGGATAGAGAGAGGAGATACTGGAGTGAAGTGGAGGAAGTTAGAGTTTGTGTGAATGTAAAATGACGAGTGGAAAACAAGGAGTTTATATTGATGAAATAACTAATCAGATTTCTAAAAGAAATTAGAGTAATTAATTTTTCACCATAATAAGAAGACACGGATAAATAAAAGTTATGCTAGTACACTTAAATCAAGATTAATCAAATAGACACATAACATGCAACATTTTTTATCTAGTCATATACTTTTACTCTCATCATGCATCATGGTAAAATGTGGAAAACTTATCTGAGAGGAGACTTTTAACTCTTGATAAAACATTCTCAGAGAATCTTCTTTAACAAATTATTTACAGTTTCCTTCTTTTCACTTGATTTGTTATCAACCCTGCATTCTCTATTCTCTCCATACCATATGGTATTGAATTATATTGTAAAATCTAAATAATTAGACACTAATATAATTATTATATAATAAAATTTATGATATTTTTTCAGAAGAAGAGTTTATCAATATAAGTCCATCTTGAACAAATAATTCAAGCATTCGCCAAAATTCTAACTGATTTAGAATGACAAAGATTTTGAACAACTTTCTTCATGACCATGGTTTATCACACACTTTTCAATATAATGCATTTTGTATTTCAAGGTCCATTATATTATGAAGTCTCAATATTCTATACCATGAACTCGAAAAGGTATAATTTCAAAAAGTTAAAAATTAGTATTCAACAAATTCTTGCTTATCATAGATAAACTATGCATTCACATAATTATCACTGAACAAGGATGGCAAGGCATGTTGTGAGATAGTTAACTAATTTAAATATTTAACTCTATTAAACTGTATTGTCAACTTCATAATATAATTCATATCATTAATTGAGATAAAAATTGAATTATATCATGAACTCCCAAAAGTTGATAATTAATTGATATGCCTTGCTGCATATGATTCATAAGTTGGACTCTCAAACCTACCATTGAATGAGTAGTTAGAGGTTTCAAATATGATACCTCAGAGTTTGTTACAAGTTTATGACATTAATTCCTAAATAGGAACAATCATTTAAAAATCATCTAAATTTCTTTTCTAGAATATGAACTGTTACATGAGTGAAATCTTACTGCTACAGATAAGATTTTCTGAAAAGATATTTTAAGTTAAAAATGAAGAAATGAGTAACAAGTCATCAACATCAATCTGCGAAAGTTGTCTTTATCTATAACTTAACTAATCTGCGAAAGTTGTCTACTCATAGCAGTTGATAGATAATTATACGTTTATGACTAAGAATTAGCAGTTGACACATAGATTGTTCATCAATGGCTAGATTGTACTTGTAGACTCCAAGTGTTCATTTTCACTGCCAATGACTAAAAAAATCAATTGATATAGTTAAAGTATATTTAATCAAACTCTTAACTATCATAATCCTGATAGTAAATTTCATATAGGAATCATTATTGAACACTTGGCTACCAATTAAAAAATAAGACAATTTATCCATTGCTACACATATAAATCAACAAAAATCAATGAACATAATCGTCTTTATAACAAACTTCCAGATTATGTATTATGACTATCAATTGTTTACAAAGCAATTAATAGGGTGATTTTGATAAGTTAAGATTACCATTCTGTCAGAAAATAGTTTTTTATTAGAATTCTCACATTTAATCTGGCTACTTTTAACACATATCTACTGAAAATTAAATTACATTTCAACATACCTAGCTCACTTGTAACCTAGTGAGAGTGGATTCTTCAAGTGACTTGGTAGAGATATCTGTCTGCATCAATGTGCTTGATCCTTGAGTATTGAACAGAATCCTCAGTTATAGTAAAATCCTAGTGTTGTCACAGAAGATTAGAATTCTTTTCAACTACAAGCCATCTTCCAGATGTAGTGTCTTCATCCTCAACATAGGAGGTTGAATCAAAGTAATTTTTTTTGTTCACTTAAGATGTCAGTTTATCTTTTTAGAGAGTGACAGCTTCATGTAGTTCTTTTCCTATCAACTTTGCAAACCATACAATCCGCATTTAAATAACCAGTTAGATCAAACTCAGAGTCTCTAGAGTACCAATTTCCAAGAGTTGGTGATCTCTTGAGATATCTCAAGAACTTCTTTTATAGTATCTTAGTAAGATTTTCTGGAGATAGATTAAGATTAAGCACACTAACTCGTGGTAAATATAATATTTAGTCTACTATTAGTTAAATATAAATGAGAATCAACTATGCTCATATATCTTGAAATGTCCACTTTCTTTCCTTTAGTATTCACTTCAAGTATGTCAATGGTTGGCATGGGTGATTTTACAGATGTCCAATCAGCTAAGTCAAACTTCTTTAAAAGAAAATGCATAACTTTTGTTTAACTTACGAAGATTCCATCACTCACTTGATTTACTTGACCTCAAGGAAGTAAGTGAGTTCACTCATCATGCTCATTTCATATTTACTTATCATTAACTTTGACTAACCTTTTACAGGATTTATCAACTGTAGAACCAAGGATTCTATTATCCACAGAGAATTGTACAATCTACTAGAGCAATTTACATTTCTAAAAAAAGAGAGTTTAACTGTTGTACCTCTGAAGAAATGATCTTCAAGTGAAAGTTGATATAAGATTCATATCATGCTCTAGATAATTGTCCAAATCCATAAAATGCTTTTAGAAGCCAGTCCACAAACTCTGCAAGTGTTGAATCTTCAAGATCATGAGATTAAAGTACATAAGCTCCTTTTTTAAAATCTTTTATTGGACAAGCACTTTCTGCTTCAATTTTATATATTTTGAAACTGACATGAGTTACATAGACTGGAAAAATTCTTATTGCTTCCAATTTTGTTACCAGTGAGAATGATCCATCACTGTCAATCTTCACTTCATCCGGATAGTCTTCAGAAACTATACTAGATTTGTTCCTTGAAGTCATGCCATTTCCATCTACCTTGATTCTGAGTAACCACTTAGTTCCATTGACTGAGATGTCGTTTATTCTAGGCACCATGTTAGATGTATTTGTGATGTCATGTCTAATATGATTTGTGTTTAGTTTTCAGATCTTACTTAACAGGACAAATCAGTATTTAACTGGAAATCAGTACTTATACTGAAGTCAAAACTTAAGATATCAGAACTTAAGTTGTCAGAACTTAAGTTATCAGGAGATATTTATCAGGAGATAATATCAGGACTTAAGGAGACGTTCAGATAAGGAAGGCGACTGATTGAAAGGAAAGAAGATCAAGACAAACATAAGAAGAAATATGCATGGAGAAGAATTCTATAAGGAATGGAATACTTGGAAGAAAAGATAACTGCTTGATATATATTAGGAAGCAGAATTGTATTCGATATCAATTAGAAGATTATCTTGTAACTGTATAGTATATAAACACAGACATAAGGTTTACACTATATGTGTTATCATAATCGAGTTTATTATTCATTGTAACCCTAGCAGCTCTCATGATAATCTGTTCATCACTAAGAGAGAACAGTTGTTTGTAACAGAGTTTATTGTGTTGAATAAAATCTGTTTTCTGTTACTTGAGTTCTTATCTTCGATTTGATTGTAGTAAACACTGTATTCAACCTCCTTCTACAGTGTATGTGACCTAATAAGTGGTATCAGAGCAATCTGTTAACATACATATAGTAAAGATCCAAAAACAATTATGTCTGAAGAAGTACAAACTCCAACCAAGCCCACCAAAACTGAAGAAACTCCAAAGAATCGAATCCATAATCGATATGAGACAATTAGGGTTCCCATACCGAAATCTTCTGAGTATCCCATATGGAAGGTGAGGATGTCTATGTTTCTGGAAGCTACAGATCTAAAATACCTTGACAGAATTAATGAAGGACCACACAAGCCAACCAAGCTCTCTGTTATAGTTATAGATCAGCCAGCACAGACTATACCAAAGGAGAAAAGTGAATATACAACTGAAGATATCTCATCTATTGCAAAGGATGCAAAGGTAAGACATTTGCTACACAGTCCCATTGATAATGTCATGTCAAATAGGGTAATTAACTGCAAGACTGCAAAAGAGATATGGGATGCCTTGGAGACAAGATGCCAGTGAACTGATTCAATTAAGAAGAACAGGAGGACTATACTCACTCAAGAGTATGAGCACTTTGACTCAAAACCTGATGAGTCATTGACTGGTTTATATGATAGATTTGCCAAACTCTTGAATGATCTGTCACTGGTGGATAAGGAATATGATCTTGAAGATACTAATCTCAAATTTCTTTTAGCTCTTCCTGAAAGTAGGGATTTGAAGGCCACAACTATAAGAGACAACTATGCTCTTGATGAAACTACTCTTGATGAAATTTATGGTATGCTCAAGACTCATGAACTTGAGATGGATCAAAGAAGCAAGAGGCATGGGAGAAAGTCAAGGATAGTTGCTCTTAAGGCTGAGGAGCAATCCCCTAAAGTGGCTGTCTCAAAGAAAGGCAAAGGAAAGGCACTCATCACAAAGTCTGATACTGAGTCATCAAGTCCTGATAGTGATGAGGATTCAAAAACTGAAAGTCTATCTGAGATGGACCCTGATGAAGAGATGATGAAGCTATGTGCTCTTATGGTGAAAGGAATCACAAAGATTGCATACAGGAAATTCAGAAGGGGAAAGAAGTTTTCCCGGAAAGGTGCAAGTTATGATAAGAAAGGTTTCAGAAAATCTGAAGGCAAAGGAGGAAAGTTTGACAGAGGAGATTACTCAAATGTCAAATGCTACAACTGTGGTGAGAAATGCCACATATCTCCTGACTGCAATAAAGTGAAGAGTGACAAAGGAAAGGCTCTTGTCACAAAGAAGAAAAGCTGGACAGACACTTCAGATTCTGAAAGTGAGGTGAACTATGCCTTGATGGCAAATGCTGATAGCAGTTCTGAAGCTGATGAGTTAAAGGTACCTCAAACAACCTATGCTTTTCATACTGATGATATTACTGAGTTGAGAAGATATCTTAAAACCATGTTCATTAGTTATAGAGATCAAACTTTAACACGTGAGAGATTAACTTTTGAAAATCTTGCTTATAAAAAGAGGAATGATTATTTAGAAAAAGAGTTAGTTATGTTCCATCAAACTCAGAAAGATAGAGATGATGCTTTCTATGTTAGAGATGAAGTGCTTAAAATGAATGAATCTCTAAAAACTGAGTTAGAAAAGGAAAGAGATATTATCAGGACTTGGACTAACTCTGGCAGAACAACTCAGAATTTGTTAAGTAGTGAAAACTGGAAAGAGGGCTTAGGTTATGGAGATGATAAGAATGATAAAGGAACTGTAGAAATTGAGCCTATAGTTGTTAAACAAAATCCAAAGGTAAATCCTGTTAAGTTTGTAGCTGTAAAGTTTGATATTGATAAATCAGAAGTTAAAGAGAAATTAACTTCTGACAAACCAAAACAGGATAAGCCAACTGAAGTAAACATAGGCTTAATGACAAAGAAGCAGCTTAAGCATAAGCTGAAAGATATTAAGAATGTAACCAAGGTAAAGCCACCTAGGAAAAATAGGAATGGAAAAGTAGGTGTGAACAAAAGCAATAATTATAAGCCTGTTCCTAATGCTCCTAGAAAGAAATGTAATAATGGTGGAATTCTAACCATCTGGCTTCTTTTTGCAGGAAGAATAAGAACATAAACTCCTTACCTTCAAAATCAGGAGTTAAGAGTCAGTCTGTTAGATACAGGCCACAAAATACTTGTTTTCATTGTGGTAGTTTATCGCATTCCATTTATATTTGTAAGGAATATCATAGTTTGTACTATGATTATTATCAAATAAAACCATCTTTAAAGAAAGTTAGCATTAATCCTTCTAGTGTAAGTTCTGATGCAAAGTCTGATATTGCAAATTCTGATAAAAAACTGTTAACATAAATTCTGATGCTAAATCCACTACAAATGTTAACAAACTTAATAAGGCCAAAGGATCCAAGCAAGTTTGGTTCCTTAAAACTAATCATTAGTGGTCTTTGTGATTGCAGGGCAACAGGAAAAACATCTTAGTTCTGGACTGTGGATGTTCAGGACATATGACTGGAAATAAAGCCCTGCTATCAGACTTTGTGGAGAAAGCTGGCCCAGGTGTTTCTTATGGAGATGGCAATATGGGAAAAACTCTGGGAGATGGCAATATTAATCTTGGGAATGTCATCATTGAAAAAGTAGCTCTAGTCATAGGACTTAAACACAATTTGCTGAGTGTTAGTCAAATCTATGATAGAGGTTATCATGTAGATTTCTTTGAAGAACACTGTGAAGTTGTTAGCAAATCTACAGGAAAAGTTGTTCTAAAAGGATACAGGCATGGTAACATTTATGAAGCCAAGCTTTCAACAAGTACTGATGGTTCTACAATCTGTCTGTTAAGTAGAGCATCAATTGAAGAAAGCTGGAATTGGCACAAGAAACTCTCTCATTTAAATTTCAACGATATAAATGAACTAGTCAAGAAAGATCTTGTGAGAGGACTGCCAAAATCAGTATTTGCTCCTGATGGCCTTTGTGATTCATGTCAAAAGGCAAAATAAAGAAAATCTTCATTCAAGAGCAAGACTGAATCTTCAATTCTTGAGCCTTATCACCTTCTACATGTTGATCTATTTGGTCCAGTGAATGTCATGTCTATTGCAAAGAAAAAATATGCTATGGTCATAGTGGATGAGTTCACCAGATACACATGGGTGTATTTCTTGCACACAAAAACTAAAACTGCATCTATCTTGATTGATCATGTCAAACAACTGGATAAAGTGGTTAAAGACTCTGTGAAAATCATAAAAAGTTATAATGGCACTGAGTTCAAGAATTTGAACATGGAAGAGTTCTGCAAAGACCAAGGAATCAAGCAGGAGTTCTCTATCACTCTTTTCTTTCTCAGGTATAAGAATTAGAACAGCAACATCAAATGAATGTCTCTATCACTCTTTTCTTTCTCAGACTGAACCAAAGAAAGTGGAAGAAGCTCTTCAAGATGCTGATTGGGTGCAAGCAATGCCGGAAGAGTTAAATGAATTTGAAAGAAATAAAGTCTGGACCCTAGTGCCAAGACCAAAGAACATATCTGTTATTGGTATAAAGTGGGTGTTCAGAAATAAAACTGATAGTGATGGCATAATTACAAGGAATAGAGCAAGGTTGGTTGCAAAAGGATATTCTCAACAAGAGGGAATTGATTATGATGAAACATTTGCACCAGTTGCTAGATTGGAAGCCATAAGGATATTTTTGGCTTATGCTGCTCACAAAAAGTTTATAGTCTTTCAAATGGATGTAAAAAGTGCTTTTCTTAATAGAGAATTGGAATAAGAAGTATATGTTGAACAACCTCCAGGTTTTGTAGATTCAAAATTTCCTAATCATGTCTACAGACGTGATAAAACACTTTATGGCCTTAAGCAAGCTCCAAGAGCATGGTATGAGACATTAGCTCAGTTTCTTCTGGAAAGTGGATTTAACAGAGGGACTATTGACAAAATATTATTTTATCTTAACCATGGAAATAACTTACTTTTATTGCAGATATATGTTGATGATATCATTTTTGGTTCTAGAAATGACAGACTTTGTAAAAGGTTTGCCAAGCTAATGCAGTCAAGATATCAAATGAGTATGATGGGATAACTTAGCTATTTTATGGGCCTTCAAGTCAAGCAGAATGAAGAAGGAACTTTTATTTGTCAATCTAAGTACACCAGAAATTTGTTGAAAAAATTTGGAATGCAAGATTGTTCAAGTGCATCCACTACAATGGCCACTGCAACAAAATTGGATAAAGATATTGGTACATCATTAGATATTACTGATTACAGAGGTATGATTGGCTCACTACTCTATCTAACTGCAAGTAGACCTGATATCATGTATGCTACCTATTTTTGTGCAAGATTTCAAGCAGATCCAAGAGAACCTCACTTAACAGCTGTGAAAAGAATTTTCAAGTATCTTAAGGGTACATCTGATCTGGGATTGTGGTATCCTAGAGAATCAGACTTTAAGCTAATAGGTTACTCAGATGCAAATTTTGCAGGATGCAAAATAGACAGGAAAGCACAAGTGGAAGCTGCCAATTTCTTGGAGGCAGATTAGTTTCTTGGTTTAGCAAGAAACAAAAGTCAATTTCCACATCAACTGCAGAAGCAGAATACATTGCTGCAGAAAGCTGTTGTGCATAGATTCTTTAGATGAAGAATCAGTTACTGGATTATGGGTTAACATATTCTAAAATCCCTATTTACTGTGATAATCAAAATGCTATTGCTATGACAGGTAATCCAGTTCAACACTCAATGACAAAGCACATCAGCATTAGGTACCACTTCATAAGGGAACATGTGGATGAAGGTACAGTGAAATTGCATTTTGTTCCAACAGATCAACAACTAGCAGATATCTTCACAAAACCACTATGTGAAGCTACTTTTACAAGATTGGTAAATGAACTTGGAATGGTTTCAGATTCCTTCTCTAAATCTGCTTAGTTTATGTTCTGACACATCAGACTTTATGATCAGTATTTACAGATATTACTATCTTTGTGTATTCTGTGCTTAAATTGAAAATTTTCTAAGTGTTGATTGTTGTCTGATGTGAATTTTTAAACTCTGATAGTGATATGAATGTTTCTGTGACTATTCAATCCAATGAGGATAACTGTGCTAGATGTTGCCCTAGTAGTCTTTAATATACTAATAATCCCATGTTTGAAGTAATTGTTTATATGGAAATCTTTTAACACAAGCAAATTCTGATATTGAGCTTGGTTAAAGTTTACTTTGTGTATCTTATTACTAAGTCAAAAACTAGAATACTGCTTCTTATCTGTTAAGTTCTGATGTTAGTAAATCTGATGGCTGTACTAAGTGCTGATAAGCCTCACTTATCAAAAGAAAAAGAAAAGAAAAGTAATAAATATCAGGTACTCCTTTGAGATCTAGAGAAAAATATATGTGGAAGGGAAGACCCAAGTGCATTGCTGGTATTAAGTAATATGCATTAGAAAAGCAAAATAAAATTTTCTAGGTGACTTTTCATATTCTCTAATTACTGGAGAAATACTCTGATAATAGCATAAATTCTGATAAGCAGTTGTGACTCACTTACACTGAGAAGCCACTGTAAAAAGGAATTTCAAAAGATGCATAAAATGAGCACAAAATAGTTGAGGTGGACTCATGCATGAACTCATTCTATAGTAGATTTCAGAATAATGACATATTTTAATCAAAGTTCTTAGTTATGCCTTATTTCTAAGATGTACTGAAGTGAATCAAACTTTACTCTTTGTCTAATATTTAGCTTAATGCACACACATACACTCCATATGAATGATGAAAATTACTATGGTGATAAATGTTGTTTTAGATGAACAGTTTAAGTGTCAGTTGCATAAATTCTGAGGACAAGTTCTGATGGAAGTTCTGATGATTAAGTTCTGATGTACTCATATCATTATTTGTGTGAAGAATAACAGGAATAAACATTCACTTTTCGAGTAAATGAGCCATATTCCGATGACTTTTAAATCCTGATAAGAATCAAGTTCTGATGCTGACGTGGCAGTATTTATTTACTTGGTTTATTTTTGGTCATTACTTGAACGGTCATATTTTTACAGAATATTGGTTTATGTGAGATAAGGCAGTAATAATCATTTGTTTAGTGGGAACAGTTTTTTTAAACTGAACGTGCAATGTAATTATTACTTATTTACCGTGCCCATTAACTTTTGCCTTAACTACTGCATGCCTGACAGGTGTAAAGGTCTGTTCCACTTCTTATTAACTGCTGTCACGTGGGGTGTCTAAGTAAAAGAGATAAAAGATTTTCAAATATTTTCTTTTCCTTTTTATTATACTTTCTCTCTTTTCTTATTCTCTCTCACATTTTCTGACGGTTTTCTTTACAGGCATTTTCTCAAACACCTTACAGGCACTCTAACTTCTCACTTATTTCTGATGGCACCTAAGGATTTAATTGTTGATGGAGCCAAGTTTGTCCCAAATAATTATGCTGTAATCCTGACTAAGGCTGAAACTCCATCAGATTTGCACTTTGTGCAAGATTTATTAGCTCATAGTGAGATTGGGTATGCTTTGACCCCACCTCAAACTATTTCCAGCCAACAAGTGCTGACATTTTGGAGAACTGGGCTTTTTGATGATGGTGGTGCTACTGGTACTCCAAGCATCATATTCACATCAAGAGATGTTGAGCATGTGGTTACTCCTGGAGCAGTTCGTAAAGCTCTCCACTTACCTGAAGGTTGCACATTCTCAACAATGGAGGATCCTTTCTTACAGCAGCTCATGGCCAGTTTGGGCTATGAAAAAAGTTTGGGAAAGCTGGGTCAACTGAAAAGAGCAAATATCAGAAAGGAATGGAGCTTTTTCTTTGATTGTATCACTAAGGCATTCTCCAATAAGTGCTCCAACTTTGATGCTATTGCCATCATGAGTCAACAAATCGGGTATGCCCTAATTCATCAAACTCATTTTGATTTTGCAAGTGCTGTGCTAGGTTTCATAGGGGATAGGATGACAGAGGATAGGAATGTAGTATACTTTGCTAGATTCTGTCAGCTTATATATACATTTTGTTGTGCTGATGAACCCCAACCTACCAGTGATTTAATTACACCCTTTAAGCTTGCAAAAAGGGTCTTTAATGATTTGTTAAATGCTGACATTAAGAAACCAGTACAGAGACCCTTACAGATTCCTCAGTTAGTAAAACAGATTCTGGTAAATGCTGATCCACAAACATGCACATCTGTTTATCCTGATGTTCAATTCACCAACACATCCAAGCCAACTCAACAACCATCAGAACCTACCATCTCTCATCACCCTCAACCTTCTCCACCTCAACCTACTCAACCCTCCATCAGGACATATTTCAAACCATTACAGTCATCTCAACCTCAGCCTTCAGCACATCCGGTGACGCCTTCATCTTCCAAACCCAAGAGGACTAAGATAGTACCTCAGACTCAACTTAAGAGAAGGAAAATTATTCTGAGAGATGAGTCAGACAATGAGGAACATGTTCTAATATCAAAACCTGTTGTTGTAGAAGCTGAGAAGATCTCTCCTCAGAAAGACACTGAAACTGGGAGTTCTAGGCCCCTCAAAAGGCTTAGAAAGCTAAATTCTGATGATGAAGCTCCCAAAGCCTCTAATTCTGCAAAGAGACTTAAAAAGCAAAGAGCCAGGAGGGCTGTAAGTGTATCATCACACTCTGAAGCAACTCTGGAAGAAGCATCTAAGGAAGGGGGTCAGGAATCTCTAATCCCAACAGAACCTATAGTAATTGAATTACTTCGTAATGCTGAATCAGCTCAAAAGTCTCCTATTCAAGAACAAAGGAATATTCCAGAGCAAGTGCTTACACCTCCTTGTCTCCTGTAATTGATCCAGTACATACTGAAGACCCAGGTACAAGTGCTGAAATTAATATTCATAACTTGGTTGTGTCTGAGGTTCTGTACTTGGAAGCTCCACCAACTCAACTCACTCCACCAACAACACCACTTCTAGATGCTAATTTCAATGAAGATATTCCAACCACACCAATTCTGAATCTGGATGATGAAAATCAGATTTTAGGTGGGCATCAAGATTTGGCTGTTGATCAGAACTTAGCTGCAGATCAGAACTTAGAGGATGATGTTGAAGCCTCTATAGTCTCACATACTGTTCTTTTATTGGAGGATGCTGATGCTGCAGGATCTGTAAGTTCTGATGCTGTTAATGCTAAACTTACTGGTGAAGCTGGTGTAAATGTAGATGCTGATGCAGCTGGTCCATCAGGACATGCACCTCAACAAGCTCCAAACAAAGCTGATTTAATCAAGAAGTTTGTTAGAGAGGATGCACCAGTACCTTGGAGTGAAACTCCTAGAGGACAGGAGTGGACTAAGGAATGGAACTCAGTTAGTTTTGTTCCTACTGGAAAAATTCTTGCTGAGCACCTTGCCAAAGCTGATGACATGCTGATAAATGATGATTTCAAGGCACAACTGAGAGTTACTTCAATGAGTACTAGGCACCTTCAAGGTCAACACTCAATAACTAATGACAAGGTGAATAAAATTCAAGAATCCTTGATCCAGCAAGATATGAATATAAAATTGGAAAAGAACAGAGTTTTCAAGCCAGCCTTTGAAAGAATTGGGTATATTGAAAAAACTCAGGAGAAGCAACAAGCTCAAATTGATGAAATTCTAAAGAATCAAGCTTCTCATCAAACTCAACTCAATGAGATCCGATCCTCAGTGGAATTGCTTGTCTCATCTTCTTTTACCTGCTGATGCCAAAAAGGGGGAGAAAGTAAGTAAGTCCAAATGCAAATCTATTCAATCGCTGAAGGGTAAGGATGATGGAAACGATGACCAGGGAAACTCTGGAATGGGTAGAGGTCATGGTCAAGGCAAAGGTGGCAAATGTTCTTCATTAAAGACAACTAAAATTTCTACATAAAGAATAAGTTCTGATACCGGTAAAAGGATAAGTTCTAGTGAACATCTGGAACTTGATGAAGAAATTTCAACGAGATTATTTCTTAAAGAAAATCCTGGAATGGACTTTGAAAGTCTAAAGGAAGAAGAAGCTAGACTTAAAGTAGAAAAAGTCAACTCCAAATCTAAAGCTTTTGTTTTTGAAAAGAAACTTCCAAAACTTAAGGGTATTGTGATTAAGGAAAGGACAAATTCTGAGGCAACCAAAGCCAAATCACAAGTGGAGGTAGATCCAAGATCCAAGGGTAAAGAAAAAGTTGATGAACCTGTAAAAGTATATGTGCCAGTCATGGATGAAGAAATAATTGATGAATAAGATGTTAGTCTTACTCTGATGAAAAAGAAGATTTCTCAAACAACCTCTGACATGGCTCAAGTTGTTCATAGTCAAGATGTAGTAAGTTCTGATATGACAGTGAAGCAAGCAACCTCTGACATAGCTCAAGTTGGCTTGATATCAGAAGATAAGGAAAAGGAAACCTCTGATATTGCTCATGTTAAACCTTCAAAGATGCTACTACCAGGATTCACCAAAGCTCAACAGACTCAACCTTTAAAGACTATATCAAGTGGTTTTGAAGCAAGAGTTGTTACAGGAAAGGAAGCAAGAGATAAATCTGGATTGGGTAGTTCAAAAGAGAAGAGAGTAAGAAATACTACCAATGATCCAACTTCCTTAAGTGAACCAGGTGTAGGAGCAACTCCTGAGAGATTGAATCAACTTGAATCTGTACAAATGGTTTACCATTCTATTTTGAAAGAACATATTATGTTATATTTTATGACAGATGGGAGGGTATTCCAGATCAGGAAGAATGCTATTCCACTGAAGTATTTTGAAGAACTGGAACATGTTCTATTTCTACTTCAAGTGAAAAACATATCAACAAATGGTGCTGCAGATTATTTAAGATCAAATATTCAAAGACAGAAGAAGCTTTACTCTGTAAAGTCTGACAATCCATACTGTCCCAAGTACAGATCTCATAGTGGAGAAAAAGTTGAAATGAAGCCTAATACTGCTAAAAAACATTTTATGGTATTAAGGGACTTGAATTTAATCTTGATTCTGACAAAACCTACATAATCAGACTAGATCAGGATATAAGGAAAGCTAAAATAAATGATCTCAGGGCTGCTATTTTTTAAACTGGTGAAGATACAGTTGAATTGAAGAATGCTAAAAGGAGGATGATCAATGAACTTGAATATGCTGAGAGATGTTTGTTGAAGAACTATCTCAGAACAACTCCTGACATCAAAGAGATCATAAATTGAAGCCAAGTCAAAGATCTACAATAGCTTAAATTCTGAAGTGTATACAGACTGAAGCTGTTATCAGACCTTAAGGATGGTAAAGCTACAAGGACTGTAAGTTGTAGTTATCTAGTCAAATTCTCATGCATTTGTACTTAATATTTTTGACATCATCAAATATCTGTTAAACTTCTATATTATGCTAATTTACAAGTTGGGGGAGATTGTTAGATATATTTGTGATGTCATGTCTAATATGATTTGTGTTTAGTTTTCAGATCTTACTTAACAGGAGAAATCAATACTTAACTGGAAATCAGTACTTATACTGAAGTCAGGACTTAAGATATCAGAACTTAAGTTGTCAGAACTTAAGTTATCAGGAGTTATTTATTAGGAGATAATATCAGGACTTAAGGAGACGTTCAGATAAGGAAGGCGGCTGATTGAAAGGAAAGAAGATCAAGACAAACATAAGAAGAAATATGCATGAAGAAGAATTCTATAAGGAATAGAATACTTGGAAGAAAAGATAACTGATTGATATATATTAGGAAGCAGAATTGTATTCGATATCAATTAGAAGATTATCTTGTAACTGTGTAGTATATAAACACAGGTGTGGCGCCCTCCAAACCCGGGTCAGAAGTTTGGGGTCCACACACACACCTTATTTATAACCTGCTTATAACAATAATAAAGATAATAATAATATATGCAGTGACCATACTTACCAACCACCACGGACCACAACAGGTTAAAGTATGCACACAAGCCAAACACACTAATATATTACAAACCGTTCAAATCCCAATCCTTTAAACTCAAACTGAGTATTAAACTTTATTATAACTTTTACAAACTTAAATTAGCCCAAAAGAAGACTACTAGCTCAGCTTCCTCAACCTGAACCCCTAGCTCTCGCGCTGGACTGGGGATCCTCCTTACCAACTGGTTCCTTTTTAACTGAAAAGAATATGCACAACATCGCACAAATGAGCTAACTAGCTCAGCAAGTCACAATGACAGAACTGAGAATAATGATCATCAGGTGAATATGATTATGATATCAAGTGAACAATGGATTATGATTTAGAATTGGATATTATACTTTTAATTTAAAAACCAAGGTTAGGCTGCTGATCAGTCACACACTAACCCCGAGCAAGGCACACAACATTGCTCTAACTAGTGGATCCAAGGCACACATTGGCCTAACTTGACCATTATATGGCCTGACCACGAATCTGGTCCACAATTTTATAAAAACAATCCAATTCTAACATAATAACAGAATATGCAATAATAAACAATAACCAGAATCAATAACAACAATAAGTGTTTAACAATGAAAGGGTTTTAATCCTTGTAAGGATCAATAAGGCAATTTAAAAGCTTGGATGCTGGGTAATGAAAGAATTGGATAATAAAGGAATCAACATTTCAGGGTTTCAAAGATTTGGGCTTTCAAAGCATAGGATGCAATGGTTGAGTATACAAGTAATTCAGTTCAGTGTTTGGGATTTTGTTTGCATGTATTTGTGGAGTAGTATCGTATGTTTGAGATTCGTGTTTGGGTACACAACAATCAATGGATTAGAAAGAATAAGGTTTATGGCTCAAGAACAATAACTGAAATCAGGGTTTGGGTTGCAGTGCTTCAAAGCACTTGCAATATCAACAAGACTATCAAGTACTACAATATCTCGAGAAAGTTCAGAACACTTGCCTGGTATTAGCTTACTACACTGCACTTGTTTCCAATCACAACCGTCTTACTCCTCAACTATCTGTTTCCCTTTCCTACGTCTTGCCTCTTCTGCTCATATATCATAAGCATCTATCAATAATTGACTCATAGAATTCTATTCAACACATACTTCTATCTACCCTTCGTTTTACCCAAATCTGATTAACGGATTGAAAGTTATGCAATAATCAAGTAAACACCGAATATATAGACCGATAGTCAATCAACAAGTCACGTATAACACACAATACATCACGTAATCAATGATATATCATTTATAAAGAAGTCTCAGGTCATAAATAGGCTTTCTGGTGTTTAAAATGATTTTTAAAACATTTTTCGGAATTAAAACGGGTCGTTGGATCAATTTCGGGTTAATAAACAGGGTTCGGTTGGCCAATTCTGGCTCCGCAACAATTTTAGAATAATTATCGAGCCTCGAAAATAATTTAGAATACTATTTTAAAGCTCGAAACTATTTTTTGGAATTTTTAAATCATTTTTAAATAATTAAATCTAATTAAATAATTAATTAAAATCAATAAATAATCAATTAAATCAATTAATCAATTAATTTTCGAATTAATTGACCAATTAATCAATTAGAAATTAACTGAAATTAATTAACTAATTAATTTAGATTTATTTTTGAATTAAAAATAATTTTCGGAATTAAAATAATAATTTTTAGAATTTTCAGAAATTAAAAATGAATTTTTATAATAAAAATAAATAGGAAATATGATTTTTAAATATTTTTAAAACAGGAATCCAATTTTTGCAAAGTCTGGAAACTTCAGGGACCAAACTACATCGTTTTCAAAACTATAGGTACTAAACTGTAATTTTCCAGCCCCGTCGCCGAAAAATACAGGGGTGGCCAGAGAACACGTTCCCGGCGACCTCACCCCTCCAACACCTCCAGATCACATCTATATTTCACCAAGAACTCAACCATACCAACAAATCATTCTAATCATCCCTGAGTTGGCCGGAATTTAGCCGTGAAGTTTGCCAGTTTCCGGCGAACTTCGGAAAATATCAAAAGACAACTCCCTTCTCTACAGACCTCGGTGATTCATGAAACTTATACGACTAGATTGCAAATTTCACAGAGAATACAATCCACTATACCACAACATCAATCTATTCCAGAATAAGAAACCCCCAAATTTCAATTAAGAACATTCATACGGGTTATAAACCCTAATTTTGAAATTCGAAAATCAAACTCAAATTTGAACATGTTATTGAACTCCAAATCAGACGTATAATATATCAAAATCATCAGGAAAACAAGCTCTACAACATGCAATCATCAAATCATACAAACAATCATCCGAACAAAAATTCATATTTTTCATAAAAATAATTCGAAAATAAATAAATTTTTAGAAATTAAACCTTTGATTTTGCAGTAAAACAGGTTATGGAATCTGATAGAGCTCTTCAAGACCTTCAATTCTGGTACTCGAGCTTTTCAAACAAAGATCAATAACACCTTCAAAAGTTGGTTTGATCATTGAAACAGGTTATGAATATAGGATTTTTGTCTGTAAAATTATATATTTATCTGTCTGCAAATGATTTTGATACGAAATAAAATACGGTAAAAGGCTATTTATATTTACGGAAAATTAGTATCCCGTTGGATCATTCCGGATATAAAATGGTACGTTTATTTATAAAAACTGATCCAAACGGTATCGGTTTTCGGGATAATTATCCAAATCAGTACAATTTGTACTGCGGTCTTGGTCTCAGCGCCTAGTTACACGTACTACGAAGTGATAATTGGGATAGTTTAATAAAAAGCTCTCGTTTATCGAAAATACGGGTTTTATTGATTTACCGAAACAAATATTGTATCGAAAACGTTGCGCCGGGACCCGCGCAGAACAAACCGTACGCCGGATCGAAAAAGTCGAAACATGGAATATGCTCGGAATATTACAATTAGGTTAGGAAGGAGTTCTCGGAAGAGTTTCGGGTTCCAAAAACGTAACAACGGGTGACGTCGGTTGGTTCCCGTTTTTATAAAATAGATTTTAAATACCCGGAAAAAGATTTTATAAATTTCATATGATTCTTATAAATTCATAAATCATCATAAAAATAACTAGGAAGATATGACAATTATATATATTTTATTTTGGACATATAAAAATTAAAATACTCAATTAATATTATTTTTGAATATCCAAGTACAGATAACACTTAACAATTAACTCATAGAATAGATACTGAACAAACATAATAATTATTTAATAGCAAAAATAATTACACGATATATCCCGGATATTACAACAGGCATAGGGTTTACACTATATGTGTTATCATAATAGAGTTTATTATTCATTGTAACCCTAGCAGCTCTCGCGATAATTTGTTCATCACTGAGAGAGAACAGTTCTTTGTAACAGAGTTTATTATGTTGAATAAAATATGTTTTCTGTTACTTGAGTTCTTATATTCGGTTTGATTGTAGTAAACATTGTATTCAACCTCCTTCTATAGTGTGTGTGACCTAACATACCAACTTCCTGGATTTGTTTTCTTCAAATTGGTTTAGCACTTGTTGCATGAATATAATCCAATTTGATTCCAGAAGAGCTTCTTTCTCTTTCTTGGGTTCTTCCTTGGATAAATATTATTGTTCAAGCATTCCTCTTGACTAACTCTTCTAATTTCTACTTTAACATATGTGTTACTAGAAGATAAGTTCAGTAGATGACTCCTAATCCATTTTCCTTGAGAGGGCAAGCTTAGTGTTGATGATGAAACATTTCTAAGCTACAGAGAGTTTGAACTGAATTTCCTTGATACTCCCCCGGAGTGAGATACTTCAACTTCATTAGCAATTGTTGTCATTTCTCTTTCTCTATCGACTGATAGCTCATTAATGGCTAGATCTTTTGATCAATGGTTATCTTGTTAAATTGACTAAAGGCTATTCTATTCTATTGTTCAGCTGCTATTTCCACATGTCTTGGATTAACAGTATATTTGATGCTTTCTCTGAAAATATCATCATCAATATTTTGCCAATCATTCTCCATATCACTTTATTTGAGACGATCTTCAAAGATCTGATCCTTCAATCCTTGAATCTTTTTTTTATTTGATGAATCATGGATTGTTTCCATAACTTTTCTGTTGATTCTCAGATTGCAGATCTTGTAGGTTTTTCCTACTGAACATCCAACAAGTATTCTTTCTACTGCTTTAGCTTCAAACTCATCAACAAATTCTTTTTGATTTCTTATAATGAAGCATTTGCAGCCAAAGTCATGAAGAAGTTTCTATGTTGGCTTTTTTCCAAGTACTTTATTGATTAAAGAAGTATTTTAAATTAAGCATGCATCTATAGTAGCTTCAGTCCAGAAGTATGTAGATATCTTTGATTCTCCAAACATTCCTCTTTCTACCTCACTGAATGTTTTATTGCTCTTTTCAGCTGCTCCATTTTATAGTGAAGTTCTTGATGCAGATAACTCATGAGTTATTCTTTTCTTTGCAAAGAATTCTTTGATGTGATTGATGATGATTTCAGTAGCTTTAATTTTTTAAAGGCAAAAGAATATCCAAGTAAATTATGAAATATCAATGATCACTGGATATAATTTCTTCAAATGCAAGACACGATCTGATCCAGATGGATCCTTATGTAGAAATTGCAGGTGATTGTGAAGTTATGACTCTGTCCTCTTCTTGAATAAGACCCTTTTCTTCTTATCAAGTTTATAAGCATCATGAAGGCCATCCTTGGAAAATTGTAATTCTGGTATTTATCTTATTGGGTTCTTACTGATCAAATTGCTCATTTTTGAAAGTTTCAAGTGAGACAACTCCTTGTGTGTTACCCATTTTTCATCCGTGTTTGTCTTGTTGAGCTTACAAACCATTGATTTAGCACCAACTGAGTTGAAATCAGCTATATGCATATTTTCTTTTCTTTTTCCAGATAAAAGGACCTTGTTATCATTTTTGTTATTGACAACACATGCTTCTTTATCAAAAATGACCTTAGATCCATTGTCACATAGTTGGATGACACTTAGAAAGTTGTGCTTGAGTCCCTCAAATAATACTACATCGTCGATGATGACATTTACAACATAAATCAAGCCATATCCCACGATTTATCCTTTGCTATCATCTCCAAAGATCTGGGCAAGCTTTCTCTTCAAACTTAGTGAGCAGGGATGAATCACCAGTCATGTGACATGAACAACCACTATCTACATACCAAACATTCCTTCTTTTTCCCTGCACTCAACAAAACCAATTCAATTTGATTTTGGTACCCAAGTTTTATTGGGTCATACCTTGTTAAATGCCTTCTTTGCTTTGTGATCATTTGTTGTTTTTAAGTTTGGTAGGATTCAAACCTAGTTTTACTATTATGCAAGACATGCATGTACAATAACAAAACTAAGTCACATTGACAACCCTAAGATTCAGTTGCTTGATAATCAATTTTTTATTCTGTATTGTATTACTTGAGTCTGTAAAATGGTTAGAAGATTAGTCTGGAGGATTTTTTTTTGTGAACAGATTCAAGCTAAGGAATAAACTCTGGAAGAAGATCAAGCCATGATCATGCCTCAGAGAAAAGTGTAGAAGTTTGGAGTTGATTAAAGCTTTTCTATAAAAAATGTTCTAAGTCAAGATATCGACAAGTCACAGATCAAGTTATATCGAGAAGTCATTCGAGAAGTCCAAAATGACTATCGAGAAGTCCAAATTGGCTTATAGAGAAGTCTTAGAGATATCGACAAGTCAAATAAAGATATAGAGAACTGGAGATATCAACAAGTCATATATGCATAGAGAACTCAGATATATCGATAAGTCAAATGAAGATGTGAAGAATTGGAGATATCGACAAGTCAATTTCTCGTACAGAGATCTCAGAGATATCGATAAATCAAAATATGTATATAGAGATCTCTGAGATATCGACAAGTCACTTCTATATGTAGAGATCTCAGACATATCGACAAGTCATTTCCCATGAAAGGATATAGAGACCTCGACAAGTCAAGTATACCTATAGAGAACTCAGAGATCTTGATAAGTGATAATACTTATTGAGATATCACTCCTCTATAGAACAAACTGGAGATCTCGACATACTTATCAAATACAGAATATAGACAAGTTCAAGATTCAATATTATTAGTCAACAAATAATCTATTCACTAGATTAAAAAGTCTATAAAGTAGCTGGGAGGATACAAGATCAAGGGCCAAGATTAACTGCACAAAGGATGGTCACAAACCTGCAAGATTCTGTACATATTTTCTAAGCTAGAAATGGAAATAGAAAAAGGTTGCTTTAGAAAATAGTTTAGTACATTTTAGTGCAAGTCTTGTGTTGGGTAATGAAATGAATACAACACAGGGGGGTGAATGTGTTTTGAACAATTTTAAGCTTTTTGAACTATTTTTGGATGGTGAGAAAAGTAATGTAACTTGTAGATATAATATGTTTCAACAGAAATAATAAAACATGCACATGAACACACTATCTTTCAAAACTCACTTAATTTTATATTAAAATCAAGTATGTGTTTTGCTACAAATTTATGGGTTCTTGTTCTGTTAAGAACTCGGCTTCTCTCTTGAGAGTTTCAAGATTTTTAGATCTATTTGTTATAGTTTAAACAAAGCATCCAATATTTATTTTATAGAATAGTAAACAACAGTTTTACACAGCATGCAATAGCATGTACTAAACCCTACTTTAAGTTAACTAAAACTTTCTATTTCTAGTTTAGTGTATCTTTGTAAATCGTGCATGTCTGTGACTTTACTTTGTTAGTTAATCTTGGCCTTTGATCTTGTACTCTTCAAGCTGCTTTTGTAGACTTTTCAAATCATTGATTGATTTGTTTGTTGATTGATAATCATGGATATTTAACTGGTCCGCACTTTGTACTTTGAGTTTTACCTCGATATCTCTAGTTTGGTATATAGAAAACTAGACATCTCGATAAGTATAATGGCTTATCGAGATCTCTCATTACTCTATGGTTGATATGACTTATCGAAGTCTATGAGTTCTCGAATGTGAAATTGACTTATTGAGATCTCTGAGTTCTCAAATATAATCTTGACTTATCGAGATCTCTGAGTTCTCGGGTGTAACTTTAACTTATCGAGATCTCCGAGTTCTCGAGTATAACTTTGACGTATCGAGATCTCTGAGTCCTCGAGTAAACTTGACTTATCGAGGTCTCCATTTCTTTGCATGTAGAATCAACTTATCGATATCTCTGAGTTTTCTAGTGATATTCTGACTTGTCGATATCTCAGAGTTCTCTAGTGAAGAAATGACTTGTAGATATCTCCAATCTTCATGTCTTCAATTTGGCTTGTTGATATCTTTGAGACTTCTCTATAAGCTTTTCTTGACTTCTTGATAAGTCATTCTGGAGTTCTCGAATGACTTCTCTATAACACTTAATCTGTGACTTGTAGATTTCTTGACTTAAAATATTTTTCCTAAAATAGATTTATTCAACTCCAAGCTTTTTCATACTTTCTCTGAGGCATGATCTTCATGATCTTCTTCCAGAGTTTATTCTTAGGCTTGAGACTGTTTACATGAAAATACTCCAATCTAATCTATTTTCATTTTACAGACTTAAATAATACAATACAAAATACAAAATACAAACTTAGATTATCATACAACTTACTTAGGGCTGTCAATTTGACTTAGTCTTGTTATAGCACATGCATGTTTTACATAACAATCTCCCCCAATTTGTGAGAAGATTGCTTATCACAAATTCATACATGTTAACAAGACTAACCCCAAGCTACAATGAAAAATTAGACTATACATATAAGTTGACACAAATATAACATTTATACATTTGAGTTCATCAAATACATACATCAGACCAATGTCTCATCTCCTGTTTCTTCTCTAATGAGGTCCTTTAGGTGTACAAGAATTTCAAGTTCCTCTATGATTGGTGTTCCTCTCAAAGCTTCCACAAGTTTGAGTTTATCATGTATTGAATAAATATTCAGTAACTCAATCCTAAATCTTGAGACTGTGCCAGCTTTTACATTTAGAAATTTTCCATCCTTAGTAACTCTGCTCATCCCTTTTGCCTTGAGATCTTCAGATTTTTGAATATACATTTCTATCTCCTCATCATACTTTCTCTTCCTCTCTTTAGTTTTAGCCTTGTTTCTTGCTCTTCTTTCTTCCATGCCTTAGTTGCAGTATCCTTATCCTTCAGTAAGCTTATCACTCTCTTAATTTCTGTGGGTGAAAAAGTGTCCATTAAGTTGCTGCCAAGAAATGTGAAAGACCCATCCTGATAGTAGATTCTTACTTCCCTTAGTGTTACAACCCAAACTCTGACCATTTCTGCAGCTAATTGTTGAAAGTAGTCTTCATCTGAGATGCACCAGTTTAGATGCAGAAAATTACTTTGATTATAACAATTCCAGATGGCCCTCTCAGTAACTTGTATTTTCTTAGGTTTTCTCCCAACAGACTTGTACTAAATTTTGGTTGATGGCTTAACAAAAGGTGGGCTTGAGATTTTCTTGAGAAATGTTTGATTTGATATGATTGGTATTTTCAGAAAGGTGTTAGCAGTTTGTTTATACAAGTATTTAGGCTTTAAAGTTTGAGGTGGTTTAGTGTTTGAGTTTGTTGGCTTAGAGGGTTGAGTTTGGTTAATTTGGATTTTTAGGGTTTGTTGTTTTGGTTCTGAGCCATCTTGTCTTTTCATTCTCCTTCTCTCTTCTCCTCTCTTCTTGTCATCTTTCTTCTCATACTGCTTCTTGTCATTGCTACCAGTTGCCCTTGAAGATTGACTTGGATTTGAGTTAGAAGGTTTTTGCTCATCATGCTTCTGCTCATCATCATCCTTTTCAACTTTTAAATTGAATTGAGTGGTTGGCAAAATGATGTCAGGATTCAGTAGGTATCTGTCAAAGATCTTTATCATCTCCACATCTTCAGCTTTCTTGTTCTTTTTGTATTTTAGATCAGACTGAATAGTCATGATCATCCTCATGTTTGATCTAACACAGTTTTTAGGAACAGTAAGCGGTTTGCATTATTTGGTTCTTGGGCAGATGTAGGACACTCCTCTATTAGGATATAGATAGGCTTCAGTAAAAGCTGCTATCTATGCATTTTTAAGCTCATGAAGAAGTTGAGTGTCCTCTGTGATGACTACATGCACTTTGTCAATCATAACATCTAGCTCAGATGCCCTTAGAGTTCTGAGATTTAACAAAAATACTTGAATGCATCTATCCACACCACCATCATTAATATTGACAACAATCCTCTTCCGCAAGTAATTTTCAACATTAACCACTACTACCCTGATGGAGTTGATAGTCTTGGCCAATGCTCTCTTGTATGTGATGTAGTTGTTTTGAAGAGACATCCTCAGGACTGCAAGAAGTTCACTAAATTATTGATCTTGATTTGGTCCTTCTGCAGCCTTGATGAGTCTGTCTTTTCCTACATCTGGAAATTATTGAATTTGTGAAGAGCTTTGGCCAACTAGAATAGGCTCTTTTGATTTCCCAGCATCCCTGGACTGTTGAATCCTAGCCTCAATCTCCCTCTTAGTCTTGGGAACATGCATGATGAGGAGTTGGTAATTATGGCCTCACAGAATCAGGAAGTGTAGGCAATGGAATATTGAGTTTGCCCATGATGGCTCCCAATGCAATAAAAAATTTCATTTGTAAGTACTTGTGGGAGTCCTCCAAAGCTTGAATGTCTGCATGTTGACTCTGCACTAGTGTAATACGAGCTTGCACTTGAGCTGTTAGGTTGGTGTTGGAGGTTTGCAGAGTTGAGACTTGATCTTGAAGAGCCTGAATTTGAAGATTTGTAGATGTGGAAGTAGGTGGTTGAGAACTTGAAGCTACAGAAGATCCAAAGGTTTCTTCCATAGCTTGTTTGATACCCTCCATGAGCAGTGCAGAGGGCTCATATCTGCTTTGGTGAAGCTAGTTCAACTTGAGCTTTGTGTCATTTGAACTTGTGATTTGTTATTAAACCACTTTATGGAGAGCAATGAAAGATTGTCTGAGATTTTTCATCTTTTTCAACAGAAGTCAGATCTAGCCTTGCCATTTGGTCAGCAAAATGTTTAAACTTTGAGGTGATCTTGACTTGAGAAGGTATGATCTCATCCATCTTCTCTTTCACCAGCTTTCTTACCTTGTCTTCATGACCAGTCAGCTTTAGTTCTAGAGATTTACCAAATAGGTGAAAAGTCTTGAGTTGAGCTTTGTAAACTTCAGTGACTGCATCATAGACATCTTGTGGAGTCAATGCCTTGTATTACTTCCCAGAATAGTGACATATTTATCCCTAAACCTAGACAAGACTTGATCCATCTCCAAAACAAAATCCTTAGACAACCATGCATCTACATTCCCATCTTGCTCTGCATCATTTACAATTTTCTCCTTCTGTTTTTCAACTTCTTCATTGTATGTTAGCAGAATGGCTTGATAGTCCTGGTTACTCTTCTGAAGTAAGTAGATGCTGTGAAATGTTGGTTAGTCCAGAAATCTGCTCAACAAGAAGATCATCCACAGTTATAGGTTGAGAATCAGTTGTTTGTAGCCATTGTGAAATTAGATGTGGTTGTTGAGATTGAGAGGTTAAAGTTTGATGTGAAGGGTCAGAACCACCTGTGTCAGGAGTCACAGTTTGACTGACAGATTTCTCTGTGTTTATGACAGTGTGTTGTCCTCCACTTATAGTGGGAACCTCCAATTGAATTGGAGGGGATTTGACTGGGTTACTGTCATGTATACCAGCCTCAAACCCTTGTGCTTCTTGCAAAGCACTGTCACATGAATGTGATATACTTGCCTCTCCCATAGCAGGGTCATTGGCAATTGTACTCCCAGCTTCAATTGTTAGAGCAATTTCAGCCAGGGTTTTGAGGGGAGTTGTTCCTGGAACAGGAACCTCCAATTGAATTGGAGAGGATTTAGATAGCTCCCCCTCAGGAGTACTACCCTCAAACCTAATAGCCTGTGAAGGCTGATTTGCACATGAAGGTGCATTTGTGATCATCATGGGGTCTTCAATAAAAACTGATGAATCCCCCATGTTTGTGATGGTGTCATCAAGGTCTACCCCATCTTGTAGCCACTCACCATCTAAATTTGGTGTCTGGGTGGTGAGCAAAGTTTCATGAACCAAGTCACTTGAATGTGGCAATACTTGAGGATTATATTCTAATGTCTCAGTGTAGGAAGAAGAAAGATTAGATATAAGATTTTGAAGTTCAGAACTGAGTGTTGGCAGCTTCCCCTGAATGGATGTGGGAGCTTCAAGGGATGTGCTCTCCTTGTGTGTCCCATCCTTGTTTCTCCTTCCATACACTTGTATTTGTTCAAGTGATGGTTGTGCAGACTCTTTATAGGGTGCATTTGGGAGAATGCTTTTTTCAATAGAGACAGCCTGTTGAGAGGATGCCCCTAGAGTCTGTTCAAGTCCCTTATTTATAACTACATCCTTTTGAGAGGATGTAGAGATGCCTTGAGTGATCAACTCAGTTTTCTTTTGCTTCTTTGTTCTTTTGACCAAAGGGGACTCAGGTTATGTTTGTTCCTTACCACTCTCATTTAATATAGTAAGGGTTACCTCATTTCTCTTCTTTTTACTCACTTCACCCTTTTGAGAGGATTAAGTGGTTGGTTTCTTAGCAGCTATTAGTTTTGAAGAAGTAGTCTCCACATGGGAAGGTCCCTGTGGGTGTGCCTGTGTTTGTGCTTCCACAGGCTCAGGAACCATTGTTGCACTAGATTGAACTTCATTGGTCCTCATGTCAGGTATAGGGTAAGGATAGGTCTTAAATCTTTCAATCATGAAAGGTGTTAACCTAAGACTCACCTGTACCTTATTCTTTGTAATAACTGATCCAAATAAGATTTTGGATACTTGTTTACAGTTGCATATTAATGACCTATCTACACCTTCAAGCATATGTATGTCATTTACTTTATGATTTAAAGAAGGCATAATGAATCTAGGAATTTTTTTTCTTTACCTCTTAAAGTTAATGGCATGATGAGCCTGGTGTTCAGTTCCTCCAGAATGTAGTGTCCTACATTAATCTGTTTGTTGTGAGCCATTGAGTAGACCAGCTTCTAACAACACTAGAAATGTTGTAAAATCCTGATTTCCTGCATGTGAAAGCCCTCACCACATAATCAAATGGAAAGGACCATTCCCTCCTTAGATTTTTCTTGTTCAAGCTAGCCAAGTTGATCTTCTCAGAGTATTTGATAAAGTATAAGAATTCATACAGCTCCTCCTGAGTTGGAATCTCTACTAGCTTGTGTTAGATATATTTGATAATGTCATGTGTAATATGATTTGTGTTTAGTTTTCAGATCTTACATAACAGGACAGATCAATACTTAACTGGAAATCAACACTTATACTGAAGACAGAACTTAAGATATCAGAACTTAAGTTATCAGAACTTAAGGTTCAGAAGATATTTATCAGAAGATAATATCAGGACTTAAGATGACTTTCAGATAAGGCAGGCGGCTGATTGAAAGGAAAGAAGATCGAGACTAAGACAGAAAGAATTGTGCATGAAGAAAGAATTATATGAAGAATAGAAAACTTGGAAGAAAAGATAACTAGTTGATATATTTTAGGAAGCAGAATTATATTCCATATCAATTAGAAGATTATCTTGTAACTGTGTAGTATATAAACACAGGCATAGAGTTTACACTATAAGTGTTACGATTATCGAAGTTATTATTCTTTGTAACCCTAGCAGCTCTCGTGATAATTTGTTCATCACTGAGAGAGGACAGTTCCATATTGTAACAGAGTTTATTGTGTTGAATAAAATCTGTTTTCTGTTACTTGAGTTCTTATATTTGATTTGATTGTGCTAAACACTATATTCAACCCCCTTCTACAGTGTGTGTTACCTAACAAGTGGTATCAGAGCCTTCTATTAACACACAAACAGTTTAAGATCCAAAATCAATCATGTCTGAAGAAGAAACTCCTACCAAGCCCACCAAAACTGAAGATCCTCCAAAAACTGTAACTCATAGTCGTTATGAGACTATAAGAGTTCCCATGTTGAAACCTTCTGAGTATTCCATATGGAAAGTGAAGATGGCTATGTTTCTGGAAGCTACAGATCCAGAATATCTCGACAAGATTTATGAAGGACCACATATGCCAACCAAACTCTATGTGGAAGTTGCAGGTCATCCAGCAAAGTCTGTACCAAAGTAGAAAAGTGATTACACTGCTGAAGATATCTCATCAATTGCAAAGGATGCAAAGGTAAGACACTTGCTGCATAGTGCCATAGATAATGTCATGTCAAACAGGGTAATTAACTGCAAGACTGCAAAAGAGATATGGGATGCTTTGGAAAAATGGTGTCAGGGAACTGATTCAATCAAAAAGAACAGGAAGATAATACTCACTCAAGAGTATGAGCACTTTGACTCAAAGCCTGATGAGTCATTAACTGATTTATATGACAGATTTGTCAAACTCTTGAATGATTTGTCACTAGTTGACAAAGAGTATGATATTGAAGATTCAAATCTTAAGTTCCTGTTAGCTCTTCCTAAAAGATGGGATTTGAAGGCCACAATAATAAGAGACAACTATAATCTTGATGAAACAACTCTTGATGAAATTTATGGGATGCTCAAGAGTCATGAACTTGAGATGGAACAAATAAGCAAGAGGAATGGAAGAAAGTCAAGAACAGTTGTCTTTGTGGCTGAGGAGGAAAGTCCCAAAGAAGCTGCCTAAAGGAAAGGCAAGGGAAAAGCTCTCATCACAGAGTCTGATACTGAGTCATCAAGTTCTGATAGTGATGATGACTCAGAAACTGAAAGTATACCCGAGATGGACCCTGATAAGGAGATGAAGAAGCTGTGCGCTCTTATGGTGAAAGGGATCACAAAGATTGCGTACAGAAAATTCAGGAGAGGAAAGAAGTTTTCCAAGAAAGGTGCAAGTTCTGAAAAGAAAGGTTTCAGAAAATATGAAGGCAAAGGAGGAAAGTCTGACAGATGAGATTATTCAAATGTTAAATGCTACAACTGTGGTGAGAAAGACCACATATCTCCAGATTGCAGAAAAGGAAAAAAGTGACAAAGGAAAGGCTCTTATCACAAAGAAGAAAAGCTGGCCAGATCCTTCAGATTCTGAGGATGAGGAAAACTATGCCTTGATGGCAAATGCTGATAGCAGTTCTGATACTGCTGACTTAAAGGCACCTCAAACTACTTATGCCTTTCATACTGATGATATTATTGATTTGAGAAGATATCTTAAAACCATGTTCATTAGTTATAAAGATCAAACTTTAACATGTGAAATATTAACTTCTGAAAATCTTGCTTATAAAAAGAGGAATGATTATTTAGAAAAGGAGTTAGTCATGTTCCATCAAACTCAGAAAGATAGAGATGATGCCTTTTATGTTATGGTTGAAGTGTTAAAAATGAATGAATCTCTAAAATCTGAGTTAGAAAAAGAAAGAGAGATTATCAGGACTTGGACTAACTCTGGTAAAACAACTCAGGATATTCTTAGTAGTGGAAACTGGAAAGAGGGCTTAGGTTATGGAGATGATAAGAACAACAAGGGAACTGTAAAAACTGAGCCTATAGTTGTTAAACTAAAACCAAAGGTAAATCCTGTTAAGTTTGTAACTGCAAAGTCTGATATTGATAAATCAGAAGTTAAGGAGAAAATAACTTCTGACAAATCTAAACAGGATAAGCCAACCGAAGTTAACATAGGCTTAATGACAAAGAAGCAGCTTAAACATAAGCTGAAAGATGTTAAGAATGTAAACAAGGTAAAGCCACCTAGGAAAAATAGGAATGGTAAGGAAGGTGTGAATAAAAGTAACAATTATAAGCCTATTCCTAATGCTCCTAGAAAAACATATCATAACTGTGGAAATTCTAACCATCTGGCTTCTTTTTGCAGGAAGAATAAGAATATAAACTCCTTACCCTCAAAATCAGGAGTTAAGAGTCAGTCTGTTAGATATAAGCCACAAAATCCTTGTTTTCATTATGGTAGTTTATGGCATTCTATTTATACTTGTAAGGAATATCATAGTTTGTACTGTGATTATTATCAAATAAAACCTTCTGTAAAGAAAGTTAGCATTATTCCTTCTAGCGTAAGTTATGATGCAAAGTCTGATTTTGCAAATTCTGAAAATAAAACTGTTAACATAAACTCTGATGCTAAATCCACTGCTAATGTTAACAAACTTAAAAAGGCCAAAGGATCCAAGCAAGTCTGGGTCCTTAAAACTAATCATTAGTGGTCTTTGTGATTGCAGGGCAACACGAAGAACATCCTAGTTCTGGACAGTGGATGTTCAGGACATATGACTGGAAATAAAGCCCTGCTATCAGACTTTGTGGAGAAAGCTGGCCCAGGTGTTTCTTATGGAGATGGAAACATTGGAAAAACTCTGGGATATGGCAATATCAATCTTAGGAATGTCATCATTGAAAAAGTAGCTCTGGTCTCAGGACTTAAACATAATCTGCTGAGTGTAAGTCAAATCTGTGACATAGGTTATCATGTGGATTTCTATAAAGAACACTATGAAGTTGTAAGCAAATCTACAGGCAAAGTTGTTCTGAAAGGATACAGGCATGGTAACATTTATGAAGCCAAGCTTTCAACAAGTACTGATGGTTCTGCAATCTGTCTATTGAGTAGAGCATCGATTGAAGAAAGCTGGAATTGGCACAAGAAACTCTCTCATTTAAATTTCAATAATATAAATGAACTAGTCAAGAAAGATCTTGTGAGAGGACTGCCAAAATCAGTATTTGCTCCTGATGGCCTTTGTGATTCATGTCAGAAGGCAAAACAAAGAAAATCTTCATTTAAGAGCAAGACTGAATCATCAATTCTTGAGCCTTATCACCTATTACATGTTGATCTATTTGGTCCAGTTAATGTCATGTCTATTGCAAATAAGAAATATGCTATGGTCATAGTGGATGAGTTCACCAGATACACATGGGTGTATTTCTTGCACATAAAAAGTGAAACTGCATCTATCTTGATTAATCATGTCAAGCAACTGGATAAATTGGTCAAAGATTCTATGAAGATCATAAGAAGTGATAATGGAACTGAGTTCAAGAATTTGATCATGGAAGAGTTCTGCAAAGACCATGGAATAAAGCAGGAATTTTCTGCTCCGAGAACTCCACAACAAAATGGAGTTGTTGAAAGAAAGAATAGAACTCTTATTGAAGCTGCATGAACTATGCTTGATGAAGCAAAGTTGCCAACCTACTTTTGGGTTGAAGCTGTGCAGACTGCTTGTTTTACTCAGAATGCAACACTCATTAACAAGCATGGAAAAATACCATATGAAATGGTGAAGAAAAAGAAGCCAAATCTGAAGTATTTTCATGTATTTGGATGCAAGTGTTTTGTTCTTAAGACTCATCCCGAACAGGTATCCAAATTTGATCTAAAAGCTGATGAAGGAATTTTTATTGGATATGCGCTTTCTACAAAAGCCTTCAGAGTCTATAATTTAAGAACAAGGGTTGTCATGGAATCTATCAATGTCTCTTTTGATGATAAGAAGATTACTGGACTTGAAGATTTCAATGATCATGATCAGCTGAGATTCAAAAATGAAGTTTTAAATTCTGATTCTTTAAATCCTGATACTGCAAACTCTGATGGATTAAACTCTGATGTTATTGAAACTGTGGTAACTACGCCTAAGGAGAATGCACCTGTGCAGGGGGAGCATACTGAAGATTCAACCACATCTCAAGAAGCATCAGAACCTACAACAGGCTCTTCAAGTTCTGATGGGCCAAGTTCTGATAATTCTAGAAACTCATGTTCTGATATTTCTGGAAACTCAAATAATGAAGGATCCAACTCAGAGAGCATAATTTCAGGGGGAGCATCAGAAAATGTTGATGGAGACAGCATGGATCATGGGGGAGCATCCAGTTCTAGAGAAAACCTTCCATCTGCAAGGAAGTGGACTAAAACACATACACCTGACTTAATTATTGGAAATCCTAATGCAGGTGTCAGAACTAGAACATCTACATCAAATGAATGTCTTTATCATTCTTTTCTTTCTCAGACTGAACCAAAGAAAGTGGAAGAAGCTCTTCAACATGCTGATTGGGTGCAAGTAATGAAGGAAGAGTTAAATGAATTTGAAAGAAATAAAGTCTGGACCCTAATGCCAAGACCAAGGAACATATCAGTTGTTGGTACAAATTGGGCGTTCAGAAATAAAACTGACAGTGACGGCATAATTACAAGGAACAAAGCAAGGCTGGTTGCAAAATGATACACTCAACATGAAGGAATTGATTATGATGAAACATTTGCACCAGTTGCTAGATTGGAAGCCATAAGAATATTTTTGGCTTATGCTGCTCACAAGAAGTTTAAAGTCTTTCAAATGGATGTGAAAAGTGCTTTTCTTAATGGAGAATTGGAAGAGAAAGTATATGTTGAACAACCTCCAGGCTTTGTAGATCCCAAATTTCCCAATCATGTCTACAAGCTTGATAAAGCACTTTATGGCCTTAAGCAAGCTCCAAGAGCATGGTATGAGACATTAGCTCAGTTTCTTCTGGAAAGTGGATTTAACAGAGGAACTATTGACAAGACACTGTTCAACCTCAACCATGGAAATGACTTACTTTTGGTGCAAATATATGTTGATGATATCATTTTTGGTTCTACAAATGACAGACTTTGTAAGAAGTTTGACAAACTGATGCATTCAAGATATCAAATGAGTATGATGGGAGAACTTAACTATTTTCTGGGCCTTCAAGTCAAGCAGAATGAAGAAGGAACTTTTATTTGTCAATCTAAGTACACCAGAAATTTGTTGAAGAAATTTGAAATGCAGGATTGTTCAAATGCATCCACTCATATGGCCACTGCAACTAAGTTGGATAAGGATATTGGTAAATCAATAGATATTACTGATTACAGAGGTATGATTGGCTCTCTACTCTATCTAACTGCAAGTAGACCTGATATCATGTATGCTACCTGTCTTTATGCAAGATTTCAAGCAGATCGAAGAGAACCTCACTTAACAGCTGTGAAAAGAATTTTCAAGTTCCTTAAGGGTACAGCTGATCTGGGATTGTGGTATCCTAGAGAATCGGACTTTAAGCTAATAGATTACTCAGATGCAGATTTTGTAGGATGCAAAATTGACAGGAAAATCACAAGTGGAAGCTGCCAATTTGTTGGAGCCAGATTGGTTTCTTGGTTTAGCAAGAAACAGAAGTCAATTTTCATATCAACTGCAGAAGCAGAATACATTACTGCAGGAAGGTGTTGTGCACAGATTCTTTGGATGAAGAATCAGTTACTGGATTATAGGTTAGAATTTTATAAAATCCCTATTTACTGTGATAATCAAAGTGCTATTTCTATGACAGGTAATCCAGTTCAGCACTCAATGACAAAGCACATCAGCATTAGGTACCACTTCATAAGGGAACATGTGGATGAAGGTACAGTGGAATTGCATTTTGTTTCTACAGATCAACAACTAGCAGATATCTTCACAAAACCACTGTGTGAAGCTACTTTTACAAGATTGGTAAATGAACTTGGAATGGTTTCAGGTTCTTTCTCTAAATCTGCTTAGTTTATGTTCTGATACATCAAACTTTATAATCAGTATTTACAGATATTACTATTTTTATGTATTCTGTGCTTAAATTGAAAATTACTTAAGTGTTGATTGTTGTCTGATGTGAATTTCTAAACTCTGATAGTGATATGAATGTTTCTGTGACTATTCAATCCAATGAGGATAACTGTGCTAGATGCTGACCTAGTAATCTTTAATATACTAAAGACCCCATATTTGAAGTAATTATTTATGTGGAAATCTTTTAACACAAGCAAATTCTGATATTGAGCTTAGTTAAGTTTACTTTGTGTATCTAATTAATAAGTCAAAAACTAGAATAGTGCTTCTTATTTGTTAAGTTCTGATGTTAGTAAATCTGGTGAATGTACTAAGTGTTGATAAGCCTCACTTATCAAAAGAAAAAGAAAAGAAAAGAAATAAAAATCAGGTACTCCTTTGAGATCTAGAGTAAAAAATGTGGAAGGGAAGACCCAAGTGCATTGATGGTATTAAGTAATATGCATTAGAAAAGCAAAATAAAATTTTCTTGGTGACTTTTCATACTCTATGATTACTGGAGAAATACTCTGATAACAACATAAATTCTGATAACCAGTCGTGACTCACTTACACTGGGAAGCCACTGTAAATAGAATTTCAAAAGATGCATAAAATGAGCACAAAATAGTTGAGGTGGACTCATGCATGAACTCATTCTAAAGTAGACTTCAGAATAATGACAGATTTTAGGTAAAGTTCTTAGTTATGCCTTATTTCTAAGATGTACTGAAGTGAATAAGACTTTACTCTTTGTCTGATATTTAACTTAATGCACACACTTACACTCCATATGAATAATGAAAATTACTGTGGTGATCAAGGTTGTTTTAGATGAACAGTTTATGTGTCAGATAGCATAAATTCTGAGAACATTTCTGATGATTAAGTTCTGATGAAAACATATTAGTATTTGCATGAAGAATTACAGGATTACACATTCACTTTTCAAGTTAAGGAGCCATATTCTGATGACTTTTAAATCCTGATAATAATCAAGTTTTGATGCTTATGTGGCAGTATCTATTTACTTGGTTTATTTTTGGTCATTACTTGAACGATAATATTTTTACAAAATATTGGTTAATGTGAGATAAAATAGTCATAATCATTATGGGTTAGTGGTTAACGTGTATGTCCTGAAAAACTGCATGTTCATGGTAATTATTGCTTATTTTACGTGCCCATTAACTCTCATTCTAACTGTTTACTGACTGTTCAAATAGTGCCAGGTGTAAAGTATATCACATGCTTCAAAAATATGACTGTTGAGTGGAGAAAGTATATATATGAGAGATAAAAAAAATTCTAATCTTTTACTTAATTTTCTATTCTCAATCTCTTTTACTCTCTCTCTCTCTCTCTCTCTCTCTTTATCTTTTATTTTCTGAAGTTGTTTTTCTCTCAGGACTTTTTACAAACACTTTGCAAACATTCTCTTATTCACTTAATTTCTTACAGAGATGGCACCAAAAGACATAATTTATGATGGAGCTAAGTTTGTTCCTAATAACTTCTCCGCTATTCTTAGCAAGTCAGAAGCCCCATCAGAACTTCACTTCATTCAGGACTTTCTTGCTAGTTCTAATATTGGGTACGCTCTGACCGAACTTGAAGTAGTCTCTGGTACTCAAGTACTCGAGTTCTGGAGAAGCGGGGTATATGATGATGGTGGTGCTCAAGGGTCCCCAAGTATTATTTTTTCATCAGGGGAGGATGAGTATGTTGTGATATTGGCTAAGGTCAGACAAGCACTGCAGCTGCCTGAGAACTGTGTTTACTCTATTGTTGACGAGCCAGTTCTTCAAAACATGATGGTCGGTTTGGGATATGAGAGGACATTGGAAAAGCTGGGTCAGTTGAAGAGATCTTTCATAAGAAGGAATGGAGTTTCTTCTTTGACTGCATAACCAAGGCTTTTGCAAACAAATGCTCTAATTTTGATGCAATCCCCATATTCAGCCAATAAATCGGGTATGCTCTCATAAATCAAACTGATTTTGATTATGCAGGTGCTGTCTTAGGTTTTATTGAGGATAGAATGACATAAGATAGAAATACTGTTTATTTTGCTAGATTCTGTCAGCTTATCTATAGTTTTTGTTGTGATAATAAGCCCTAATCTGCTAGTGAATTAATTTCATCATTCAGACTAGCTAAAAGAGCTTTTAATGACTTATTATCTACTGATAATAAGAAGGCTGTGTTAAGACCCCTCCTAGTTCCTTTATCTGTCAAACAAGCCTTAATAACCTATGATCCAGTTAAATATACTACATTATATCCTGATGTACAACCATCAGAACCTCATCCATCAGCACCTACTACCTCTACACAAACACCTCAAACTTCTCAACCTCAACCTTCAGATCCTACAGTGCAGCCTTCATCTTCCAAACCGAAGAGGACTAAGAAAGTACCTCAGACTCAACATAAGAGAAGGAGAATTATTCTGCGAGATGAATCAGAAACTAAGGAACAGGTTCCTATATCAGAACCTGTTATTGTAGAAGCTGAGAAGGTTACTTCTCAGAAAGATACTGTAACTGGGAGTTCCAGGCCCCTCAAAAGGCTTAGAAAATTATATTCTGATGATAAAACTCCTACAATGTCTCCACCTTTGAGGAAATTAAAGAAATATAGAGCTCATAGGGACATAGTTGAGTTAGATTCAGATGTAGTGGAAGCAGCTAAGGAAGGGGATCAGGAATCTCTGATCTCAACAGAACCAGTTGTTATTGCATTACTTCCTTCTGCACAAACAGAAACTGCACAACCAGAAACTGCTCAAGCTAAGATACCTACACCTTCTATGTCACCTATAGTTGATCCAGTACATACTGCAGGACCGGGTATAAGTGCTGAAATTGATATTCATAACCTGATTGTGCCTGAGGTTTTGTACTTGGAAGCTCCATAAATTCAACTCACTCCACCAACAACATCACTTTTTTGATCAGAACCCGGATGCATATCAGAATTTAGAGGAAAATTTTGAAGCCTCTATAGCCTCACATACTGCTATTTTATCAGAGGATATTGATACTGCAGGATCTACAAGTCCTGATGCTGCTAATAAAGAAAATACTGGTGAAGCTGCTGGTACTTTAGATGCTGATGTAGCTGGTACGTCAGGACATGCACCTCAACAAACTATTCATAAAGCTGAGATAGTCAAGAAGTTTGTTACAGGGGAAGCACCAGTACCTTGGAGTGAAACTCCTAGAGGAAAGGAGTGGACTAAAGAATGGAACTCAGTTAGTTTTGTTCCTTCTGAAAAGATTCTTGCTGAGCATCTTGCAAAAGCTGATGAAATGCTGATAAATGATGATTTCAAGGCACAGCTGAGAGTTACTGCATTGAGTACAAGGCACCTTCAAGGTCAACACTCAATAACTCATGACAAGGTGAACAAAATTCAGGAAGCTCTAATTCAGCAAGATATGAATGTGAAACTTGAAAAGAACAGATTTTTCAAGCCAGCCTTTGACAGAATTGCCTACATTGAGAAAACTCAGGAGAAGCAACAAGCTCAAATTGAAGAAATTCTGTAGAATCAGGCTTCTCACCAAAGTCAACTCAATGAGATCCAATCCTCAGTGGAATTTCTTGTCTCTCTTCTATTACCTGCTGATGCCAAAAAGGGGAGAAAGTGATTAAGTCCAAATGCAAATCTATTCAGACACTGAAAGGAAAGGATGATGAAAATGATGACTAGGGAAACTCTGATAAGAGTAGAGGTCAAGGTCAAGGCAAAGGACTTTCGTCAAGTAAAGCTAGAATTACAAGTCAAGGAACAAGTTCTGATATTGGGAGAATAATAAGTTCTGATACTGGTAAAAGGATAAGTTCTGGTGGATATCTAGAACTTGATGAAGAAATTTCAAAGTAGTTATTTCTTAAAGAAAATCCAGGAATGGACTTTGAGAGTCTAAAGGAAGAAGAAGCTAGACTCAGAGCAGAAGGTGTCAAGACAAAATCCGAAGCTTCTGTTGTTGAAAAGAAATTTCCAAAACCTAAGGGTATTGTGATAAAGGAAAGAACAAGTTCTGAGGCAATCAAGGACAAATCACAAATGGAAATTGATCCAAGGTCCAAAGGCAAATAAAAAGTTGATGAACTCGGTGAAGGTTTATATGCCAGTTATGGATGAAGAAATAATTGATGATGAAGCAGATGCTAATCTTACTCTGATATATAAGAAGATTTTTCAAACAATCTCTGACATGTCTCATATTGTTCAGAGTCAAGATTTAGTAAGTTATGATATAACAGTGAAGCAAGCAACTTCTAACATAGCTCAAGTTGGCTTGATATCAGAAGATAAGGAAAAGGAAACCTCTGACATTGCTCATGTTAAACCTTCAAAGATACTTCTACCATAATTCACCAAAGCTAAACAGGCTCAACCTTTGAAGACTGCAACAAGTGGTTTTGAAGCAAGAGTTGTTACAGGAAAGGAAGCAAGAGATAAATCTGGGTTGGGTAGTTCTGATGAAAGAAGAGTACATAACACTACCAATGATCCAATTTCCTTAAGTGAACCAGGTATTGGAGCAACTCCTGAAAGATTGAATCGACTTGAATCTGCATAAATGGTTTACCATACCTTCTTGAAAGAACACATCTTTTTACATTTTATGACAGATGGAAGGGTATACCAGATTAAGAAAAATGCTATACCACTAAAGTATTTTGAAGAACTGGAACATGTTCTATTCCTACTTCAAGTGAAAGATAGATTAACAGACAGTGCTGCAGGGTATTTAAAGTCTCAAATTCAAAGACAGAAGAAGCTTTATTCTGTAAAGTCTGACAGCACATACTGTCCCAAGTACAGAGATCACAAGGGTGATATTATCGATATGAAGCCTAACTCTGCTAGGATTATAACTACTTTTCTGGGTTATAAGGCTGTGGAATTCAATCTAGAGTCTGACAAGGCATATCTGATTAGACTAGATCAGGAGATAAGAAAAGCTAAGATAAATGATCTCAGAGCAGCTATTTTTCAAATTGGAGAAGATACAACTGAATTGATAAATGCTAAAAGGAGGATGGTTAATGAACTTGAATATGCAGAGAGATATTTGTTGAAGAACTATCTCAGGACAACTCCTGATATCAAAGAGATCAGAAGAAATTAAAGTTGAAGCCAAGTCAAAGATCTACAACTACTTAAATTCTGAAGTTTATACAGACTGAAGCGGTTATCAAAAGTTAAAGTTGGTAAAGCTGAAAGGACTGTAAGTTGTAATTATCTAGTCAAATTCTCATGCATTTGTACTTAATGTTTTTGACATCATCAAATATCTGTTGAACTTGTATATTATGCTAATTTACAAGTTGGGGGAGATTGTTAGATATATTTGATAATGTCATGTGTAATATGATTTGTGTTTAGTTTTTAGATCTTACATAACAGGACATATCAATACTTAACTGGAAATCAGCACTTATACTGAAGACAAAACTTAAGATATCAGAACTTAAGTTATCAGAACTTAAGGTTTAGAAGATATTTATCAGGAGATAATATCAGGACTTAAGATGACTTTCAGATAAGGCAGGCGTCTGATTGAAAGGAAAGAAGATCGAGACTAAGACAGAAAGAATTGTGCATGAAGAAGGAATTCTATGAAGAATAGAAAACTTGGAAGAAAAGATAACTAGTTGATATATTTTAGGAAGCAGAATTATATTCCATATCAATTAGAAGATTATCTTGTAACTGTGTAGTATATAAACACAGGCATATAGTTTACACTATAAGTGTTACGATTATCAAAGTTATTATTCTTTGTAACTCTAGCAGCTCTCGTGATAATTTGTTCATCACTGAGAGAGGACAGTTCCATATTGTAACAGAGTTTATTGTGTTGGATAAAATCTGTTTTCTGTTACTTGAGTTCTTATATTCGATTTGATTGTGCTAAACACTGTATTCAACCCCCTTCTACAGTGTCTGTGACCTAACAGCTTGTCAGTTGGAATGTTCGAGGCCAGGTTCATATCAGCTTCAGTTATCTCAACCTGTTGTCCTTTGATTTGATAGTTAACCACTAAAGTTGAAGATTGGTCTTCATGCACAACTGTCCTAGCTACAGCTGTGTTCCAGAAATCCCCCAATACATCCAGATAGAGAACTGGGTTAGCTGTAAGAGCTCCAACAAAGTAAGTTTCAGATAGGAACTTGACAAAGCTTTTGAAATTTTTAGGGGCTTGATTGGCATCTAAGAATGCAAGGAAGTTGGTTTCCTTTGGAATGAAGGGTACAATAGTGTTTGATGCCATTGTTGTGTATGTGAAGATGAATGGGTAAAAGAAATTAGAGAGAAAGGATTTGAAACGAGAGAGAAATCGGTTTGGAATTGAAAAATTAGGTCACTTTGAGATCTCGAAGGCGTAAGTATATGTATGTCGAGATGTCTGGATATTTATAGTAAAAGCAAATGACTTGTCGAGAACTCAAAAATAGACGTTTGGAATTTGTCTATCAAGAAGTCATTTTGAAAAGTGAAAAAAAACATATTGATAAGTCATTTTGTTTATTCTTGTAGAGAACTAAAAAATAAACTTATCGAGATGTCAAATAAATACCCAGTTAGTCCAAAATGGACTGAGTTGTTTCCAATTTTTATTTGAATAAATCAAAATAAAATCAAAATAATTTTGCCAAAAGTATTTTACCAAAATAATTTATTAGACTAAATTATTTCAGTTCTGAGTTATTTACAAGTCTAAAATTATATTTGTAGAGAACTCTGTGAGTTAACACTGTAATAACCCCAATTTTTGGAAATTTTTAAAACCCTTATGAATAGTGATTTTGCAGATTATGCTGAATGAGAAAACCTTTCATGCCACACTATATAGGGGTTCTGTTATGGATATTCTGAGATTTTATTAGTACTCTATATGGTATATAAGTGTATGTAAAGATCGTCAGAATCCAATTCCAAACACTTTGATTTTTCCCGGAAATCCACTGGATACGGAAAGAATTGAGTATAAGGTAACAGGATGAAAAGGATTTAAATTAAAGGATTGTAATAGAGGATCATAAAAAGGAATATAATGTATTAAGAAAGGTTAAGGGAACCTAAGTAATAAGATCCCGGGTATGATCCTTCAAACGATAAACGAAAACGAAAGTTAAGCGAACCGTATAACAGATCAGCGGTCATTAGGCAAACAATTAGGAAGTTAATCAAAGGGATTAGAGAGGATGATGTCACCCAACCAATGGGAAGAGGACAAGGAGGGGAGGATGACATCATGAGGATGACACAAGCATGACATAAGGAGGAAGGAGATGTGGATGGTTATTAACCACACAAACATCAAGGTTAAATTGGTAATTAACCAAAAACAAATCAAAATCTCATCCACCAAGCCAATCATTTCATTTTTCATCAAACAAAACACAAAAATCTCTTTCTTCCCAAGCTAGCTCTCGGCCCATTTCTTAAAAATTGAAGATCCAAGCTCCACCACTTACTATTTAGCAAGGTAATTATCTAAGCTTCCCCATGGATAGTTACATACTTCCTATAAGTTTAAGCTTCTAATTCCAAGCCAATCTTTTTCTATAAATCATGAAAGAAGATGGTGAATAGTGTTTTTCAAGAACTAAAATTTGTGTTCTTGAAGTTTTGTTTAGATTAAGCTTGGATAAGGACTTTAAGGGTGATTCCAAGCCATTCTCTTGATTCTCCACTCTCCAAGGAAGGTATAAACTACAAACCCTAGCTTTAGTTTTGAGTAATTAGGATTGAATGTGTTTGATATAGCATATGTGAAGCATGATGCTTGATTGGTTGAAGTTTGGTTGAGTTTGTAGAGATTAGTTTGTTTTGTTGCATTGTTGGAGTTGTAAATCTTGGTAATTAGTTAAAAAACCTAAGTAAAGCTTTTAGTTCATGTGGGGAATAAGTATAAATGGTTAATGTGGATTTGTTGGGGCTGTTATGATGTGGTTTGGAGGGATATTGGTTGTATGATTGATTTGGGGTTGATTTGTGGTTGGTTTTGAATGGATTAAAATTGGGAAAACGCGTAAACATAGCCGTCGTAACGTCCGATTTTCTTTAGACTGCTTTTGTGCATAACATTAGGACCCGAGAACCCCCTGCTAGATTTTGACCATTGCCATGTTTAGATAGTTCATATTACGAGCTTCGTTTTGATATGTAGTTCGTTTGATTCCGATGAACGGTTTAGGAGAAACGGCCGTTTTAAGTAACGACGTTTCGCGAACGAGACTTTTCCCCTCGCCTTACTTTGAAACATAGGTTAAAGACCAAAAAGGGTTAATTAATGTATGAAACATTTATGGTAAGTGTGTTAGGCAGTTGGTAAGACACTCGCGAAGGAATCGCCTTAAAACTCGTAAAGGTTAAATTATTAAAAATGGTGGAGCCGAGGGTACTCGAGTGACTTAAGAGAATCAGTAAGCGCAAAACGAGCGTTAGAGTCTGAGTTGGTTAGAGTATAGATTTACAAGTGACTTTGGTTTAATTCCAACTTACTTGTTGTTTATAGGTTACCAGACTCGTCCCGAGCCATTCGTAACCCCCAGTCGCTCAGGCAAGTTTTCTACCCGTTATATTGTTGTTGTGATGTATATATGTATATGCATTATCTTGTGATAGATGCATGTTGGTTAATTAGCAAATTTTGCGATATATTGAAGCATGCTGATATGGAATATATATGCATGCCTGTTTCGTATTCTTTCCATATATAATTGTTGATAATACCTATGCTAGAGGATAGCGGTAATTTGCATATACCCTTAGTATAGGGACCCAAAGGTGGAAATATTTTCTAAAACCGGGAGTCGAGGATCCCGAGTAGATTTTGTATATATGGATATAAATATAAATATATATATATACTTATATATATATATGGTCATAGTTTTCAAAACTATTAATCGAATAAGGTTTATTCGATAACTTTAACTTTATTTTATTATTGAATATTATTTCGAATATTATTCGAAGGCGTATGACTCCTTTATATTATTTATTGAATATTACTTGGATATTCATTTGAGGATGTATGACTCCTTTATTTTATTTAATGAATATTATTTATAATATTCATTCGAGGGCTTATGACTCAGCTTATTTTATTTATTGAATATTATTTGAATATTCATTTGAGGATCTATGACTCCGATTATTTGCTGAGATATATTCTTTATTTTATTAAAGAATAAGGTGTCGATAATCAAACTCACTTTTGATTATTCAAATAAAGATAGTACTTTCGTATAGGTATATCTTTGGTTATTTAATATTAATTTCAAGTATAAGTTTCAAAACTTCTACTTCAATTATTTTTATAAAGATTATTCTTTATGGAAATATTATTTAAATAATAATATTCAGATATTTTCTAATATATTGGGACTGATTTATTTTATTAAATCAGCATCACTCCAAACATTCTTAAAAATGTTTTGCGAGTCTTCAAAATGATTTTTAAAAGTTAGAGCGGATCCCAAAACTCATTTTTATATTTAAGATCCTCCTTTCGAAGGGGATTTAAATACTCGCTGAAAACCTGAGGGATCCGGCTCTGTGGTGTGTTTTATATTCGCAACAAGGTTGTTGTTTTGTTAAATGAATCGATTACTTACCCAACACTCGGGAAGTAAAATTCTTGGAACAAGTTAATCCATTAACAGGCATCGCCTGGAAAATATCGGTGAGTTCTCCTTTCCAACTAGATACGACTTCTTGGTGAAGCCGTATCAACAAGTTTCTACTTGGGGAAAGTGGGGACGAGCTTTACGTTTCAGAGTCATGGATTTCATCTGAACTAGGAGTGGCGTAAGTGGCCGAGTAGCGCCGGCCCAGCCTTATTATATTGGCCCAAATGGCCTGGAAGTTCCGCTAAGGCGGTCCATTCCTTAGGAGTTCAGTGTCCGGTTGACAAGTAAATCCGACAGGTTCCCCTCTACATGTAGAAAATGGTGAGGTTGCACTACTACGACTGATCATCGTAAGTGGTCTTCCTGGCGCGGCAAACTCCCGTAATGAGTTCATCATCCAATTGGATATTTCTGCAACACTACCCAGAGCACTTCGATAGAAAGGCTACGGTTGGGCGATTGTTGAGTGTTGGCAGGGTCAAGTTTTCAAAATGATGTTTGCATCAAATGAAGTATCTCGTAACTTTATTTTATTTTGATGATATTTTAAAGATTTAATCTATTCAAATCTGGTCTTGTAGTCTCATCTATGTGATGAACTTTGGAAACTAATTATAACTTGAATGGTGGTAGTTCAAGTAGTATTTGGAAAAGATATAAGTATATTGGAGTATCTTGTAACTTCATCTTTTAAACTTATATCTAGTAAATGATTATCTTATGCATGACAAAGATTTTCAGAAAAACGTTGAGACAAGGTTAGATATATGAGATCACCTTGCAACGATATTTTTATACAGTTATACACTGGAACTCTGTGTGTATTATGCATGGAAGAGGACTTCCAATATTTTGAAAAGTATATATGTATATATATACTGAATATTTTGCAACTTCATCGCATTAAGATATCATCTTGGTTCATTTCTTTTGACCAAGACCTTCATGAGTACTATTAGAAGGCTCATATATTGTTAATCATTATACATATTATTTTGGTGGGCTTGCTGCTCACCCTTGCTTTCTTCTTTCATCACACAACATCAGATAGACAAGATGAACCGGACCAAGCTCCCGATTCGCAAGAGGTTAGGAGACGTTCCGCAGTTTTCTAGAAGCACTGATGCCGCCATAGCTGAGGTAGGAACTACCAATAGGCTAGGCTTTCAACTTTTGATGTATCAGATTATGTATATTTATGAATTGTAATAATGGCAAAGAAATGTAAATTTATTCAGAAACCTGTTTAAGGTGTATTGGCATATAATTGTGGAATAAAATGACTTGTGATTATTTTTGGATATTCATCTCTGAGACTATAACTTGTGGTGTGTGTGTTTATTGTGGGGTCACAGTACAGAGTAGTTGATTATTTATTAAGATTGGGTGTTGTTATGGGAAATGGAACTCGTGACAACCCGGATCCCCGACCCCGGATTTGGGGGTGTTACAAACACTTATAGAGAACTTTACAATGACTTATCGATAAGTCATAATAAAGCTTATCAAGAAGTCACTCGAGAAGTTAGGAGATTGACTTATAGAGAACTCCTTCGAGAAGTCTTAAAATGACTTGTCGATAAGTCAATTAGGCTTATCGAGAACTCAGTTCTCTAAATACTTTTCATTACTTAGATTATGCCTTGTGCCAATTCTACATATTGAAAATGCAAATCAACATTTAGAAGGTTTACTTAGAATTGAAAAATTCCAAGCTATTTTTTTTTGAATTTTGAAAAATAAATATGCAAAGATTTTTGAAATATTTATAATTCATATTTTGGTTAATTCCCAATTAATCAAATGAGTTTTGATTTACTAGAAATTAATCTGCTGCAAAATATTAGCTGAGTTCTTATCTTAGGATGAAGAGTTAAGCATTCCAATTTCACCTACAAGTCTAGTGAAAGTTGCTTCATCCAAAGGTTTAGTATAAATGTCAGCTAACTGTATTTCTGTTGGAACAAAAATAAGCTCGATGGTACCATTTGTAGCATGTTCTCTAATAAATTAGTACCTTACATCAATGTGCTTTGTTCTAGAATAATTAACTGGATTAGCCGCAGTAGATATAACACTAGTATTGTCACACATAATTGGAATTTTGTGTAACACTAGGCCATAATCCATTAGCTGATTTCAAATCCAAAGCACTTGAGCACTGCAACTTCCAGCAGCTATGTATTCAGCCTCAGCTATGGAAGTTGACACAGATTGTTGTTTCTTGCTATACCAGGATACAAGTCTTTATCCAAGAAACTGACAGCTTCCACAAGTGCTCTTTCTGTCAACCATGCATCCAGCAAAATCTGCATCTGTGTATCCAACAGCTTCCAAACCGGTTCCCTTAGGATACCATAATCCCAAGTTTGGTGTCCCCTTCAAGTATCTGAAAATTCTCTTCACAACCATCAAATGTGATTCTTTTGGATTGGCCTGAAATTTTACACAGAGACATGTTGCAAACATGATGTCTGGTCTACTTGCAGTTAAGTAAATCAATGATCCAATCATTCCTCTATAGATTGAAATATCTACACTCTTGCCCTTTTTATCTTCATCCAACTTTGTTGCTGTAGACATAGGTGTAGATGCAAGTGAACAATCAACCATGCCAAACTTTTTTAATAAATCTTTGACATACTTAGTTTGGCTGATGAAGATTCCATCACTTCTTTGGCTAACTTGAAGTCGAAGAAAGTAACTTAATTCCCCATTCATACTCATTTCACATTCACTCTGCATAAGCTTAGAGAATCTTTGGCAAAGCTTTTCATTTGTAGAACCAAAGATAATATCATCCACATAGATCTGAACTAGGATCATATCATCACCATACTTCTTGTAAAAGAGAGTCTTGTCAATAGTACCTCTAGTAAATCCATGCTTAATCAAAAATTCTGACAGTGTGTTATAACAAGCTCTAGGTGCTTGTTTAAGTCCATAAAGAGCCTTGAGTAACTTGTATACAAAATATGGAAATTCTGGATCTTCAAAGCCAGGTGGCTGCTGCACATTAACCTCTTCTTCTAATTCACCATTGAGGAATGCATTCTTCACATCCATTTGATACACCTTGAAGTTTGAATGTGTAGCAAATGCCAGGAAAATCCTTATTGCTTCAAGTCTTGCAACTGGAGCAAAAGTTTCATCATAATCAATTCCTTCCACCTGTGAGTAGCCTTTTGCAACCAACCTTGCTTTGTTTCTGGTAATAATTGCATTTTCATCCATCTTGTTCCTAAACACCCACTTTGCTCCAATAATACTTTTGTTCTTTGGTGCAGGAACCAATTTCCAAACTTTGTTTCTCTCAAATTGATTTAACTCTTCTTGCATATCAGATATCCAATCAGGATCAAGAAGGGCTTCCTCAGTTTTCTTTGGCTCAACTTATGAAAGAAAAGATGCATGAAGGCATTCATTTGCAGTTGCACTTCTAGTCCTCACTCCAGCTATTGGATCACCAATAATTGCTTCTCTAGTGTGACTTCTATCCCACTTTCTGGTGTGAGTTTGTTGAATGGAATTTTCTGTGTTTTCTTCATCATTGGCATGACTTGCAGAACCTTCCTCTCTTGCTCCCCCTGAGTTTGTGCTATCAAATTCAGGTGTTTGAGATGAGCTTCCATTCTCATGATTCATTTGTTCAGTTGCTTCTTCTTCAACTCTGTGATTTATGTTGATTTCAGCTTCATCATCAGAATCACTATCAATGTTGAGATTTTCAAACTTGAGGGCTTCAGCTTCATTTTCATCAAGGCATTCCAAGCCTGAACATTTGTCATCATCAAAAGTAACATATGTGCTTTCCATGATTTTCTTTTGCTCAATCACATAGACCTTGTAGGTAGTTCTTTCCAATGAATATCCTAGAAAAATTGCCTACTTTAGAGTCAAATTTTCCCACATATTCAGAGTTGTCCTTCAAAACATAGCACTTGCTTCCAAACACATGAAGATGATTCATAGTAGGCTTCCTTTTAGACAAGATTGAGTAGGGTGGTTTGCCAAGATTTTTGTTAATGAGATATCTGTTTTGAGTATAGCATGCAGTATTCACAGCTTCTTCCCAAAAACTAGTTGGCAACTTTGCATCTTGTAACATTGTTCTAGCAGCCTATACCAGTGTTCTATTTTTTCTCTCAACTACTCCATTTTTTTGAGGTGTTCTAGCAGCTGAGAACTCTTAAACAATACCCTTGTCCTTGCAGAATTCAGTTAGTGTTGCATTCCTGAATTCTGTCCCATTGTCACTCCTCAACCTTTTCACACAATTCTGATCTTCAGCCTGCTTCTCAATCTTCTTAATGTACTCAATTTTGATGTGTGGAGTTTCATCTTTAGAGTACATAAATTCTACCCATGTATATCTTGAGTAGTCATCCACCATCACAAGTGCATATATTTTTCTTGAAATTGACTGGACATTAACTGGTCCAAATAAGTCCATGTGAATAAGTTACAGAGGTGCACTTATAGAATTCACAATTTTACTCTTGTGACTTGATATTTTCATTTTCCCCTTTTGACAGGCATCACATACTTCATTTTGAGCAAAATCCAGATTAGGCATGTCTCTCACTAACTCCTTTTTGACCAGAGTGCTAATTACCTTAAAATTCAAGTGAGACAGTTTCTTATGCCATAGCTTGATTTATTCTATAGATGCCTTGGTGTAGAAGCAACATATTCCATCCTTATTTGCTAAGTCCAAGTCTGTAACAAATAAGCTTCCTTTCCTTGCTCCATTCAGAGCAACTTCACCAGTTTTCTTGTTGATAAAAGTGCATTCTTCTTTGTTAAATGAAACCTTGAAACCTTTGTCTGCAAATTGGCTGAGAATTAGAAGATTCACTTTAAGACCAGCTACCAGTGCTACATCATCAATGACAACATTTCCAGAAATTAATTTACCATATCCCATTGTGAAGCCTTTGTCGTTGTCTCCAAAAGTCACTAATGGGCCAACCTTCTCCTCAAACTGTGATAGTAGGGCCATATCACCTGACATATGTCTTAAGCATCCACTTTCCATAATCCATATGACTTTATTCTTTTCACCTTGCACACAATGAGTTTAAGTGTGTTTAGCAACCCAAGTAGTGTTGGGTACTTTCTTCTTGTTACAGAGTGATCAGAATCAGAAAGAGTTATTTCAAATAAAATAGAATTCATTGACTATTGTGCATTTTCCCTTTTTGATGTAGACTCAATTTTTACTTCTTTGAGGTCTACTTTCAGCTTGTGGCAAATTTTCATCACTTTCAAGTTGCAAGGGATGCAATAAAACTTATCACAAAATGAGTAGGGATCATTTGCATTTGCTTCATTGTACTTGCATGCTCCTTCTACTGGCTTGCTAACAACTTTTTTACAAAGATGAGTTAGATGATTCACAGAGCCACATTTTTGACATTGTTTTCTTGGAGCATCTGCAACATAAGCAAAATTGTTGCTATTTTTAATCCCACTCTTTCCATTTCTATTCTTCTTCTTCTTTCTTGCATCTTCAGTTTTTGTTTCTTTGCAGATTTCTTGGAATCTTGGTTGACCATGGGGCTTCTTTTCAGCTTTAGAAGTTGGAGTTATTTCTGCATTTTTCTTCTCATTGTATTCATCAGCAATTTCTTGCTTTATGAGCAACTCTTCTTCACTGAAATCTACTTCACATGCTTTGAACATAGGTGAATCAACCTTTTTCAGCATAGCTGGAATATCTTCATTTGCTGTTGCCTTTCCTTTAGCACCTATATCTTTCATCTTGTTGTTCAAAGCATCATAATCAAGACCGGTGACTATGTTAGCACATGGCTTGTTCTTCTCATGGTATTGTCCAACCAACTCAGATGCATTCCTGAAAGATTTCAACTTAACTTCATTCTTTTCAATCTTCTCTCTTAACACAATTTCAATCTCATTGGCACACTTCAGCTTGTTCTTTAAATATTCATTTTCTTGCTTGACTGACTCAAGCTCCACAAGCAATCGATCCATCTTTTGCTTCTCACTCTCAAGCTTCTCATTATCTTTTGTTAGCCTACTGAATTCCTCAGTAGCTGCTACTAAGCTAGTGTGTATATGAAACATCTCCACACTCATCTTTTCCACAGTCTCCTTATATTGACTAGCATTTAAATCATTAGTGGTTAGAGTTGGTACCTTTGTTTTTGAAGTAGATGCTTCTCCATGCTCAAAAGCCATGAGTGCATAGTTTCCAACCTCTTCATCTTCATCATCTACATCATTATCATCCCAACTTTTTCCTTCTGCAATATAAGCCTTTCCAGACTACATAAAAGCTGATTTATTAGTAATTATTAATTAGTTAATTACTAAAACAAAAATCAGAAAATCAAGAAATTAGAGCGTTGGTGAGGTTTTTGTTCTTGAAGGAGTGTGAAGATCAAACCGTGATTGCAGGAGATTTACCGAACCACTTAAAGTGCTCGAGTAACCAAAATCATCCTTGTAAGAGACGAATCCATTGATACTAACATCATCAACTGAGGTTGGTTAATTGTTAAAATCAATTTCTTGTGTTCTTAAGCTCAAATTGGGTTTTGATGTGAAGCAATCGTTTGTTTGTTTTGATGTTAGATATAGCTTCCCCCGAGTCTTAGGAATGATTTCGTATATTCATATGATTCGTATAACCCCTCGAAGGTTATGAACGTGTTCTTGGTTTTTTTAGTTTTTTGATTTCATTTTTTGTTGATTTATAGATGTTTTTGATTGATTTTGATCACTGGGAATGATTATAGAAGTCTGTAGCTTTGATTTGATATGAGTTTTGCGAAGTTTGGTTTCGATTCTGGTGGGGAGTAGTTTTTCCGATGAACTCGTCTGAAAAAGCTTGAATTTGGCCGGAGTTCACCGGGGAGGGGTGTTCGGACGGCGTGAACGGGACGGGGGATCAGCTGCTATACGGAGGAATTGAACTGGGGGAAGAAACGGAGGAAACGGCCGTATTTTCTTCGGGGTTCGAAGCTCGCCGGAACAGGGGACGGCCGCCAGATTTTTCCCAGATTCCGGCGGGTCAACCTATGTTATTGCCGACCCAAATTTCGACCCGGTAACCCGAAACAAATTCCCGGTTTCGATCCTGAAAACCCAGAATGAAATTCCAAAAGTTGTTTCTGAAATTTTGATTTAATTTTATTTGGTAAAATTTGAAAATTAGTTTTTGATAGTTAGAAAATCAAATAAATAATTTGATTAAAATCTGAATTATTTTAAAAATAATTTTTAAATAATTTTATTAATTTAGAAATTCAAAATTTTAATTACTCAATTATTGATTTATCTATTTTTATTTATTATTATTTAGATAATTATTTAGTAATTGAGGATTAATTATTTAGACTGATTGGTTGTTCGATAATTGATCAGTTTAATCGAATAATTCAAAATAATTCGAGTTGCGTTCCGAATTTTAGAAATTCGGAGTATGAATAATTATTTATTTACTTACTTCTTTCCAGATTACGTGATAATAATTCGTACTGATTAATTATTTTTAATTAATCAATTTAACTAAGTAATTTGTAATAAATTGTAATTAATTCCAAAAAAAATTAAGGAATAATTATTTTAAAATCTGATAATTCTTAAATAATTATTTAAAAATATAATTGAGATTTAATTAATTATGAATAATTAATTATAATTGATTAATAATTGATTTAATCTTGATTATTGCATAATAATTAAATCGTCTATCCTATTTAATTGAAACGAAAACCTTTAGGCTCAGAATAATGACCCTATTCCATTAAAAATAGTTATAAACCATAATTTCTTCCAAGAGCAAGTCGGCTTATGATAATTATTTGTTCACATACCCTATTGTTTATCGATACGAGTCCAATAAATCCCGAAAAATTAGGAATCGAGTCAGATAATGTTTGTTAATGCGAATATAGGTCTAGTACAATTCTAAGAATATTTGTAAGTCTAATTTAATTATGTGCTTTACGTGCTATGTGATTTACGTGATTATGTGAACACTATTTGCTAGATAATTATATACGAGTCGGATAGAATCGTATAGATAGACGATAAGGGCTATGTGGTATCAGTCTGAGATATGCATACGATATAAGTCAACTAAATGAGTATCTTTCTTTGATAGATACAACACCAGCAAGGCGAATCAAGCCAGAGATAAAAAGCTGTGAACTACTCAAAGGGAAGCATATACCAGGCAAGTTTTTCCCCTATTCTAAGTTCAGAATAGTGAATTGCTTCCAACTTTCCATGACAGCTATACCCTGATAATTCTTGTTCACAAATACTGATACACAATTGTTATTCCTTTATTTCTATTTCATTTAGATTCCTGATTTCTCTAATTCATTGAATCCTCTATTCATATTCCAATAATTATATATACTCTGATATATTCTGATGTTAGGATACATCGAAAGCATATCGATTGTTCCGGATGCTAAGCTATGGACTGGATGGTTACGGTACGGGCCGGGTATGAACCGGACTCTTGATTATTAGGCCATAGTTCCTGGGTACCCTATATGTTAGTGGGTCTATGCAGTCGGGTATAGATACGCGCTATATCCTGACTGATCAGTAGGTTATAGTGCATATGATGGTTTTTGTGTCCATTCTAATTCATTTGGTACTCGCCAGTAATGGCTTTCATTGTTCATTACAGAAACGGATGGTTGTTCAAACCAGCAGATTAATAGTTCATTTATCTTTCTCTCTTTATACTATATATATTATTGCAGGCTTGTTGAGCAATTTTGGCTCACCTCTATTATTGTTTTTCACCTTGTTTTTCAGTTAAGGTTGAGAATGAAACCTATCCGAACCCGATTAGTCAAGAAGCGGGTAAAGCTGCGGGACCCTCTGGTACCAAGAGTGTTATTCCAATTTCAGAAAAGAGTTTTGAGATGTCAGAGCAGGTGTTGTAGGATAAGTTATAGTTATGGTTTGAATAAAAAGGAACTTAGTTTAAAATTTATGTAGAAAGATGATTTGTAATAAAGAAGTTTTGTATGATAGTGTATTTGAGTTGTTGTAATAAGAGTTGGTAAGTTATTCTTGTTTTCACACTTTAACCTTAAAAGATCCTGAGTAGTAGTAATAAGGGGTAATTATATGTTTATATTATTATTGTACAGGTTCAGTAAGGTAGTTAGCGATAGTAATACCCCAAATCTATACACCGGATTTGGAAGGTGTTACAGTTGGCGTCAGAGCTTAGGTTTTGGCCTTGAAAAGAAGAACATTAGAGTTAAGATAAGATATGAAGATCACATAAGATAGGAATAATGGTATTAGGATTTGGCTAATTTCTTAGATTAGGAAATTGTAAGTTTTAGGAATGGGAATTGACCTTTTCTTGTGTTATAATTATTCAATTCGATGACATCATCAGGATCTTCAGAATGGACAACACAGTTATTTCCACCACTGCCACCACCACCACCACTACCTTAGGAGCTAGCACCACCAGCCCCAGAGCAGATACCAGATCCACCAGTGTTAGAGATACCTGACCCTATTGACTTTTTCCTGTATTTCGAGCCAGAGATACCTCAGTTACCCCCGCTCGAGTTTCCCATGTTTGAGGCTCCTGACATGGTTGACTTTCCACAGTGGGATGAGCTTGAGCCACAGGTGCCAGTACAGCAGCCACAGCCAGAGGTTCCACTTCCACAACCTGATGTACCTCCAGCCCTTCAGATGTTTGAGCCACCGGTTCCCCCAATATTGTTTCCAGCACCTATAGCTATTTATGCTCCCGTGCCCGGAGTTTATCATATAACGACCCGTATATTTTTATTATTATTTAAATGTGTAATTATGAAATAAATAATTAAATAAAATATTTGTGTGGGTTCAGTCAGTGGGTTATTACTCTATCACTATGTGTATGTGATTACTAGTGTATGGAATTGAATTGCATGGTTAATTAATGAATTGTATAATTTTGTATCGTTGTTAAAAATGGTGTTATTGCAGTTTTATTTCCAGAAATACTTGGATTGTCTCTAAAATTGTTTTTATGACTTTATAATTTTAACAATTTTTTATAAGACTTTATAAAATTGAGAAATCAATATTTCATTAATTATTTATTTACAAATGATTTTCTGAGTCTGTTTAATGGTAAAATCCATATTTAATTATAGAAATATTCAAAAATTATGAAACTTATATTTTATTAAGTTTGTATTATTCTGAGAATTTTAAAATAATTTTGAAAATTTTCGGGAATCGTTTCACCCGCGCGTCGTTTCGTTATTTGTTAAAAAACGGGTACAAAGACCACCTTAAAAAGTATTTTAAAAATTTCCAAAATTATGTCCTTGTAAACTTTGGGTTATTTATTACATTTTGATATTATTTTCATAATTTTCGGGTATTAATTTGCATGCACCTCAGTCCGTTAATTTTAAGTTTCGGGACAAATTCGACTTTTAAATTCTCGTATCTATCCTAAAATGCAGCGTGGCAGTTTCTTATTAATCAGGGACGCGTGTCCCTTCCCTTGTGCAACACCTGTTAGCAGTTAAATAAAAAAAACCAATACGCCCCACCCCTTTCTCTCGGTTCACTCCTCTGTTCTCTCTCTCGTTTACTCGATTCTCTCTGTTCTTTTTCCTTTCATTTCTTTCTCGCCGTGTTGATTCCAGTCTCCCGATAATTACTTTTGCCGCCTGCTTCTTCTGTTCTGCTGTTGTTTCCTTCGGTGGTGCCGCCGTTGCCACCGGCTTCCGGTATGGTGGTGGTGGTGCGAGCTGTGTTGGTTATACATATATATATAAATGTGTGTGACTGTGTGCATATTTATGTGTGTGTGTGTAATTTTGTGTGTCTGTGATGTGGGTGTGTGTGTTCATGTTGTGTGTGTGCGATGGAGGTGATGGCTGTGCGGTGTGGGTGCAGTGTGTTCATCTCTGTTGGGCTCGGTTCTGTTGGTTTGATGTTGGGCCTTGCAGTTTGGGCCTGGTTGTTTGGGCCTCTTTCTGTTTGGGCCGAGGTTATGCCGTTTGGTTGATTATTACAAATTTGATTATTATTTCTTTTTCTGCAAGAAATAAATTGATTATTATTCATGAAATAAAATTTTCGTTGTGGGGAATAATAATATTAATCGGTATAATTTATTTGGGAACCCGTAATATATCGGGCGCCAATAAATTGTGCTGCCGTTGACGATGAACTTCGGTGAGTCAATGGTGGACGGTGATGATATTATTCTGTGTCCTAATATTTTAAAATAAATAAATATAAAAATACGAATAAAATAAAAGACATAATAATAATTAGTTGATTCAAATCAGTGGTTGGGAAATTATGAAATGTGGATTGCGTGATTTGGTTGGGACTGAATTGATTGGTTATGTTTGTGATTTGACGTCGAATTGGGTCGACGGGTAGTCCGATAAACAAAGGAGACGCTGCCCGATTTCCGGGAAATTGAACAACGGAAATACGGGGGCGTATTCGATGATTATCAAGGACATCGAGTGGCTATATATATGTGTGTATGTGTTTTATACGAAACTTGATTGTACAATGTGACGAAATATTTTGCCAAATCGATAACCCTGATTTCGTAAAATTACGAGTATACATATTTTCTGGAAACCAACACCAAACTGATTTTGAGAATGTGAACCATAATTGTTGTGTGTGTTATTATAGTATGTGTAATTACGAGTCGGGATTCGATATCGAATGGGTAGGTTGTTAGCGAGGATATGTCAAGCATACCTAGACGTCTAACATAGGTTATTTCAGCTCTGTAGGTTCTAGTTGAAGGACTCTAGAAGTGAAGTTGAACTAAAGACAACCTAGTGATCAGTCGACAAGTATAGCGAGGTTCCAAGAGAAGGACCTGAACATTAAAGTCGGATCCAGGATAATCTGATAGTAAGGCGATAAAGCCGAGTGTCCAAGTTAGTTCAAGGTCGATCGGTAATAGTGGTAGAGCTCTGCAAGGCAAGTACCCATGACCATTCTTTTATGGTTCAGTACGTATGAATAGCTAAATGTTTTATTCTCATAATGGAACAGAAACGTTTTAAGTTGCGTATCCCCTATAGTTATAAATCACTATTTTTAAATTGTTTTGGGGAAAAGTAACTTCCGAAAACACCTATCTCTAAATGTGATTAAAAAGAAAGGAAGAGTTTTGAATAGTGTGCTGTGACTGAATGATTTTAAAAAGAGATAGGCAATAGTTATTTTGGAAACTGGATAAAGAAATAATGTTTTGATCCACTTATGTCGTGGAATTTTGGAAAGAGGTAAAAAGGGAAATCAGTTGATCTATTGGAGTTGTGTAAGAGGCCCGTTATTCGGTAACAGCCCAGCATGTGGTTGCATAAGTGGCTAATTGGGTTGGGCATTCTGTTTAACCGATTAGTCCAGCATGGGGGAAAGACCTAACTAGTCTTTTCCCAAGTTCCGGAACACAATCTATTTCTGGATGGCCGCTAGTCGCTGTCCGGTGAGGGTAGACTGATCAGCTATCTTCACCCGTTAAACGTCCAATAGATTTGATTGATTCAGTTTTGAAAAGGATTAACAACTCAACTTATTGAGACAGATGATGTGAAAATGAAATAGCATGCTAAGCTTTGATGCTGGTAATTGTACACATCACACGATTGATATTGTTGTTTCTCCGAGCATGCTAGTTTTGAATATCCAGTTATGAATGTTTACTGGTTTTCTAACGAGTTATGAATTATGTTTCTATCACTGTTTTATTATACACTGTTTTACTTGTTATTCATATAGTGGTACTGCTGATCAATTGATTGCTCACCCTAGCAGAATATTTTATATATGTATTGCAGATGCCTAGGAGATTATCCCGCAGTAGTCAGGGCGGAGTTCCAGTTCTTTCCGTGTCAGGCTCCTCTGAGGTAGTTGTGTTGGACCAAAGATGGTCTGTTGAGTTGCTGTATTAAGATAGTATTGTTCAGATTAGTGTTATAGGTTGGTTTTGTATTAAATGTAACCTAAGTCATACTTAAACCTGGAAAAGGTCTTTGTAAAAAGGGGTCGTGGTTATGTATAATTAGTGATTTGGATTGTATTATGTTATTATTATTGTTGATGGTGACGTCAAATCCTGACCCCGGGGTTGAGGCCGTCACAGTTGGTATCAGAGCTACAGGTTTGAGTCCCTGATTTAGGTTAGGAATAGAGTCAAAAGAGTATAGGAAGGTTTATATATAGATGTGGGTCAGCAATTTAACTAGAGGAGCAAGTCTATGGGTTTAGTCAAGGGTTTCGGAAACGTAACCCTGACGTTTGTTGAGGATTGACTGGAACTACCCTAACCTAGAGTACGTTCCCTTCATATATGTATTATTAGTAATGTTCGATAAAGATTTTTAGTTTTCTCGAGAAAATGAGTCTGGTTGCGAGGATTCAGCGTTGAGCGGGGCCTTGTTGTGGTAGTTGAGGGGACGTTAGCGTTATTCCTAAATATTACCTCTTCTATGTCAAGGAATGTTATTGGCCTGATTGTGTGACCTTGGTGAGTTCGGATAACATGATAATAGTCAGGGGCTGCTATGACGACCAAGTTTTATAGTGCATGTAAATTGGATCGGGAGGTGATATCTTTAAACCCTTATACTTCTTCCTTGAGACGAATTTTGTTTCTAGAGTCATTCTTTCTTATCCTATACGTAGCTTATTTTCCTGTGAGAAAGTTGTGAACCCGAAGTAAGCTTCTTAGGGTTATGTTGATCTCATTACAAATCAGATTCACCCCCTTCCTATTTGTGAATTTTCTTTCGAACCTTGTTTCTTCTCTCGGAAATTTTATTGGTTGATTGGGGCAAACAATGCATATGAATTGACCATTTGTCTGTGTGGCGAAAGGGTCTGGTGGGACGCCACCGAGTTATGTGTTGTGGCTGTATGGTACTAAGACTGACCATCTTATGTACTTGTATGGTTGCTCTCAGTCATACCTACATTTTCTTCTTCATTGTTTCTTCTTATTCGATTTCCTTCAGCCGGAAATTTCATTGGATATTTTATGGAAATGAATTTTTGCAATTAGATGGTTCTCGTTATGGAAAGCAAGTAAGAGTGACTGTTGAAAAGAACGATAGTCCTATATCAAGATATTACTTAGGAATAATAGTAATCGTGAGAGTTCAGGACCTAATGATGGAATTATAGCCTCCGGAAAAGTAAATTAATGGTAGATGGGTTGCTTGCGGGTGACAAGAAATCATCCTTAGAAAAAGGGTTGGTTGAAACATGAACGATGGTGCTTAGTAGAGTCAGTGTCCCTTAAACTTGACTCGATTTATCGGCTTGTTCTACATAGTGTGTGACTAATATATTCAACCGACTTTTGTGGTATGTTGGATAAATTTAGCTGTTGTACCTGAGTAGTGATGGGAAGTTGGTTAGTTGCTGTTATATCGAGGAACCATGCTATGGTGTTTAGTTTCTTTGTATTTTAGATTATTCTGAACTGTTGTTGATTCTGTTACTGTTATTATTGCTATGATTACTAGTGCTGTTAATCTAGATTTCTTTTATAAATGGACCCCAATATTAAAGACCTGGGTACTGTGATTGGGCAGCATTTTCCTGATACAAGTGCACCGTTTAAACGGTGATACCTTTTGTCAAATAATTTTGTTATGTTTTGAATAAACTCATTTATATATTTCAAGAAAATGTCACCCAATAAAGCTACCTAGTCTAATGAAAGTAGTAGTGTTGCAGAGGATCCAACTATAAATGAAATTCTAGATTTGTTACGCTAGCAGCAGCAACAACAGTTGCAGTTAATCCGACAGGTTCAGCAGCAGCAACTACTGTTACAGCAGCAACAACAAGGAGGGAATCAAAGTGCTAGTTTCAAATCTTTTTAGAATGTTAACCCTCCTGAATTTAAAGGTGAACCTAATCCGGTAGCTGCTGGAGCATGGTTAAAGGAGATGGAGAAAGTTTTCAACCTTGTTCAAGTAAGTGAGAATCTTAAGAATGATTATGTAAGCTGTTTCTTAAAAAATGAAGTGAATTATTGGTGGGAGTACTCAACAAGGGCGTTAGAAGGAGAAGGCCCTGTTCCATGGGCTAGGTTTACTGAATTATTTTTGGAAAAGTATTTTCCTAATAGTGTGAGGAATCAAATGGAGATTGAGTTTTTAGAACTGAAGCAAAGTGACAGAAGTGTAGCTGAGTATGAGGTTAAATGCACGGAGTTGGCTAGATTTGTACCAGATTATGTGTGCTCTGAGGCTCAGAAGGCAAGGAGGTTTCAACAAGGATTGAAGCCTGAAATTCGTAGTGGAGTGGTGGCATTGCAACTCAAGACGTATCCTTCCGTAGTTCAAGCCGCCTTAGTAATTGAATTTGATCAGAAGTTAGCCGCTAGAGAAAAAGAAGATAAGAAGCGAAAGATTGATGATATGGAAGAAGCGTCAGGTCAAGAAGGATCCAGTCAGAAGTCTCATAAAAAGGTCGGAAGGAGTAAGAATAAAGAATTTAGAGAGAAAAGTATTTCTTTAAATAGAATTAGTAACACCTCAGCCAGCTCTAATCAGGCCAATTCGGTTAAATCGCCTATATCGGAATGTAAGCAATGTGGTAAGAGACATGGTGGAAGGTGTAAAGCAAATACTGAATGTTTTAGGAGTAGTCAGAAGGGACATTATGTGTCAGAATGTAAGGTGGAAAATCCAGGAGTCGTCTGTTATTACTGTGGCAAGGTAGGGCATGTTGCCAAGAATTGTAGAAGTACTTCCCGAGATAGCATGGGAGGTAGTGCATCAAATTGTTTGACGTCTAGTACAACCAAGGCTAAGACTTGTAATGTGATAAAAAATTTAGCTGCTCAGGACCCTGATAAGGAACCAGGGAAATAATTGATTACTGGAAAAAGCAAACGATAATTTCTATGGAAGCTAATATTAGGATAAGTATTCACGGACATAAGCAAGAATATAAGGCATAATTAGCGCATATAAGGGATATTAAGAAGGAAACTTCAGGATTGTGGGATGAAAGAATAATGAGATAAAGTGCATTCTGTGTTGTACACTGATATGATTTATGGGAAAAACGAATGGATGTATGAAGTTACGTGATGATTATCAGAAGTTGGAAAAGTCGACGAATAGGAATAAGTAACCCTGCATAGAATTGATTATATATGAAAGGAACGAGGTGGTTCTTGGAGGAAGACCTAAGATCAGACTACTGTCAGCTAAAGGTAAGCCTGAGGACATTCCAAAGATTGCGATTAGAATGAGTTATGAGCGCTGTAAGTTTTGGTGATAATAGGCGGAGTAACGAGTGTATCAGTTATCTATAAGGAATTAAGGAATATGGTGTATCAGGAGTACTTGCATGGTATAATCATATTTATTGATAACATCCTCGCCATCTAAGGGCTAAGGAAGGCCAAGTTGAAAACCTAAAGAAATGGCGCAAAGGGTTGAACAGTAGCAATTGTATATTAAACCTTAAGAGTATGAAGTTCTGGTCAGGAGCACGGTTGTTTGAGTAATTACCAACTATGCAAGGTTTATTTAAGGACCGATGTCTTGAATATGAGAGAAGAAATGAATATGGTTAAGAATATGGAGGAATTAATAGAAGAATTGGAAAGAGTGGAAGGTGAAGTTCGAATACCTGAAGGTAAGAAGTGAAGATATGAGATTACCTTCCAGCCTTAATTGATGGAAATGAGTAAGAAGTGCTCATATGTTTGGAAATTGAGTTAAAAGAGAGTACCATCTATCATCCGTAAATGAAGGGCCAAAGTGAAAAGACGATTTAGACAATATAGAATATGTTGAGAGTATATATATAATATGTTATAAGTGTCAATGTTAAAGCGATATGTTTCTGATTTGAATCAAGCCATTGATTAGGAGCCAACGGGCTCTCATCCAAATTTGTTTTGTGTAAAATAATCGATCCAAATCCTAGATCGTTAAGAGTGAGTCCTTAGTAATGAATTTATGTCTATGGTGAGTATGCGATGAATAAATCCCCGAGTAGAAGAGTTTACCTGAAAGTTAGAGTCAGATATACTTGACAAATATCCTCACTTGTTTAGTTAAGTCAGATTCTGAGGACAGAATCTTTTTAAGGGGGAAGGATAGAACGACCCGTATATTTTTATTATTATTTAAATATGTAATTATGAAATAAATAATTAAATAAAATATTTGTGTGGGTTCAGACATTGGGTTATTACTCTGTGACTATGTGTATGTGATTACTAGTGTCTGGAATTGAATTGCGTGGTTAATTAATGAATTGTATGATTTTGTATCGTTGTTAAAAATGGTGTTATTGCAGTTTTATTTCCATAAATACTTGGATTGTCTCTAAAAATTTTTTTATGACTTTATAATTTTAATAATTTTTTTAGGACTTTATAAAATTGAGAAATCAATATTTCATTAATTATTTATTTACAAATGATTTTCTGAGCCTGTTTAATGGTAAAATCCATATTTAATTATGGAAATCTTCAAAAATTATGAAACTTATATTTTATTAAGTTTGTATTATTCTAAGAATTTTAAAATTATTTTGTAAATTTTCGGGAATCGTTTCACCCGCGCGTCGTTTTGTTATTTGTTAAAAAGCGGGTACCAAGAGCACCTTAAAAAGTGTTTTAAAAATTTCGAAAATTATGTCCTTGTAAACTTTGGTTTATTTATGACATTTTGATATTATTTTCATAATTTTCGGGTATTAATTTTCTTGCACCTCAGTCCTTTAATTTTAAGTTTCGGGACAAATTCGACTTTTAAATTCTCGTATCTATCCTAAAATGCAGCGTGGCGGTTTCTTATTAATCAGGGACGCGTGTCCCTTCCCTTGTGCAACACCTGTTAGCAGTTAAATAAAAAAAACCCTATACCCCCCACCCCCTTCTCTCGGTTCACTCCTCTGTTCTCTCTCTCGTTTACTCGATTCTCTCTGTTCTTTTTCCTTTCGTTTTTTTCTCGCCGTGTTGCTTCCTGTCTCCCGGTAATTACTTTTGCCACCTGCTTCTTCTGTTCTACTTTTGTTTTCTTCTGTGGTGCCACCGTTGCCGCCGGCTTCCGGTATGGTGGTGGTGGTGCGAGCTGTGTTGGTTATACATATATATATATACATGTGTGTGACTGTGTGCATATTTGTGTGTGTGTGTAATTGTGTGTGTCTGTGATGTGGGTGTGTGTATGCGATGGAGGTGATGGCTATGTAGTGTGGGTGCAGTGTGTTCATCTCTGTTGGGCTCGGTTCTGTTGGTTTGATGTTGGGCCTTGCAGTTTGGGCCTCTTTCTGTTTGGGCCGAGGTTATGCAGTTTGGTTGATTATTACAAATTTGATTATTATTTCTTTTTCTGCAGGAAATAAATTGATTATTATTCGTAAAATAAAATGTTCATTGCGGGGAATAATAATATTAATCGGTATAATTTATTTGGGAACCCGTAGTATATCGGGCGCCAATAAATTGTGCCGCCGTTGACGATGAACTTCGGTGAGTCAACGGTGGACGGTGATGATATAATTCTGAATCCTAATATTTTAAAATAAATAAATATAAAAATACGAATAAAATAAAAGACATAATAATTAGTTGATTTAAATCAGTGGTTGGGATATTGTGAAATATGGATTGCGTGATTTGGTTTGGACTGAATTGATTGGTTGTGTTTGTGATTTGACCGTCGAATTAGGTCGACGGGTAGTCCGATAAATAAAGGAGACGCTGCCCGATTTCCAGGGAATTGAACTATGAAAATACGGGGGCGTATTTGATGATTATCAAGGACATCGAGTGGCTATATATATGTGTGTGTGTTTTATACGAAACTTGATTGTACAATGTGATGAAATATTTTGCCAAATCGATAACCCTGATTTCGTAAAATTACGAGTATACGTATTTTCTGGAAACCAACACCGAACCGATTTTGAGAATGTGAACCCTAATTGTTGTGTGTGTTATTTAGTATATGTAATTATAAGTCAGGATTCGATATCGAATGGGTAGGTTGTTAGAGAGGATATGCCAAGCATACCTAGACGTCTAACGTAGGTTATTTCGGCTCTGTAGGTTCTAGTTGAAGGACTCTAGAAGTGAAGTCGAACTAAAAACAACCTAGTGATTAGTCGATAAGCGTAGAGAGGTTCCAAGAGAAGGACCTGAACGTTGAAGTCGGATCCAGGATAATCTGATAGTAAGGCGATAAAGCCGAGTGTCCAAGTTAGTCCAAGGTCGATCGGTAATAGTGGTAGAGCTCTGCAGGGCAAGTACCCCTGACCATTCTTTTATGGTTCAGTACGTATGAATAGCTAAATGTTTTATTCTCGTAATGGAATAGAAATGTTTTAAGTTGCGTATCCTCTGTAGTTATAAATCACTGTTTTCAAATTGTTTTGGGGAAAAGTAACTTCCGAAAACACCTATCTGTAAACGTGATTAAAAAGAAAGGAAGAGTTTTGAATAGTGTGCTGTGATTGAATGATTTTAAAAGGAGATAGGTGATAGGTATTTTGGAAACTGGATAAATAAAGAATGTTTTGATCCACCTATGTCGTGGAATTTTGGAAAGAGGCAAAAAGGGAAATCAGTTGATCTATTGGAGTTACGTAAGAGGCCCGTTATTCGGTAACGGCCCAACATGTGGTTGCGTAAGTGGCTAATTGGGTTGGGCATTCTGTTTAACCGATTAGTCCAACGTGGGGGAAAGACCTAGCTAGTCTTTTCCCAAGTTCCGGAACACAATCTATTTCTGGATGGCCACTAATCGCTGTCCGGTGAGGGTAGACTGATCAACTATCTTCACCCATTAAACGTCCAATAGATTTGATTGATTCAGTTTTGAAATGGATTTGCCACTCAACTTATTGAGACAGATGATGTGAAAATGAAATAGCATGCTAAGCTTTGATTCTGGTAATTATACACAGCACACAATTGATATTATTGTTTCTCCGAGCATGCTAGTTATGAATATCCAGTTATGAATGTTTACTGGTTTTCTAACGAGTTATGAATTCTGTTCCTATCACTGTTTTATTATACACTGTTTTACTTGTTATTCATATAGTGGTACTGCTGAGCAATTGATTGCTCACCCTTGCAGAATGTTTTATATATGTATTACAGATGCCTAGGAGATTTTCCCGCGGTAGTCAGTGTAATAACCCTAATTTTTGGGAAATTTTTGAAACCCTTATGAATAGTGTTTTTGCTGAATGAGAAAAATTTTCATGCCACACTATGTAGGGGTTCTGATATGGATATTCTGAGATTTTATTAGTACTTTATATGGGATATAAGTGTATGTAAAGATCGTCAGAATCCAAATCCGAACACTTTGATTTTTCCCGGAAATTCACAAGATACGGAGAGAATTGAGTATAAGGTAACAGGATAAAAAGGATTTAAATTAAAGGATTATAGGAGAGGATCATAAAAGGAATATAATATATTGAGAAAGGTTAAGGGAACCTAAGTAATAAGATCCCGGGTATGATCCCTCAAACGATAAACGAGAACGAAAGATAAGCGAACCGTAAAACAAATAAGTGACCAAGAGACAAGCTTGTACAAGAAGCCAGGGATTGTGACATCATCAAACCACAAGGTGTGGACAAGTGGGAGCATTATGACATGTGCAAGGTGACACAAGCATGACATGGGAAGGAAGGAGGTGTGGTGACTTTTTAACCACACAAAATCCAAGGGCAAGAAGGTAATTGACTAAAGCAAGCACAAAAACCAATCAACCAAGCCAAGTAAAATCATTTTCATCAAAAATCAAAAGCAACCAAGGCTTTGTTCTTCATTGCTCACGGCTTTTCACTATTCAAAAGGCAAGAGAAATTCAAAATCCAAGATCCAAGCTTCCTAAATTGGTAAGATAATTCCCTAATCATCTTCATGCTTAGTTAGGACTATATCATGAGTTTAAGCCATTAATTCTTTCTCTATCTTCTTCATTTAATCAAAGAAGAAGACAATGAATAGTGTTTTCAAGTTTTTAACTTGAACTTTTTCTTGTTTTTCTTGAAGATCCAAGCATTCTTAAGACTTCTCAAAGCTTCTTAAGGCTTCCTAGCTCCACCCACCACTTCAAGGAAGGTATACCATCTCCAAACCCTAGATTCCTATATATTATAAGATGATTTTGATTAGTGGGTTGATATTGTAGTTTGTTGTTATGATTTAGAGTTTGGGATTTGGAATGATAGTGAAATGGAATGGTAATTGTTGTGGTTTTGATTTAAAGGAACTTAAGTATGATTAAAGTTAAGTTTAAGCATAAGTATGAATGATTAAATTGAATTGGTTGGGGTTGTTATGATGTGATAAGGATGGATGTTTGTTGTGTGTTGGATTTGAGGTTGGTTTGTGGTTGGTTTTGTATGGTTAAAAATCGGGAAATCGCGTAAACATAGCCGTCGTAACGTCCGATTTTCTTTGGACTGTTTTTGTGCATAACATTAGGACCCGAGAACCCCCTGCTAGATTATGACCACTGCCATGTTTAGATAGCTCATGTTATGAGCTTCGTTTTGATATGTAGTTCGTTCGATTCCGATGCACGGTTTAGGAGAAACGACCGTTTCAAGTAACGGCATTTCGCGAACGAAACTTTTCCCCTCGCCTTACTTTGAAACATAGGTTAAAGACCAAAAAGGGTTAATTAATGCATGAAACATTTATGGTAAGTGTGTTAGGAAGTTGGTAAGACACTCGCGAAGGAATCGCCTTAAAACTCGTAAAGGTTAAATTATTAAAAATGGTGGAGCCGAGGGTACTCGAGTGACTTAAGAGAATCAGTAAGCGCAAAACGAGCGTTAGAGTCTGAGTTGGTTAGAGTATAGATTTACAAGTGACTTTGGTTTAATTCCAACTTACTTGTTGTTTATAGGTTACCAGACTTGTCCCGAGCCATTCGTAACCCCCAGTCGCTCAGGCAAGTTTTCTACCCGATATACTGTTGTTGTGATGTAAATATATGTATATGCATTATCTTGTGATAGTGCATGATTGTTATTAGCAAATTTTGCGATATATTGGAGCATGCTGATATGGTATATATGCATGTCTGTTTCGTAATCTGGTTATCTATCTGTTGATTTCAATGCTTATAGTTGCATAATACCTATGCTAGAAATAAGCAAGTAGTTGCGTATACCCTTAGTATAGGGGATAAAAGGTGAACATATTTCTAAACCGGGAGTCGATGTTCCCGAGTATATTATATATATATATATATATTTATATATATATGGATATAGTTTTTAAGACTATGGATCGAATAAGGTTTATTCGATACCTTTATTTTACTTAATTGAATATTAATTTGAGTATTCATTCGAGGACTTATGACTCAGTTTATTTTATTATTTGAATATTATTTGAATATTCATTCGAGGGCTTATGACTCCTTTATATTATTTATTGAATATTACTTGGATATTCATTTGAGGATGTGTGACTCCATTATTTTATTTAATGAATATTATTTATAATATTCATTCGAGGACTTATGACTCCTTTATATTTATTTATTGAATATTATTTCGAATATTCATTCGAGGGCTTATGACTCAGCTTATTTATTTATTGAATATTATTTCGAATATTCATTCGAGGGCTTATGACTCAGCTTATTTTATTTATTGAATATTATTTGAATATTCATTTGAGGATCTATGACTCCGATTATTTGCTGAGATATATTCTTTATTTTATTAAAGAATAGGGTGTCAATAATCAAACTTATTTTTGATTATTCAAATAAAGATAGTACTTTCATATAAGTATATCTTTGGTTATTTGATATCCATTTCAAGTATAAGTTTTAATACTTCTACTTCAATTATTTTTATAAAGATTATTCTTTATGGGAATATTATTTAAATAATAATATTCAGTTATTTTCTAAATATTCTGGGGACTGATTTACTTCATTAAATCAGCTTTACTCCAAACACTCTATAAAGTGTTTTCGAGTCTTCAAAATGATTTTTAAAAGTTAGAGCGGATCCCAAAACTCATTTTTATATTTAAGATCTTCCTTTTCAAGGGGATTTAAATACTCGCTCAAAACCTGAGGGATCCGGCTCTGTGGTGTGTTTTATATTCGCAACAAGGTTGCTGTTTTGATAAATGAATTGATTACTTACCCAACACTCGGGAAGTAAAATTCTTGGAACAAGTTAATCCATTAACAGGCATCGCCTGGGAAATATCAGTGAGTTCTCCTTTCCAAATAGATACGACTTCTTGGTGGAGCCGTATCAACAAGTTTCTACTTGGGGAAAGTGGGGACGAGCTTTACGTTTCAGAGTCATGGATTTCATCTGAACTAGGAGTGGCGTAAGTGGCCGAGTAGCGCCGGCCCAGCCTTATTATATTGGCCCAAATGGCCTGGAAGTTCCGCTAAGGCGGTCCATTCCTTAGGAGTTCAGTGTTCGGTTGACAAGTAAATCCGACAGGTTCTCCTCTACATGTAGAAAATGGTGGGGTTGTACTACTACGACTGATCATCGTAAGTGGTCTTCCTGGCGCGGCAAACTCCCGTAATGAGTTCATCATCCAATTGGATAATTTCTGCAACACTACCCAGAGCACTTCGATAGAAAGGCTACGGTTGGGCGATTGTTGAGTGTTGGCAGGGTCAAGTTTTCAAAATGATGTTTACATCAAATGAAGTATCTCGTAACTTCATTTTATTTTGATAATATTTTAAAGATTTAATCTATTCAAATCTTGCCTTATAGTCTCATCTATGTGATGAACTTTTGAAGCTAATTATAACTTGAACGGTGGTAGTTCAAGTAGTATTTGGGAAAGATATAAGTATATTGGGGTATCTTGTAACTTCATCTTTGAAACTTACATCTAATTAATAATTGTCTTATGAATGACAAAGATTTTCAGAAAAACGTTGAGACAAGGTTAGATATATGAGATCACCTTGCAACGATATTTTTTTTTATACAGTTATACACTGGGACTTTGTGTATATTGTGCATGGAAGAGGACTTCCAATATTTTGAAAAGTATATATGTATATATATATATACTGAATATTTTGCGACTTCATCGCATTAAGATATCAACTTGGTTCATTTCTTTTGACCAAGACTTTCATGAGTACTATGAGAAGGATCATATATTGTTAATCATTATACATATTATTTTGGTGGGCTTGCTGCTCACCCTTGCTTTCTTCTTTCATCACACAACATCAGATAGACAAGATGAACCGGACCAAGCTCCCGATTCGCAAGAGGTTAGGAGACGTTTCGCAGTTTTCTAGAAGCACTGATGCCGCCATAGCTGAGGTAGGAACTACCAATAGGCTAGGCTTTCAACTTTTGATGTATCAGATTATGTATATTTATGAATTGTAATAATGGCAAAGAAATGTAAATTTATTCAGAAACCTGTTTAAGGTGTATTGGCATATAATTGTGGAATAAAATGACTTGTGATTATTTTTGGATATTCATCTCTGAGACTATAACTTGTGGTGTGTGTGTTTATTGTGGGGTCACAGTACAGAGTAGTTGATTATTTATTAAGATTGGGTGTTGTTAAGGGAAATAGAACTCGTGACAACCCGGATCCCCGACCCCGGATTTGGGGGTGTTACAGAAATGGTATCAGAGCTAAGCGTTATAAACCTCAGAGATGATGGGACGTTAAGATAATAAGTTCACAAAGATAATAAGAACTCTTGCCAAGTTCATAGTCGGGCTACCTAACGTAGTACTGACAGTTAAAACCCTTATGGGAACCCTTATAAATATCGTGATAGGAGTGTAGTTCGTTATCGTATATGGTAGCGGGACTCCGAACCCTGATGTTGAGGAGCAACATCGCGATGATATTTTATTACTAATTGGAGATCGGATTGTGGATCCGATAGAGTGTCCTAATGCAGGACTGGATGATGTTGATATTGAGGATTTAGCGGTTGAGGATGTTGTCCTAGAAGGGATAGTTGTTGAGGAGGATCCCATGGAGGATCCTGACAGGATTGGATAAAGGACCACTGATGAATTGATGACCATGGTTTGGTCGACTACCAGAGGTAGGATTGGCCGGTCACTACCGGAGGTTCGTTCAAGTTGTAAAGATAGTAGCCCCTTTAACGCGGCTTACTCGTAAGACTGAGAAGTTTGAATGGACAGAGAAATGCGAGAACAGCTTTCAAGAACTGAAGCAAAGGTTGGTGACGGCCCCTATGTTGGCGTTGCCGGATGGAAAAAGGAGATTTTGTGATTTGTAAGTGACGCTTCGCATAAGGAATTAGGGTGCTTCTTAGCACAACAAGATAATCGCGTCTGCGTCAAGACAATTAAGGTAATATGAAATTCGATATCCCCGCCCATGAGCTTAGGCTCGTGGCAATAGTTTTACCCTAAAGATTGGAGGCACTACTTCTATGGAGAGAAGTGCGAGAATTACCTAAGCCATAAGTGCTCTAGTACATTCTTACGTAGAAAGAGCTCAACATACGCCAGAGAAGGCGGTTAGAGCTAATCAAGAATTATAATTGGGAGATTCTTTATCATTCGGGGAAAGCCAATATGGTGGCTGATGCCATTAGTAAAAAGGAGAGACTCAAGATGATAATGTCTTTGGGAGAGTTGATAAGAGATTTTGAGAAAATGGAAATAGTAGTGAAGGTAACCGGAGCCGGTACCGAAAAGCTGTTTGAGATTGTAATAGAGACCGAATTATTGGAAAAGAGCATATTGTGCCAGAAAAAGGTGATGAATGAAGGCAGAGAGCCAACAAATAGATATGAGATTAATACCGAGAGAGATGATAAGGGAATAATGAGGTATTCCTATAGAATTTGGGTTCCAAATGTTTAAGAGCTTAAAGATGAGATCTTAGATGAAAGCTAGTTTGAGGAATAAGAGTTAGAGCAAACCCTGAACGTGATAGTCAGGGAGGTCGCCATCAAGATAGAAGGAACCCATGACTTAATGGAGTGGAAAATGAGGTTTTTAAATTAAAAGATGACCCCAATTATGGGGAGTAGGATGAAACATTTCATACTAAGGAAACAGAAAGTCGAGTAAGGAAAGGAGACCCGAGACGGTACTCCTATACAGCAATTCATGGACCTGTCTAGACAGAACTTAGACTATTATCCCCAACCACCACCTTGAGGAAATAATGCGATAGGAAATTCTTTCAGGACCTTTAAGTCTCTAAGCTCTCAGAGTTCCAAGGAACAGGTTGACCCAGTCGAGGCAAGAGCCTGGCTAAAGGAAATATAGGAATCATTGGAGATTCTAAATGATTGACGAATCACCAAAGACTGTTTTTGTCACTTACCCTCCTAAGAGAGAGACCACCCGCTGGTGAAAGGCCAAGGAAGGCACGGAGCAAGAGATTATAATAAACTGATTTAAGTTCAGTCAATTGTTTTCAGGAAAGTACTTCCCAAGGTTATGGAGATAGTGTAAAAGCTTAAGAGCCAGAACAAAGGCAGACGAGTATGATGAATTATGAATCTAAGTTGTAAAAGTTATCAAGATTCGTTCTGAAGACACGAATCCAGAATGACGGGATGTTTGAAATCAATGCTTATGTTGTGTTGGTTCATGAAATAACGATAAGAGAAAGGAATATAAAGGCAAGAGAGTTTGAGGAATGATAAGGGAGTTGGGTATGAGGAAACCCTAAAGACTCGTAGAAATAGAAATAGAAAAGTAGGTAATCGTCCGGATGAGAGTGATTCACCATGAGTTAAATTGATGGTTGAAGGTATAAGAGATACATATATTTTATCCCCTGTAAGTTGGGAAGATTCGAGGAAACCTTGAGATAATTCGAAGGATAAATAATGAGACACGGATAGACTGAGGAGACAAGAAAGTAAGAAATTAAGAAAATTGGGTGAAGGAAGTGACCTTCAAGAAGGTAAAGTGTAAGACCGGTGGCATGATACCCAGAAAGGGAGACGCCAGATATGAAAGATATCCCAATATTGAGATGACTGTTGAGATAAACAACAAAAGTAAATAAGGAATTATTAAGAAGAAGTTCACGTTGAACATGACCAATATCTTCCAGAACATCCATGTTATCATTACCAAATCAAGAAAGAAAAGTGGATGACCATTGTTATCTTTTGGAGGCCATATGGATTGACCTCAATTTGAATAAGGATGCTATTATGAAGTTACGTATAGACTATCGAGGTGGGAATGATTGAATAAGACACCCTTATCAGGGATATATGACTTGATTTATCCATGGAAGGATGCAGGTACCTTTTAAAGGTGGAATTAAGGATAGAACATCGGTAACTTAAAATGAATCCTAGGGGAATGCATAAAGGTTGGAATTTCACCCTTAATAGGGACAGTATGAGTTTTGACAGTATGATTTGGAAAGGGTTAATGTAGCAACAACCTTTAAGAATCAGTGGAGAAATTTTTCAGAAGTATATAGAAAATGGTTCTAGTAATAGTAAATGGTATTTTAATATGCCCTGTATCTAGGGAATACAGGAGGAACGATTGAAGGATAACCTTAGAGGTTTTACAAGGAGAAAGGTAATATTCAAAATTTTCAAGAATAGAAATGTTGATAAAGGAAATATGACGTAATTATAATGTTGCCAAGTGGGGCACGTGTTAAACCACGAGAAAGTATGGATCGAACCAGTAATGGTCGAAATTATTCAGGGCAATTAGGACTTAAGATAAAAGATGTTCTAATTATGATTGAGAGTCAGTCATAACAGTGATTAACCTCTAAAGACTGAGGCAATAACTTATGGAAAAATGGTGATTTTTTTTTACTCATCAGATTTTAAGGAAAGCATTTTCACATAAGCTGTGATTGAAATAAGGTAGAAAATTTATTTGGAGATGGTTAAAGTGACATTGACTGTAAGGAAATTTTACTATCAGGAAAGGCCAAAGAGGTGGCCGACACTTTAAAGGTAAGAGGATAATTATAGGCGCTTGTGCCAAAAGAATACAGTGATGATGGTTAAAACTGTGAAGGTTGTATTATGGTTTGGAAGATTGACATTCCTTCTGATGACTGTGCAATACCCAGCCGTAATAGTAGTTGGTAAAGGTTTAATTCGTGTAATCGCCATGAGCGGGCTATCTATCTTAGAAGGTACTATCTTGAGAATGAGCCTGGACCATGTTTCAAAAGGACTAAACGAACCTTTGAGATCAGGAGTGTTCTTCATGAATCAGAAATGGTGATTATGTTACTTCCTTAGAAGGATTTGATATGACATGTATGGACTCCGTATGGTTAGCTATTAAGATTTCATGGAAAGTGAATGATGACAGTGGGTCAGTGGTGGACCATAGTAAGGCAGCAATGATTCTGCGAGTAACGAGCTGATTACAACCGTGAGAGTTGTATTGGAATGGATGTTGAGATTGAGTACCACTAAACGGGTCGTGGTAGTGTATAAGTTATCATTGATAGACTAATTAAGTAGAGTATCTACCTATTGAATATTTATTCCCTCTTATGAAAAGAGAGTCGTATTACTATATGAGGAAGGTTGCGGTGCAAGCATAGAACTCTAGTAACGGTGATGTCTAAAATGAGATCCCAGGTTCGATTTTCGAAATCGAGGGAGTTTCAAAGGTGATTGTGTATAAGCTCGAGGAAGAGCATGGGTCCATAGAATGATGGACGGAATAGAAATATTTAGGCATGGGAAATACGATGCTATAATACTTGATGCTGATATAAATACGTATATGTTTTGTTCTCCTATGACAAACCTCTATAGTTCAGAGGTAGGTTCCAAGCCAGATATTTTGTGGCAGTATATTTTTTTTTTATATATACAATTCTCTTCAGTTCGTTCTTTTCTCTTCTTTTTATTTCATGTAAGTTGAGAAGAACAACCCTTCCAGAAGGGGAGGTATTGCCGAATGACTGTCTATCTGTGTGATAGAAGCCTAGTAGGATACCAACTATTGTTTAATTGCTTGTCAAGTACTAAAGGCTGGCCACCTTCTGTACTAACTATGCGAGATAACAAGTGTTCATGATCATAGTGATCTCTCAATAAATTCTTTTACTTCTATATGAAGGATTAAGCTTTCGAAAATAGAAACAGCTGAAAAAGGAGTAGTAAAGTTATGGTGGTATTCAGAATGGGAACACATTCGTAATACTAAGGTTGACGCGGTTATTAAAAGGTTATAGAACGCTAACGAGCAAAAGTATAACCAGTATAATATTAGGAACGGAAGGTAGTAGCGATTACGAACTCGAAAAGAATGGGTATTGAGAAGCAAAAGCTCTAATGCTAAACGCTATAATGAGAGTCTGTGCAATAGACTTGAAAAAAATTGGAATGATCACTTAACGCGGATTTAGTTATATCACGACAATAGATCATATGTCATTATCGAGGTGTCACCTTATGAGATCCTTGAGGGAAGATAATGTCGATCTCCCTTATGTTAGGATGAAGTTGTAGAGCGCAAGATGCTCGGACCCGCAGTAGTCCAAAGGACCAGGGATATAATAGATCTAATCAGAGGACGGCTGGTAGTAACCCAAGATGGACATAAGAGGTATGCTGATTTGACTCAAAAAAGGACAAAGAGTATGAAATAGGGGGCCTAGTAATGTTATAGGTATCCCCTTGGAAACCCTTGAAAAGGATTGATGAGGTTTGGAAAGAAAGGAAAGCTAAGTCTATAATTTGTTGGACCCTTGGATATATTAAGACGTTTGGGAAGTTAGCATAGGAGCTAGCCCTACCCCCGAACCTGTAGCAAGTTCATAACGTGTTCCACGTATCAATGTTATGGAAGTGTAATTCGGATGCCAGACAAATAGGGGCATATGAGCGCATAGACATGCAACCAGACGTAACCTATATGGAGCAACCAGGAAGGGTATACGAGTAAAAAGGAACGAGTGCTTAGGAGAAGGGTTATCAAACTAGTAAGAGTTTGATGGTAGAACCACAATGTGGGAAAATTTACTCGAGAGTTAGAAAGTGCAATGCTAAGAGAGTATCCCTATTCACTTTCTATCTGATTCCGGGACGGAATCCTTTTAAGGAGGGGAGACTGTAATAACCCCAATTTTTGGGAAATTTTTGAAACCCTTATGAATAGTGTTTTTGCTGAATGAGAAAACTTTTCATGCCACACTATGTAGGGGTTCTGATATGGATATTCTGAGATTTTATTAGTACTTTATATGGGATATAAGTGTATGTAAAGATCGTCAGAATCCAAATCCGAACACTTTGATTTTTCCCGGAAATTCACAAGATACGGAGAGAATTGAGTATAAGGTAACAGGATAAAAAGGATTTAAATTAAAGGATTATAGGAGAGGATCATAAAAGGAATATAATATATTGAGAAAGGTTAAGGGAACCTAAGTAATAAGATCCCGGGTATGATCCCTCAAACGATAAACGAGAACGAAAGATAAGCGAACCGTAAAACAAATAAGTGACCAAGAGACAAGCTTGTACAAGAAGCCAGGGATTGTGACATCATCAAACCACAAGGTGTGGACAAGTGGGAGCATTATGACATGTGCAAGGTGACACAAGCATGACATGGGAAGGAAGGAGGTGTGGTGACTTTTTAACCACACAAAATCCAAGGGCAAGAAGGTAATTGACTAAAGCAAGCACAAAAACCAATCAACCAAGCCAAGTAAAATCATTTTCATCAAAAATCAAAAGCAACCAAGGCTTTGTTCTTCATTGCTCACGGCTTTTCACTATTCAAAAGGCAAGAGAAATTCAAAATCCAAGATCCAAGCTTCCTAAATTGGTAAGATAATTCCCTAATCATCTTCATGCTTAGTTAGGACTATATCATGAGTTTAAGCCATTAATTCTTTCTCTATCTTCTTCATTTAATCAAAGAAGAAGACAATGAATAGTGTTTTCAAGTTTTTAACTTGAACTTTTTCTTGTTTTTCTTGAAGATCCAAGCATTCTTAAGACTTCTCAAAGCTTCTTAAGGCTTCCTAGCTCCACCCACCACTTCAAGGAAGGTATACCATCTCCAAACCCTATATTCCTATATATTATAAGATTATTTTGATTAGTGGGTTGATATTGTAGTTTGTTGTTATGATTTAGAGTTTGGGATTTGGAATGGTAGTGAAATGGAATGGTAATTGTTGTGGTTTTGATTTAAAGGAACTTAAGTATGATTAAAGTTAAGTTTAAGCATAAGTATGAATGATTAAATTGAATTGGTTGGGGTTGTTATGATGTGATAAGGATGGATGTTTGTTGTGTGTTGGATTTGAGGTTGGTTTGTGGTTGGTTTTGTATGGTTAAAAATTGGGAAATCGCGTAAACATAGCCGTCGTAACGTCCGATTTTCTTTGGACTGTTTTTGTGCATAACATTAGGACCCGAGAACCCCCTGCTAGATTATGACCACTGCCATGTTTAGATAGCTCATGTTATGAGCTTCGTTTTGATATGTAGTTCGTTCGATTCCGATGCACGGTTTAGGAGAAACGACCGTTTCAAGTAACGGCATTTCGCGAACGAAACTTTTCCCCTCGCCTTACTTTGAAACATAGGTTAAAGACCAAAAAGGGTTAATTAATGCATGAAACATTTATGGTAAGTGTGTTAGGAAGTTGGTAAGACACTCGCGAAGGAATCGCCTTAAAACTCGTAAAGGTTAAATTATTAAAAATGGTGGAGCCGAGGGTACTCGAGTGACTTAAGAGAATCAGTAAGCGCAAAACGAGCGTTAGAGTCTGAGTTGGTTAGAGTATAGATTTACAAGTGACTTTGGTTTAATTCCAACTTACTTGTTGTTTATAGGTTACCAGACTCGTCCCGAGCCATTCGTAACCCCCAGTCGCTCAGGCAAGTTTTCTACCCGATATACTGTTGTTGTGATGTAAATATATGTATATGCATTATCTTGTGATAGTGCATGATTGTTATTAGCAAATTTTGCGATATATTGGAGCATGCTGATATGGTATATATGCATGTCTGTTTCGTAATCTGGTTATCTATCTGTTGATTTCAATGCTTATAGTTTCATAATACCTATGCTAGAAATAAGCAAGTAGTTGCGTATACCCTTAGTATAGGGGATAAAAGGTGAACATATTTCTAAACCGGGAGTCGATGTTCCCGAGTATATTATATATATATATATATATATATTTATATATATATGGATATAGTTTTTAAAACTATGGATCGAATAAGGTTTATTCGATACCTTTATTTTACTTAATTGAATATTAATTTGAGTATTCATTCGAGGACTTATGACTCAGTTTATTTTATTATTTGAATATTATTTGAATATTCATTCGAGGGCTTATGACTCCTTTATATTATTTATTGAATATTACTTGGATATTCATTTGAGGATGTGTGACTCCATTATTTTATTTAATGAATATTATTTATAATATTCATTCGAGGACTTATGACTCCTTTATATTTATTTATTGAATATTATTTCGAATATTCATTCGAGGGCTTATGACTCAGCTTATTTATTTATTGAATATTATTTCGAATATTCATTCGAGGGCTTATGACTCAGCTTATTTTATTTATTGAATATTATTTGAATATTCATTTGAGGATCTATGACTCCGATTATTTGCTGAGATATATTCTTTATTTTATTAAAGAATAGGGTGTCAATAATCAAACTTATTTTTGATTATTCAAATAAAGATAGTACTTTCATATAAGTATATCTTTGGTTATTTGATATCCATTTCAAGTATAAGTTTTAATACTTCTACTTCAATTATTTTTATAAAGATTATTCTTTATGGGAATATTATTTAAATAATAATATTCAGTTATTTTCTAAATATTCTGGGGACTGATTTACTTCATTAAATCAGCTTTACTCCAAACACTCTATAAAGTGTTTTCGAGTCTTCAAAATGATTTTTAAAAGTTAGAGCGGATCCCAAAACTCATTTTTATATTTAAGATCTTCCTTTTCAAGGGGATTTAAATACTCGCTCAAAACCTGAGGGATCCGGCTCTGTGGTGTGTTTTATATTCGCAACAAGGTTGCTGTTTTGATAAATGAATTGATTACTTACCCAACACTCGGGAAGTAAAATTCTTGGAACAAGTTAATCCATTAACAGGCATCGCCTGGGAAATATTAGTGAGTTCTCCTTTCCAAATAGATACGACTTCTTGGTGGAGCCGTATCAACAAGTTTCTACTTGGGGAAAGTGGGGACGAGCTTTACGTTTCAGAGTCATGGATTTCATCTGAACTAGGAGTGGTGTAAGTGGCCGAGTAGCGCCGGCCCAGCCTTATTATATTGGCCCAAATGGCCTGGAAGTTCCGCTAAGGCGGTCCATTCCTTAGGAGTTCAGTGTTCGGTTGACAAGTAAATCTGACAGGTTCTCCTCTACATGTAGAAAATGGTGGGGTTGTACTACTACGACTGATCATCGTAAGTGGTCTTCCTGGCGCGGCAAACTCCCGTAATGAGTTCATCATCCAATTGGATAATTTCTGCAACACTACCCAGAGCACTTCGATAGAAAGGCTACGGTTGGGCGATTGTTGAGTGTTGGCAGGGTCAAGTTTTCAAAATGATGTTTACATCAAATGAAGTATCTCGTAACTTCATTTTATTTTGATAATATTTTAAAGATTTAATCTATTCAAATCTTGCCTTATAGTCTCATCTATGTGATGAACTTTTGAAGCTAATTATAACTTGAACGGTGGTAGTTCAAGTAGTATTTGGGAAAGATATAAGTATATTGGGGTATCTTGTAACTTCATCTTTGAAACTTACATCTAATTAATAATTGTCTTATGAATGACAAAGATTTTCAGAAAAACGTTGAGACAAGGTTAGATATATGAGATTACCTTGCAACGATATTTTTTTTTATACAGTTATACACTGGGACTTTGTGTATATTGTGCATGGAAGAGGACTTCCAATATTTTGAAAAGTATATATGTATATATATATATACTGAATATTTTGCGACTTCATCGCATTAAGATATCAACTTGGTTCATTTCTTTTGACCAAGACTTTCATGAGTACTATGAGAAGGATCATATATTGTTAATCATTATACATATTATTTTGGTGGGCTTGCTGCTCACCCTTGCTTTCTTCTTTCATCACACAACATCAGATAGACAAGATGAACCGGACCAAGCTCCCGATTCGCAAGAGGTTAGGAGATGTTCCGCAGTTTTCTAGAAGCACTGATGCCGCCATAGCTGAGGTAGGAACTACCAATAGGCTAGGCTTTCAACTTTTGATGTATCAGATTATGTATATTTATGAATTGTAATAATGGCAAAGAAATGTAAATTTATTCAGAAACCTGTTTAAGGTGTATTGGCATATAATTGTGGAATAAAATGACTTGTGATTATTTTTGGATATTCATCTCTGAGACTATAACTTGTGGTGTGTGTGTTTATTGTGGGGTCACAGTACAGAGTAGTTGATTATTTATTAAGATTGGGTGTTGTTAAGGGAAATAGAACTCGTGACAACCCGGATCCCCGACCCCGGATTTGGGGGTGTTACAGTCAGGGTGGAGTTCTAGTTCCTTCCGTGTCAGGCTCTTCCGTGGTAGTTGTGTTGGACCAAAGATGGTCTATTGAGTTGCTGCATTAAGATATTATTGTTCAGATTAGTGTTATAGGTTGGTTTTGTATTAAATGTAACCTAAGTCATACTTAAACCTGGAAAAGGTCTTGGTAAAAAGGGGTCGTGGTTATGTATAATTAGTGATTTGGATTGTATTATGTTATTGTTATTGTTGATGGTGATGTCAACTCCTGACCCCGGGGTTGAGGCCGTCATAGTTGGTATCAGAGCTACAGGTTTGAGTCACTGATTTAGGTTAGGAATAGAGACAAAAGAGTATAGGAAGGTTTATATATAGATGTGGGTCCGCAACTCAACTAGAGGAGCAAGTTTATGGGTTTAGTCAAGGGTTTCGGAAACGTAACCCTGACGTTTGTTGAGGATTGACTGGAACTGCCCTAACCTAGAGTACGTTCCCTTCGTATATGTATTATTAGTAATATTCGATAGAGATTTTTAGTTTTCTCGAGAAAATGAGTCTGGTTGCGAGGATTCAGCGTTGAGAGGGGCTTTGTTGTGGCAGTTGAGAGGACGTCAGCGTTATTCCTAAATATTACCTCTTCTATGTCAAGGAATGTTATTGGCCCGATTGTGTGACCTTGGTGAGTTCGGATAACATGATAATAGTCAGGGGCTACTATGAGGACCAAGTTTTATAGTGCATGTGGATTGGATCGGGAGGTGATATCTTTGAACCCTTATACTTCTTCCTTGAAACGAATTTTGTTTCTAGAGTCATTGTTTCTTATCCTATACGTTGCTTATTTTCCTGTGAGAAAGTTGTGAACCCGAAGTAAGCTACTTAGGGTTATGTTGATTTCATTACAAATCAGATTCACCCCCCTTCCTATTTGTGAATTTTCTTTCGAACCTTGTTTCTTCTCTCGGAAATTTTATTGGTTGATTGGGGCCAACAATGCATATGAATTGACCATTTGTCTGTGTGGCAAAAGGGTCTGGTGGGACGCCACTGAGTTATGTGTTGTGGCTGTATGGTACTAAGACTGGCCATCTTATGTACTTGTATGGTTGCTCTCAGTCATACCTACATTTTCTTCTTCATTGTTTCTTCTTATTCAATTTCCTTGAGCCGGAAATTTCATTGGATATTTTATGGAAATGAATTTTTACGATTAGATGGTTCTCATTATGGAAAGCAAGTAAGAGCGACTGTTGAAAAGAATGAGAGTCCTATATCAAGATATTACTTAGGAGTAATGGTAATCGTGAGAGTTCAGGACCTAATGATGGAATTATTGCCTCTGGAAAAGTAAATTATTGGTTGATGGGTTGCTTGCGGGTGACAAGAAATCATCCTTAGAAGAAGGGTTGGTTGAAACAAGAACGATGGTGCTTAGTAGAGTCAGTGTCCCATAAGCTTGAATCGATTTATCGGCTTGTTCTACATAGTGTGTGACTAATATATTCAACCGACTTTTGTGGTATGTTGGATAAATTTAGCTGTTGTACCTGAGTATTGATGGGAAGTTGGTTAGTTGCTGTTATACTGAGGAACCGTGCTATGGTGTTTAGTTTCTTTGCATTTTAGATTTCCTGAACTGTTGTTAATTCTATTATTGTTATTGTTGCTATGATTACTAGTGCTGTTAATCTAGATTTCTTTTATAAATGGACCCCGATTTTAAAGACCTGGGTACTGTGATTGGGCAGCATTTTCCTGATACAGGTGCACCGTTTAAACGGTGATACCTTTTGTCAAATAATTTTGTTATGTTTTGAATAAACTCATTTATATATTTCAGGAAAATGTCACCCAAGAAAGCTACCTAGTCTAAAGAAAGTAGTAGTGTTGCGGAGGATCCAGTTATAAATGAAATTCTAGATTTGTTGCGCCAACAACAGCAACAATAGTTGCAGTTAATCTGACAAGTTCAGCAGCAGCAACTACTGTTACAGCAGCAACAACAAGGAGGGAATCAAAGTGCTAGTTTCAAATCTTTTCATAATGTTAACCCTCCTGAATTTAAAGGTGAACCTAATCCGGTAGCTGCTGGAGCATGGTTAAAAGAGATGGAGAAAGTTTTCAACCTTGTTCAAGTAAGTGAGAATCTTAAGACTGATTATGCAAGCTATTTCTTAAAAAATGAAGTGAATTATTGGTGGGAGTACTCAACAAGGGCGTTAGAAGGAGAAGGCCCTGTTCCATGGGCTAGGTTTACTGAATTATTTTTGGAAAAGTATTTTCCTGATTGTGTGAGGAATCAAATGGAGATTGAGTTTTTAGAACTGAAGCAAGGTGATAGAAGTGTAGCTGAGTATGAGGCTAAATTCACAGAGTTGGCTAGGTTTGTACCAGATTATGTGTGCTCTGAGGCTCAGAAGGCAAGGAGGTTTCAACAAGGATTGAAGCCTGAAATTCGTAGTGGAGTGGTGGCATTGCAACTCAAGACGTAACCTTCCTTAGTTCAAGGCGCCTTAGTAATTGAATTTGATCAGAAGTTAGCCGCTAGAGAAAAAGAAGATAAGAAGCGAAAGATTGATGATATGGAAGAAGCGCCAGGTCAAGAAGGATCCAGTTAGAAGTCTCATAAAAAGGTCGGAAGGAGTAAGAATAAAGAATTTAGAGAGAAAGGTATTTCTTTAAATAGAATTAGTAACACCTCAGGCAGCTCTAATCAGGCCAATTCAGTTAAATTGCGTATATCAGAATGTAAGCAATGCGGTAAGAGACATGGTGGAAGGTGTAAAGAAAATACTGAATGTTTTAGGTGTAGTTAGAAAGGACATTATGTGTCAGAATATAAGGTGGAAAATCCAGGAGTCGTCTGTTATAACTGTGGCAAGGTAGGGCATGTTGCCAAGAATTGTCGAAGTACTTCCCGAGATAGCATGGGAGGTAGTGCATCAAAAGGTTTGACGTCCAGTACAACCAAGGCTAAGACTTGTACAGTGATTAAAAGTTTAGCTGCTCAGGACCCTGATAAGGAACTAGGGAAATAATTGATTACCGGAAGAAACAAACAATAATTTCTATGAAAGCTAATATTATGATAAGTATTCAAGGACATAAGCAAGAAGATAAGGCGTAATTAGCGCATATAAGGGATATTAAGAAGGAAACTTCAGGATTGTGGGATGAAAGAATAATGAGATAAGGTGCATTCTGTGTTGTGCACTGATGTGCTTTATAGGAAAGAGGAATGGATGTATGAAGTTACGTGATGATTATAAGAAGTTGGAAAAGTTGACGAATAGGAATAAGTAACCCTGCATAAAATTGATTATTTATGAAAGGAACGAGTTAGTTCTTGGAGGAAGACCTAAGATCAGACTACTGTCAGCTAAAGGTAAGCTTGAGGACATACTAAAGATTGCGATTAGAATGAGTTATTAGCGCTGTAAGTTTTGGTGATAATAGGCGGAGTAACGAGTGTATCAGTTATCTGTAAGGAATTAAGGAATTTGGTGTATCAGGAGTACTTGCATGGTATAATCGTATTTATTGATAACATCCTCGCCATCTAAGGGCTTAGGAATGCCAAGTTGAAAACCTAAAGAAATTCCGCAAAGGGTTGAACATTAACAATTGTATATTAAACCTTAAGAGTATGAAGTTCTGGTCAGGAGCACGGTTGTTTGAGTGATTACCAACTAAGCAAGGCCCATTTAAGGACCAATGTCTTGAATAGGAGAGAAGAAATGAATATGGTTAAGAATATTGAGGAATTAATAGAAGAATTGGAAAGAGTGGAAGGTGAAGTTCGAATACCTGAAGGTAAGAAGAAGTGAAGATATGAGATTACCTTCCAGCCTTAATTGATGGAAATGAGTAAGAAGTGCTCAAATGTTTGGAAATTGAGTTAAAAGAGAGTACCATCTATCATCCGTAAATGAAGGGCCAAAGTGAAAAGATGATTTAGACAATATAGAATATATTGAGAGTATATATATAATATGTTATAAGTGTCAATGTTAAAGCGATATGTTTCTGATTTGAATCAAGCCATTGATTAGGAGCCAACGGGCTCTCATCCAAATTTGTTCTGCGTAAAATAATTGATCCAAATCCTAGATTGTTAAGAGTGAGTCCTTAGTAATAAATTTATGTCTATGGTGAGTATGCAATGAATAAATCCCCGAGTAGAAGAGTTTACCTGGAAGTTAGAGTCAGATATGCTTGACAAATATCCTCACTTGTTTACTTAAGTCAGATTCCGAGGACAGAATCTTTTTAAGGGGGGAAGGATATAATGACCCGTATATTTTTATTATTATTTAAATGTGTAATTATAAAATATTTGTGTGGGTTTAGTCAGTGGGTTATTACTCTGTCACTATGTGTATGTGATTACTAATGTATAGAATTGAATTGCGTGGTTAATTAATGAATTGTATGATTTTGTATCGTTGTTAAAAATGGTGTTATTGTAGTTTTATTTCCATAAATACTTGGATTGTCTCTAAAATTGTTTTTATGACTTTATAATTTTAATAATTATTTTTAGGACTTTATAAAATTGAGAAATTAATATTTCATTATTTATTTATTTACAAATGATTTTCGGAGTGTGTTTAATGGTAAAATCCATATTTAATTATGGAAATCTTCAAAAATTATGAAACTTATATGTTATTAAGTTTGTATTATTCTGAGAATTGTAAAATTATTTTGAAAATTTTTGGGAATCATTTCACCCGCGCGTCGTTTCGTTATTTGTTAAAAAGCGGGTACAAAGAGCACCTTAAAAGTGTTTTAAAATTTTCGAAAATTATGTCCTTGTAAACTTCGGGTTATTTATGACATTTTGATATTATTTTCATAATTTTCGGGTATTAATTTACGTGCACCTCACTCCGTTAATTTTAAGTTTCGGGACAAATTCGACTTTTAAATTCTCGTATCTATCTTAAAATGCAGCGTGGCAGTTTCTCTCGTTTACTCGATTCTCTCTGTTCTTTTTCCTTTCGTTTCTTTCTCGCCGTGTTGCTTCCTATCTCCCGGTAATTACTTTTGCCGTCTGCTTCTTCTGTTCTGCTGTTGTTTCCTTCTGTGGTGTCGCCGTTGCCGCCGGCTTCCGGTATGGTGGTGGTGGTGCGAGCTGTGTTGGTTATATATATCTATATATATATACATGTGTGTGACTGTGTGCATATTTGTGTGTGTGTGTAATTGTGTGTGTCTGTGATGTGGGTGTGTGTGTTCGTGTTGTGTGTGTGCGATGGAGGTGATGGCTGTGCAGTTTGGGTGTAGTGTGTTCATCTCTGTTGGACTCGGTTCTGTTGGTTTGATGTTGGGCCTTGCAGTTTGGGCCTGGTTGTTTGGGCCCCTTTCTATTTGGGCCGAGGTTATGCAGTTTGGTTGATTATTACAAATTTGATTATTATTTCATTTTCTACAGGAAATAAATTGATTATTATTCTTGAAATAAAATGTTCGTTGCGGGGAATAATAATATTAATCGGTATAATTTATTTGGGAACCCGTAGTATATCGGTCGCCAATAAATTGTGCCGCCATTGACGATGAACTTCGGTGAGTCAACGGTGGATGATGATGATATAATTCCGAGTCCTAATATTTTAAAATAAATAAATATAAAAATACGAATAAAATATAAGACATAATAATAATTAGTTGATTCAAATCAATGGTTGGGAAATTGTGAAATGTGGATTGCGTGATTTGGTTTGGACTGAATCGATTGGTTGTGTTTGTGTTTTGACGTTGAATTGGGTTGACCAGTAGTCCGATAAACAAAGGAGACACTGCCCGATTTCCGGGAAATTGAACTACGAAAATACGGGGGCGTATTCGATGATTATCAAGGACATCGAGTGGCTATATATATATATATGTGTGTGTGTGTGTTTTATACGAAACTTGATTGTACAATGTGACGAAATATTTTGCCAAATCGATAACCCTGATTTCGTAAAATTACAAGTATACGTATTTTCTGGAAACCAACACCGAACCGATTTTGAGAATGTGAACCCTAATTGTTGTGTGTGTTATTATAATATGTGTAATTACGAGTCGGGATTCAATATCGAATGGGTAGGTTGTTAGCGAGGATATGTCAAGCATACCTAGACGTCTAACGTAGATTATTTCGGCTCTGTAGGTTCTAATTGAAGGACTCTAGAAGTGAAGTCGAACTAAAGACAACCTAGTGATCAGTCGACAAGCATAGCGAGGTTCCAAGAGAAGGACCTGAATGTTGAAGTCGGATCCGGGATAATCTGATAGTAAGGTGATAAAGCCGAGTGTCCAAGTTAGTCCAAGGTCGATCAATAATAGTGGGAGAGCTATGCAAGGCAAGTACCCCTGACCATTCTTTTATGGTTTAGTACGTATGAGTAGCTAAATGTTTTATTCTCGTAATGGAATAGAAACGTTTTAATTTGCGTATCCCCTGTAGTTATAAATCACTGTTTTCAAATTGTTTTGGGGAAAAGTAACTTCCGAAAACACCTATCTCTAAACGTGATTAAAAAGAAAGGAAGAGTTTTGAATAGTGTGCTGTGACTGAATGATTTTAAAAGGAGATAGGCGATAGTTATTTTGGAAACTGGATAAAGAAAGAATGTTTTGATCCACCTATGTCGTGGAATTTTGGAAAGAGGCAAAAAGGGAAATATGTTGATCTATTGGAGTTGCGTAAAAGGCCCGTTATTCGGTTACGGCCCAACATGTGGTTGCGTAAGTGGCTAATTGGGTTGGGCATTCTGTTTAACCGATTAGTCCAGCATGGCGGAAAGACCTAGCTAGTCTTTTTCCAAGTTCCGGAACACAATCTATTTCTGGATGGCCGCTAGTCGCTGTCCGGTGAGGGTAGACTGATCAACTATCTTCACCCGTTAAACGTCCAATAGATTTGATTGATTCAGTTTTGAAATGGATTAACAACTCAACTTATTGAGACAGATGATGTGAAAATGAAATAGCATGCTAAGCTTTGATTCTGGTAATTGTACACAGCACACGATTGATATTGTTGTTTCTCCGAGCATGCTAGTTTTGAATATCCAGTTATGAATGTTTACTGGTTTTCTAATGAGTTATGAATTCTGTTCCTATCACTGTTTTATTATACACTATTTTACTTGTTATTCATATAGTGGTACTGCTGAACAATTGATTGCTCACCCTTGCAGAATGTTTTATATATGTATTGCAGATGCCTAGGAGATTTTCCCGCGGTAGGCAGGGCGGAGTTCCATTTCCTTCCGTGTCAGGCTCTTCTGAGGTAGTTGTGTTGGACCAAAGATGGCCTGTTGAGTTGCTGTATTAAGATAGTATTGTTCAGATTAGTGTTATAGGTTGGTTTTGTATTAAATGTAACCTAAGTCATACTTAAACCTGGAAAAGGTCTTGGTAAAAAGGGGTCGTGGTTATGTATAATTAGTGATTTGGATTATATTATGTTATTGTTATTGTTGATGGTGACGTCAACTCCTGACCCCGGGGTTGAGGCCTTCACATATCAGTTTCTGCATGTCGAGTTCATGAACGAGGTTATTGATCAGCCAATGCCTTTACCTACCATAGGATCACAGGCAGACCTCCGAGAGCCACGGACAATGCCATATCATCAGCATGCCAGGCTGAGGGAGGAGATGCAGATGTGGAGAGATCAGTGTAGGGAGATTATTGGGTTGTTTGAGAGCGGAGAGTTTGGTCTGTTGAGAGCCTTGCATCCAAACTACATTATAAGAGAGCGGCTCCGACAAATTTATCGAGCAGCTTCACAGGAGGTTGCAGAGTTGAGACAGGAGGACGTCCGTACTGATGCAGTATATCATCAAGCTATGAGATTGACAAAGGCAGTGTTAGAGTCGATTCAGCAGGAGATAGATCGCGTGCCACCTGGATTTTGAGATCAGCCAGACAGCTAGATATGTTGCACTAGATATGACATATGTAGATAGAGGCAGCATAGTATAGTGTGATTAGGCTTGTATGTGTGTAGTATCTAGTTTTGACATGTAGCTGCAGTAGCTATGACAGATCAGATGTAGACCCTTTTGTATCAAGCACTAACACATGTAGCTGGTGTCATATATATATAAACTGAACTTTTCCAACTTTTTCTTTTAATTTAAATTTCAGTCTTTAAAGCATTTATATTTACCTTACTGTTTTATAGTTTTTCCATATTTCAAATGTTGTTTTTATTTAAAATAATGTTGTACCATTTATTATCCCATTTTTTTCAATTATTTCCAAATGATTTATTTAAATACTGAACTGTTTTAATTTCTCATTTTAGATATCTGGTAAATTGTTTTCTTTCCAATATCAAATGTTTAAATTTCCTGTTTTAATACCATACAAATTGTTTCTTTATTCATATCACCTGTTCAAATAAATTTTTATTAAAAGAACTATTTGTTTTATTATCAGAACCATGGCACCAAAAAGAAAAACCAGAACTGAGTCATCCAATGATAATACCAATGCCAAAACAACAATAACCACCACATGGACCAAATGTTTCACCTAATGCCACAACAAATGATGATGATGCAACAACAAATGCAGCAACAGCGACAGCAGTTTCAGCAATAGATGTTACAGCAACCACTTCATCCAGAGCCACAAGCACCACTAGTTGGACATGTTGTTACTTTCAAACAGTTCCAGTCGGTAAAGCCTCTGGAATTTGAAGGTTCAGCAGATCCCACCAAGGCAAGAGCCTGGTTAAAGGAGATGGAGAAAGCATTTGCGTTGGTTAAAGTAGAAGCAGATCAGAAGATGGATTTTTCTAGTTACTTTTTGAAGGGGGAAGCTAATTACTGGTGGGAGTCTAAGAAAGCGCTAGAAGGCGAGGGTGTAGTAACTTGGGATAGATTCACCGAGCTTTTTCTGGAGAAGTATTTTTCTCATTATATGAAGAACCAAATGGAAATTAAGTTCTTAGAATTGAAGCAGGGAAATTTGTTAGTCACTGATTATGAAGTCAAGTTTACTGAATTGGCTAGGTTTGTTCCAGAACAAGTAGATACTGATGAAAAGCGGGCTAAGAGATTCCAACAGGGATTGAAGCCGTGGATTTGTAGCAGAGTGAAAGTATTTGAGTTGACGACGTATACGGCTGTAGTTTAGAAGGCCATGATAATTGAGGGAGAAAGTGAAGCGTCCCAAAAGGAAAAAGGACCAGAAAGTTTTCAGAACCGTTCCAACAGGAGGCCGGGATTTCAAACTCGGGAAAATACAAATTTTAGAAGGACTGAACAGGGCAATCAGAGGACGGGCAACCGACTCCCAGCCCCAAATCAACAAAGAATCATCAGACCACTGATACCTAACTGCAGGACATGTGGGAAGAAGCATATCGGGATCTGTAATAAGTCGAACATCACGTGTTTCAAGTGCAAGCAGAATGGACACTACTCTGGGAAATGCCCAATAGGGAAGACAGAAGTCACTTGTTTTCAATGCGGAAGAAAGGGACACATCGCTAAAGACTGTTGAGGAGCAGCAATGGAAGCCAGTATTCCAAGGGTTTTGGCATTACCTCTGCCACCACAGCATAATCAGCCTATGGCAAGGACTTTTAACATGTCAATGAAAGAAGCTGTGCAGAGTCCTAATGTGGTTGCGGGTACGCTTCCTGTGAATTTTATAGATGCACAAGTATTGATTGACTCTGGAGCCACAAGATCATTTATTTCTGAAAAATTTATTCATAATTTATATTGTGAGGTTCAACGGTTGGACGAAACCTTAATTATAAAGTTATCAAACGATGATCAAATTGCGGTAGATCGGGTGTGCCCAGGGTGTGATATCGAAATAGCGGGACATCATTTCTCAGTTGACTTGATACCTTTCAAGTTAGGAGAATTTGATGTTATTTTAGGAATGGATTGGTTAGACGGTAATAATTCCCAGATCGATTGCACAAACAAGAAAGTGAATCTGTGAACTGAAGAAAATGTAACTGTAACATTTAAAGGCGAGAAGCAGAAGCAGAGATTTTTAATGATGATGCAGATGAAACGATTGTTACACCAAGGATGTAAAGCTTATTTGGCTTGTTGAATACGAAAAAGGAAAGTCCGAAGATCGAAGATATTCCTGTGGTACGTGAATTTTCCGATGTCTTTCCAGATGAACTTCGAGGACTACCTCCAGATCGAGAAATCGAGTTTGCCATTGATTTGGCACCAGGTACTGAACCAGTTTCAAACGCTCCGTATCAAATGGCGCATGTTGAGATGAAAGAGTTGGAAATGCAATTGCAAGATCTTCTTGATTGAGGAATTATAAGGCCTAGTGTATCCCCATAGGGTGCACCAGCGTTGTTCGTAAAGAAGCAAGACGACAGTATGCCACTATGTATCGACTATCGTGAGTTGAACTAGTTAACTATCGAGAATAAATATCCTTTGCCACGGATCGATGACTTATTTAATAAACTGAAAGGAGCGGCATGGTTTTCGAAAATCGATTTAAGATCGGGTTATCACCAGTTAAAGATCAAGGCAGAAGATATTCCTAAGATTGCTTTTCGAACGAGATACAGACACTACGAATTTCTTGTAATGGCGTTTGGATTGACCAATGCACCAGCAACGTTCATGGATTTGATGAACAGGGTGTTCAAAAAGTACTTGGATAAATTTATCATTGTATTTATTGATGACATCCTGATTTACTCAAAGAATGAAGAAGAGCATGCAGAGCACCTGGGAATCACTTTGGAGACCTTGAGGAAGGAACAACTTTATGTGAAATTTTTGAAATGCGAATTCTGGTTGAAGGAAGTGCAATTTCTTGGTCACATAATTAGTATTGAAAGAATTCAAGTTGACCCAGCAAAGATTGAAGCTATTCTAAATTGGAAAAGACCAAAGACCCCGACGGAAGTTAGAAGTTTCTTGGGATTAGCTGGTTATTATAGAAGATTTGTTAAAGACTTTGCGAAGATAGCTACGCCATTAACCAAGTTGACTCGGAAGAATGAAAAGTTTATATGGAATGAAAAATGTGAAGAAAGTTTTCAGGAATTGAAGAATCGATTAGTAACTGTACCTGTACTTGTGTTACTTGATGATCAAGGAGATTTCGTCATTTACAACGATGCTTCCTATCGAGGACTTGGATGTGTATTAATACAGCATGGCAATGTAATCGCATATGCTTCTAGATAACTAAAGCCTCATGAACAAAAATATCTGATGCATGATCTGGAACTAGCAGCTATTGTATTCGCACTGGAACTCTGGAGACATTATCTTTATGGTGAGAAGTGTGAAATCTACATGGATCATAAGAGTTTGAAATATATTTTCACACAGACGGAACTCAACATAAGACAGTGACGCTAACTAGAGCTAATCAAAGATTATGATGTATCAATCAACTATCATCCAGGTAAAGAAAATATTATAGCAAATGCAATGAGTCGAAAAGAAATATTGAATATGTTGACATCCTCAGAGGAATTGATCAGAGAATTCGATAAATTGGAAATTGAAGTTCGTATTCTAGAAAGCTCCACTGAAATGAACTACACAATGACATTCCAGCCAGAAGTACTGGAAAAGATAAGAAGGTGTCAGGAGGAAGTAATGAATCATGAAATTGACATTTTGACAGGAGAAGAAATTACAAGCCAAAAAGATGACAAGGGAATTTTACGAGTTGCTTCAAGAATCTGGATACCCAATGTATCGGAACTGAAGGCAAAAATTTTGCAAGACGCTCATAGTTCAAGATATTTAATTCATCCCAGAAGCACGAAGATGTACAGAGATTTGAAGGAAAACTTTTGGTGGCCAGACATGAAGAAAGAGATAGCGGAATGGGTCAGTAAATGTTATATGTGCCAACGAGTCAAAACAGAACATCAACGTCCGAGTGGATTACTACAACCACTGGATATACCAGAATGGAAATGGGAGCATTTAGCGATGGATTTCGTAGTAGGACTTCCGAGAACCAAAGCAAACCATGATGCAATTTGGGTTATCATTGACAGACTAACAAAGTCAGCACATTTTCTCCCAATCAATGAGAGGTTTTCGCTTGACAAGTTAGTACATCTATATCTTAAGGAAATAGTGATGCGCCATGGAGTTCCTGTATCCATTGAATCTGATTGAGATCCCCATTTTAATTCGAGATTTTGGAGACAATTTCAGGAATGCCTAGGTACTAAATTAAACATGAGTACCACTTATCATCCACAGAAGGACGGGCAAAGCGAAAGGACGATTCAAACGATTGAAGACATGCTACGTGTATGTGCAATAGATTTTGAAGGCAGTTGGGACGAACATTTACCGCTAGTGGAATTCTCTTACAACAACAGCTATCATGCCAGCATTGGAATGCCACCTTACGAAGCTTTATATGGAAGAAAGTGTAGATCACCTACATGTTGGGATGAAGTTGGAGAACACAAAATTCTAGGTCCAGAACTGATCCTGCAAACCAAGGAACAAGTAGAGCTTATCCAAAAGCGACTCGAAGCGGCGCAAAATCGATAACGTAAATATGCAGATCCAACCAGGAAGGATGTGGACTATCAAAAAGAAGAACATGTATTGTTGAAGATATCATCATGGAAAGAATTGACTAGGTTTGACAACAAGGGCAAATTAAAACCATGATACATCGGTCCATTTGAAATTTTGAAAAAAGTCGGAAAGGTTGCGTACGAATTAGCCTTAATGCCCCATATGCAGCATGTCCATAATGTATTTTATGTGTCAATGCTTAAGAAGTATAATCCTGATACGAGGCATGTAATAGATGAGCCGATAGAGCTTCAAGCTGATTTGTCATATATAGAACAACCAGTAAGAATTTGAGATCGGCAGGAGAGAGTATTGAGAAATAAGTCTGTATCATTAGTAAGAGTCTTGTGGAGAAATCCCGTGGTTGAAGAATCAACCTGGAAGCTTGAAAGTGAAATGTTAGAAAAGTATCCCCAATTATTTTTATAGTGAGATTCTGAGGACAGAATCCTAATAGGGGGGGGGATGTAACGACCGAGAAATTACGCTTGTATTATATCTTAATAAAGATTATTTACGTGTTTACATATATCATTAATTGTGTTGAGTCATGAAACTCTAGCTGCTATGTGTTATGTGTTATCTGTTTCGATCAGAATGTGTTTATTGAGTGTTTTATTATAAGTAAAATGTTTTATATCAAAAGTTGTACGACTCAAACAGTATTTTAATAGCCGATATTTTATATAAAATCAATATTTTTGGCCTATTTTGCCAAGTATGGCCTATACCATATCAATATTATGAACATCTAGACGTTTTACAAATTTTCCCGTTTCGTGAAAAATGACTTTTCCGAGCCCCTTCGGGTGTCAAAAACCCCACAAAAATCATATTTTTGTTTTTATAGGATCATGAAATTATCAAATATCATTTTTCTTTGCATTTTTCTATTATTCATAATTTTTGGGAATTTTTGGCATATATTTTGTATATATTGAATATTTAAAAATTCAAAATTAATACCAAAAAATTATAAAAATTGGGGCCAATTAATTTTATTAGATGTATAATTAGGGCCTTAATTTTATTTAGGGGTATTTTTAACCCTAGTATAAATAGCTGATTTATTATTAATTATTAATTAGTTAATTACTAGAAAAATCAGAAAATCAAGACATTAGAGTGTTGATGAGGTTTTTATTCTTGAAGGAGTGTGAAGATCAAACCGTGATTGCAGGAGATTTACCGAACCACTTAAAGTGCCCGAGTAACCAAAATCATCCTTGTGAAGAGACGAATCCATTGATACTAACATCATCAACCGAGGTTGGTTAGTTGTTAAAATTGATTTCTTGTGTTCTTGAGCTCAAATCGGGTTTTAATTTCAAGTAATCATTTGTTTGTTTTGATGTTAGATATAGCTTCCCCTGAGTCTTAGGAATGATTTCATATATTCATATGATTTGTATAACTCCTGGAAGGTTATGAACGTGTTCTTGGTTTTTTTAGTTTTTTTATTTCATTTTTGTTGATTTATAGATATTTTTGATTGATTTTGATCACCGGGAATGATTAAGAAGTCTGTAGCTTCCATTTGATATGAGTTTGGCGAAGTTTGGTTTCGATTCTGGTGGGGAGTAGTTTTTCTGATGAACTCATCGGAAAAAGCTTGAATTTGGTCGGAGTTCACCGGGGAAGGGTGTTCAGACGGCGTGAACGGGACGGGGGATCAGCTTCTACACGGAGGAATTGAATTGGGAGAAGAAACAGAGGAAACAGCCATGTTTTCGTCGGGGATTGAAGCTCGCCGGAACAGGGGACGACCTCCAGATTTATCCCAGATTCCGGCGGGTCAACCCATGTTATTGCCAACCCAAATTTCGACCCGGTAACCCGAAACAAAAACCCCGTTTCGATCCTGAAAATCCGGAATGGAATTCTAAAAGTTGTTTCTGAAATTTTGATTTAATTTTATTTTGTAAAATCAGAAAATTATTTTTTGATAATTAAAAAATCAAATAAATAATTTGATTAAAATCTGAATTATTTTAAAAATAATTTCTAAATAATTTTATTAATTTAGAAATTCAAAAATTTAGTTATTCATTTATTTATTTATCTATTTATTTATTATTTTCATTTAGATAATTATTTAGTAATTGAGGATTAATTATTTAGACTAATTGGTTGTTCGATAATTAATCAGTTTAATCGAATAATTCGAGTTACGTTCCGAATTTTAGGAATTCGGAGTATGAATAATTATTTATTTACTGACTTCTTTCCAGATTACGTAATATTTGTTCGTACTAATTAATTATTTTTAATTAATCAATTTAACTAAGTAATTTGTAATAAATTATAATTAATTCCAAAAAAAAATAGGGAATAATTATTTTAAAATATGATAATTCATAAATAATTATTTATAAATATAATTGATATTTAATTAATTATGAATAACTATTTATAATTGATTAATAATTGATTTAATCTTGATTATTATATAATAATTAGACCGTCTATCCGATTTAATCGAAACGAAGACCTTTAGACTCAGTAAAATGACTCGATTTCATTAAAAATAGTTATAAACCATAATTTCTTCCGAGAGCAAGTTGGATTATGATAATTATTTGTTTACAGACCCTATTGTTTATTGATCTGAGTCCAATAAATCCCGAAAAATTAGGAATCAAGTGAGATAATGTTTGTTAATGCGAATATAGGTCTAGGTATAAATTCTAAAAATATTTATAAGTCTAATTTAATTATGTGCTTTACATGCTATATGATTTACGTGATTATGTGAACACTATTTGCTAGATAATTATATACGAGTCAGATAGAATCGTATGGGTAAACGATAAGGACTACGAGGTATCAGTCTGAGATACGCATACGATGTAAGTCAACTAAATGAGTATCTTGCTTTGATAGATACAACACCAGCAAGGCGAATTAAGCCGGAGATAGAAAGCTGTGAACTACTCAAAGCGAAGCATATACCAGGCAAGTTTTCCCCCTATTCTAAGTTCAGAATAGTGAATTGCTTCCAACTTTCCATGACAGCTATACCCTGATAATTCTTATTCACAAATACTGATACACAATTGTTATTCCTCTATTTCTTTTTCATTTCAATTTCTGATTTCTCCTAATTCATTGAATCCTCTATTCATATTCCAATAATTACATATACTCTGATATATTCCGATGTTGGGATACATCGAAAGCATACCGATTATTCTAGATGCTAAGTTATGGACTGGATGGTTACGATACGGGCCGGGTATGAACCTGACCCTTAATTATTAGGCCTAGTTCCCGGGTATCCTATATGTTGGTGAGTCTATGCAGTTGGGTATAGATCCACGCTATATCCTGACTGATCAGCAGGTTATAGTGCATATGTTGGTTCTTGTATCCAGTCTAGTTCATTTGATACTCGCCAGTAATGGCTTTCATTGTTCATTACAGAAACAGATGGTTGTTCAAACCAGCAGATTACCGATTTATTTATCTTTCTCTCTTTACACTATATATATTGTTGCAGTAATGGCTCACCCCTATTATTGTTGTTCACCTTGTTTTTCAGTTAAGGTTAAGAATAAAACCTATCCGAACCCAAGTAGTCAAGAAGCGGGTCAAGCTGCGGGACCCTCTGGTACCAAGAGTGTTTATTCCAATTCCAGAAGAGAGTTTTGAGATGCCAGAGCAGGTGTTGCAGGATAAGTTATAGTTCTGGTTTGAATAAAAAGGGACTTAGTTTAAAAATTCATGTAGAAAGATGAAATAAAATAAAGAAGTTTTGTATGACAGTGTATTTGAGTTGTTGTAATAAGAGTTGGTAAGTTATTCTTGTTTTTACACACATTAACCTTAAAAGATCCTGAGTAGTAGTAATAAGGGGTAATTATATGTTTATATTATTATTATACAGGTTCCGTAAGGTAGTAGTGATAGTAATACCCCAAATCTATACCTCGGATTTGGAAGGTGTTACAATGATCATCTTGCTCATCTTCACTTTCTTCTCTGTCATTCACAATTAAAGCACTTGAGCCATCAACAACATGACCATTGTGTGCTTTCAATGACTTTCTTTGCATCATTTCAAGTTCATAAATTTTCAAGATTCCATATAATATTTGTCATGTAGCTGCAAGTCATTTATCAATTTATTGAACCTTTCAAAAACTTCAGTGATTCCTTCTTTTGGTTTAGCCATAAATCCTTCATACTGAGAAACCCGAATCCTCCTTTGATTTGATCTAACCTCCTCTGTTCCTTCACATAGGATCTCTATTTTCTCCCAGATCTGTTTGGCTGTGTCACAGTTGACAATGTTGTTGTACATTACATTGTCAAGTGACTTTATTAAAATCAGTTACAAGCCACTGTCCATAGAGACCTTTTCTTTTTCAGGTTCAGTGTATTCTGAAGGATCTTTAGGAGCATAATGTGCTGGAATGACCATGTTCCCATCTGTAGATTCCTCAACTCTTACCATGGGAGTGAAAGGCCTATTCTTGAGGATCTGAATGTATAATGGATTGGACGTCCTGATGAGCAGCAACATTTTCTTTTTTCATAGTGTATAGTTAGATTTATCAAAGGTGGGGACTTTGATACTGCTCAGCTTCTGTGTATTCATTCTTCCAAGATCTTTAATCTGTTTGCTTTCAAATTTTGCTCTGATACCACTTGTTGGGTAATGAATACAACACAGAGGGGGGGTGAATGTGTTTTGGATAATTTTAAGCTTTTTGAACTATTTTTGGATGGTGAAAAAAGTAATCTTTGTAGATATAATATGTTTCAACAGAAATAATAAAACATGCACAGGAACACACTATCTTTCAAAACTCACTTAATTTTATATTAAAATCAAGTATGTGTTTTGTTACAAATTTTTGGGTTCTTGTTATGTTAAGAACTCAGCTTCTCTATTGAGAGTTACAAAATTTTTAGATCTATTTGTTACAGTTTAAACAAAGCATCCAAGGTTTACTTTATAGAACAGTAAACACTGGTTTTACACAGCATGCAATAGCATGTACTAAACCCTACTTTAAGTTAACTAAAACTTTCTATTTCTGGCTTAGTGTATCATTGCAAATCGTGCATGTCTGTGACTTTACTTTGTCAATTAATCTTGGCCTTTGATCTTGTACTCTTCAAGCCGCTTTTGTAGACTTTTCAAATCATTTATTAATTTGTTTGTTGATTGATAATCTTGGATATTTAACTGGTCTTCACTTTATACTTTGAGTTTTACCTTGATATCTCCAGTTTGGTATATAGAGAACTAGACATCTCGATAAGTACAATGGCTTATCGAGATCTCTCATTACTCTATAGTTGATATGACTTATCGAAGTCTCTGAGTTCTCGAATGTAAAATTGACTTGTTGAGATCTCTGAGTTCTCGAATATAATCTTGACTTATCGAGATCTTTGAGTTCTCGAGTGAAACTTTAACTTATTGAGATTTCTGAGTTCTCGAGTGTAACTTTGACTTATCAAGATCTCTGAGTCCTCGAGTAAACTTGACTTATCGAGGTCTCCATTTCTTTGCATGTAGAATCAACTTATCGATATCTCTGAGTTTTCTAGTGATATTCTCACTTGTCGATATCTCAGAGTTCTCTAGTGAAGAAATGACTTGTAGATATCTCCAATCTTCATGTCTTCAATTTAGATTGTTGATATCTCTGAGACTTCTCTATAAGCTTTTCTTGACTTCTCGATAAGTCATTCTGGAGTTCTCAAATGACTTCTCTATAACAATTAATCTGTGACTTGCAGATTTCTTGACTTAGAATGTTCTTCCTAAAACAGATTAATTCAACTCCAAGCTTCTTCATACTTTCTCTGAGGCATGATCTTCATGATCTTCTTCCTGAGTTTATTCTTAGGCTTGAGACTATTTACATAAAAATACTCCAGTCTAATCTATTTTCATTTTTACAGACTTAAATGATACAATACAAAATACAAACTTAGATTATCATACAACTTACTTAGGGCTGTCAATCTGACTTAGTCTTGTTATAGCACATGCATGTTTTGCACAACATCTTGTAAACCCGTGCTGCTAGTCTATAAAGCAAACACTTGTCCTTAGTTCAGAAGTAACAAAACATATCAAAATTTTCTTGTATTCTCTCAAGAAAGAAGTTGAGTTCTTATTATCTTAAGAACCCAGAATTTGTAGCAAGAAAAACTTAATTAATACAAATTAAGTGAGTTTTGAAAATACTGTGTTTGTTGGTTATTTCTGTAAACATAATATCTTTGCACAATCTAAGTTGCTCTGTTCACCTAAAATCCAAACAAGTTTAAAAAGGATAAAAATCCAAGAAACACATTCACCCCCCATTTGTTGCATTCAATATCTAACATTTACCCTAGGTGTTGATCTTTGAGCAAAGTTGTTAGTGTTTGAGTCAGATGAGAAAGATTGAGACTGCATCTTATTGGATGAAAATACAAACAAGCTATTCATTCCTTGCATATTCCATGGAATATTGAATGCATAATAATAAGGATTAAAATTGATTGGCATGTTTTTAAGGTTCTGACTAAACATATTAGGCATGTTTTGCATGGAATTCATAGGTAAAAGAGGAACATACATGACAAGGATGGAAATAGCTTTACAACAAGTAGTTTAATGATTAACACTGCCACACTTGATAAAAGTTTTTCCTTGGAGCATATTTTCCAGGGGTGTAGTTGATGTGCTTGTTAATCCTTACTTTGTCATTCCTGTTGGTCTTCCTTTTGTTCCCCATTATGGGTTTCAAACTCATCCTTTAGTTTTTCTTTGGACAAGTAACATATGTTGCTCTGCTCAACCCTCTTGATTTTGCTTCTTTCTCTCTTCACAAAACTCTTGCTCACTGGTTCATTATCTTTATTAAACTTATCAAGTTTGCAAATACTGATATTTTCTTTCAATAAATAATCATTACCCCTTGATTTCTCTTCCTTCAAAGGATAATTATTATTTGTTGAGGCACAGTTATTAGTAGAATTATCTTGTTCAAGTTTCTTTTTCTCCCTTTTACAAGCATCTTCATAGAAAGATTCAACACCTTCAAGATCTGTGAACTTGCTTGCTACATCCGTATATTCTTTCCATTTGGAAATTACATCTTGTTCAAGTTATAATTTCCTTTTCAAAATTTCTTCTCTCTTTAATATCCTCAGCATATCATCTTTGGCAGCTAGACAATTATTCTTAGCATTCTCATAATAAAGCAACTAAGTCTCTAGAAAATTGTTTCTCTCAAATAAAAAGGAATTAGTATTTTTAATCCTAGTATTTTCCTTTTTAAGATATTTCATAGTGACATGCAAGTTTTATAATTTAGAAGACATATCATTGATAGTTTCTTGACATTCACCCTTACTTAACTTAGAGAGATCAATTATGATTACCTGGCTGTTTCTTGAAGTTTCTCTGAAACATCATCTTTTTCCATGAGAGACAGATTTAGAAATTATAAAATATGGGCTTCTACCTCCTTCACCATGGTTTATTGGATCAACTTCAAGATCTTAAGACCTTTTATTTGTTGAAGGCTTGCTCTGATACCAATTGTTATTCACTAACAATCAATTTAGGTTAATTTGCAGAAGGGGAGGTTGAATATAAATTAAAATTTTCACAATACTCTGTACTTGGGAAATAAAATCTGAACACGGATATTCAAATTTTTTAGGTGTTTTTTTGACTTACCACCTGAGGTTTTTATAAATAAATAATATGCTACGATTACAAAGTAATCTCACAGCTGCGATTTATAGTGTTTCACTTAGATGAAGATCTATCTCTCTTTTTCTCTCTAAAAATGTTAAATCTATTTCTTAAATAAAACATCTACTTCTACTTGGTTTATAAATCACCAAGTTACAATGCTTGCTAGACAATACATGACACAGTCTTTGAGTTCCTTCAAGATTGCTTCTTCATTCTCTTTCCTGTGAGGCTAGACAAATGAGGCTAAATTGTATCTTTATATATTGCTTTGAATATCCCTCCTATTTATCATGCATGAAAAAGGAATATTTCTTCTTTTTTAGAATCCAAGATCATATGCAAAGTTTGTCTTGGCTTCCATTTTCTTTACTGAGATTCCCATCAGCCCATGTGCTGTGTGAGACTCAGTACTTGACCAATATCAAGTCTCTATCACCAGCTATGTGAGTTCTCTTAGTCATTGACAGTCACTAGATTAGCTGTTGGTGGGTTGGTGTAGTTAGCCATTGGTGTTGTAGCTTTCTTTAGCAGTTGATTTCTCAATTTCACTTAATCAGAATTACATGGCATCAAATATTTACAATTAGCCACCCCATTCTAGATTATCCATTGAGTCAACATGACTTTTGAATTAATAATAGCATTGGTATCTAAAATAGAGAATCTCATAGAAAAATATTACAAAAACCTCATCAGTTGATGGATAACTCCTTCAATGGCTATCTCTAAGGATGGATGGCTAGCCGTTGAAGGCTGCAATTTATCTTAACATAATTATGCACTGTGATTTTCTTATCATCGAGATTTAGGCTTGATTCCTAACAATAACACACCATTTTTGTGTACCCCGGTCAGTACATGTAAAAGTGCACTCCAGTTAGTACATGTAAAAAGGAAATATGCCCGTCCTATTGACTAAAGAAACTAATGACTTCCAGATGTTTTACTGAAACCATTGACTTCCAGGTGTTTTACTGACAGGAATAATGGAATCTTCAACTTACTTTTTCACTGTCTATCAGAACATAAACTTAATTTAAAAACTAAAATTTGCAAATACAAAGGACTTACCCTTTTAATTTAAACAGGGTGATCCAAATTAAACTTAAGGGTGATTACATATAAATTCTTGTAAAAATAGATGTATTTCATATGTTACAAACAGTAATACATATATATAATATTCATACTATATATCAAGAATATATAAATATCTATGGTCTCAAATAAAAAAAGGAGTGCAGAAAAATAGGAAAAAGATGATGCATACAATAATCTATTTTCTTGAATCTTTGGTCGATTTTAAAATTGATTATTTAAAGCATAATTCGTCTCTTTAGCTCTACTATCTCTATTCCAAACAATATGAGTGGATTTTGGATAAAATTTTATTCAATTCATTCAATTCTCCCCGATGATACATCTTCATTCATATGAGAGAAAATAGAAGTTCCAAACATTAATTTCTTCAGGGGATTTAAGGTTATTGACAGCATAAAAGCTGCAGGTGAAAATATTTGTCCCGGTGTTGTCTCTTATGGTGGTGCCTCTTGTATTGACATTCTAGCTCTGACCACACATGACTCTATTAAAATCGTAAGGCTCCAACATGGCTGATCTTATTTCATATTCATTTTACTTATATCGCTCTATATTAGTTTAAGACCATATTGTATGAACGTTAATGTTTCAAGGTGGGGGTTTCCGCCCGTTAATTGTTTTTCTAATTACTTTTAAAGTATGACAGTATTTTAGTTTCTTTCAGTACTTTGTTATTTTAGCACATGGAATTAACCTTTAGCTAATATGTGTTGCTACCCTAATCCGAAAAAATGCAAGTAAGAACAAAAACAAATTACAGAATCAAAGGCAAGCACAATTCCAGAGTTGCCTTGGTTTTGACCTTGTAGCGTACCCATCCATTACTTATTATGTTTTCATGGGATTGGTAAAATAAACGCATTCCTGTTTTTTTCGAATTCTATTTCTTTTGAAATTTAATTATTCCTAAATTGCATTTTTCTACTTGTGATTATTCGTAGTGGAGTTACGAATAATGAGACTAGATGAAACCTTTTATGTGGTAAAGTTTCTTATCGAAAGCAGCTGAATCCTTTTTGTGTGACATATAGATTAGTTTGGTTTTGATCTTGTAGCATACCCGTCCATTACTTATTATATTTTCATGGGAGTGGTAAAATAAATGCATTACTGTTTTTTTTCGGATTTCTCTTTATTTTGAAATTTAATTATTCCTAAATTGCATTTATCTACTTATGATTATTTGTAGTGGAGTTACGAATAATGAGACTAACTGAAACTTTTTTTGTGGTGAAGTTTCTTCTAGAAAGTAGATGAATCCTTTTTGTGTGACATATGAGTTATTTACAGCTGGATTTCACTTTGGTGGTCAATTTTTTAGGGTGATGGTGATGTGAAATTAGTAATGCCATATTTGTGTTATTTGAATGAAAGTAGAGCTTGGTTGTATTACTCACCAAGGATATCTAGATTGTGGAGCACTAACATCAATTGGTTTTATTTCTCTCGTGCCCAAGTATACATCAAAACTGTCCATGAAGCTCTTCCAATAGGTTTTACACCACAAATTTTTGCCCATATGCATAAACTGTAATGAAGCAAAAAGAACTGAAATAAATCACTAATAGATATTATGTTTAATGACACGTGTCTTTCAAATTTTCAGGAACTATATTGCTTATTAAATAATTAAGGAGCTAATACATTAAAAAGAGATGAACATAAAATTTTATATTGTTTAGATCTATAAAAATGAGGGCATCAAGTTCTACTCTGGTTATAAGAATGGTAAAGATCCAAGTATTACCAATCTATGTTGACATAAGATGCGTAAAAATATTATTATTTATTCATCAATGAAATATGTGTATCTGTGTGTGTTTGTTTGTGTATGTTTACAGTAAATATGGAAATTATAATCTAAGTAGGCTCCTTCTTGGCGAGAATGTGTTAGTGTCTCTGCCAGATTCTTTGAATCTCCGTTGTGAAAGCAAAGAAGCCATATAGAATACCAAGAATAGAAAAGATAATGACAAAATATAAGAACCAGTACAACACATGACTCCACGGATACAGGAAAACAATTTAGGATTCCCCATCCATAATCCATAACAGTTATGACATCTAGTCATGTGAAGATTACTGCCATTAAAATCAGAGTAATACAGTATGAGCCCAAAAAGTTCAAGTAGTAAAAATCCCAGCACTTCTGAGAAATATATAATCATGGTAACACTATTGAATACCAAACAAATTGTACAACCAAATGTTCACTAGTCACTTTGCTCACAATTGGATATTACTTGTATAGAGTATGTCTTACAATCTAGGAGCGGCCATGGACATTCCAAATTATAAAAAAAATATTTAGCTAAACATAGAACCGTGCAAAAAGATTTATTCGTGAAGTAACAAATATATGGGAGAAAAACTGTCTTATGTACAACATGTTATATACATACAAATTTGTAATTTTCTACCTTGTGATTGCTAAATAGTTGGGGATCCAGATAAATTTCACTTTTGTTCTTGAACATGTCTTATATTACTCATCTTCATTTTCCCGTTTAAATGTAATATTACGTTTTTCACTTGAAGATGCCAAGTGAATTTCTAGTCATTTTGCAAACATAACCAGAAATTATTTGAAACTCATGGAACATTAAAAATCCTGTATGTGTGGTGTTTACCTCTTGTTGAAAATGTGTTCTTCAATGAGCATATCTGGGATTAAAAACCTGAACAGCAACATGTATGTGTCCAAATAACATTTGTATACTGGCCCATAACTATCTCCAACAATCTTACGAGACTTGGCAAAGAATTTGGTCCATGCTTCTATCTTCTCCAGAATGTACTTTCTCTACCTTACATCCGATTTTGGCATTGACATCAGTCCATATTTGTTCTCTTCACTCTTTTTAGCGGCTTCAATATGTTCTATGTCTGCCATGGATTGGCCTTTTCTCTATCTACAAGTTCTAATGTTTTTTGCTCAGTAAGTTATGCCTCTTCTAGTCTCTGCCCTTCTTCCATTTTTCAGTGCTAGAGCTCAAATGCCTATAAACGGAATGTTAAATAATTCTATTGAGTTCTGATATTTTAAGGAAGGATGAATTAACTTTACGTACCTTCTATTTGACCAAGAGTACTTCTTTACAAGATTTATTGTACATGTCCATCTTTTGCATGAGTTCCCGCTTAAGTCTTTTAATATCTGTTTCTAAATCATCATGTAAATAATATAATGCCAATATCAAATATTCATATTTAATTCTTATGTTTAAACATCTATTATAATCATTCATTGGCAGAATGGAATTAGTGTATAATCATTCAATTATAGAGGCAATGTGGCGCCCTCCAAACCCGGGTCAGAAGTTTGGGGTCCACATACACACCTTAATTATAACCTGCTTATAACAATAATAAAGATAATAATAATATATGCAGTGACCCTACTTACCAACCACCACGGACCGCAACAGGTTAAAGTATGCACACAAGCCAAACACACTAATATATTACAAACCGTTCAAATCCCAACTATTTCAAACTCAAACTGAGTATTAAACATTATTACAAACTTTTACAAACTTAAATTATCCTAAAAGAAGCCTACTAGCTCAGCTTTCTCAACCTGAACCCCTAGCTCTCGTGCTGGACTGGGGATCCTTGCTACCAACTGGTTCCTTTTTAACTGGAAAGAATATAAACAACATCGCACAAATGAGCTAACTAGCTCAGCAAGTCACAATGACAAAACTGAGAATAATGATCATCAGGTGAATACGATTATAATATCAAGTGAACAATGGATTATAATTTAGAACTGGATACTATATTTTTAATTTAAAAACCAAGGTTAGGCTGCTGATTAGTCACGCACTAACCCCGAGCAAGGCACACAACATTGCTCTAACTACTGGATCCAAGGCACACATTGGCCTAACTTGACCATTATATGGTCTGACCACGAATCTGGTCCACAATTTTATAAAAACAATCCAATTCTAACATAATAACAGAATATACAATAATAAACAATAACCGAAATCATTAACAACAATAAATGTTTAACAATGAAAGGGTTTCAATCCTTGTAAGGATCAATAAGGCAATTTAAAAGCTTGGATGCTGGGTAATGAAAGAATTGGATAACAAAGGAATCAACATTTCAGGGTTTCAAAGATTTGGGCTTTCAAAGCATAGGATACAATGATTGAATGTACAAGTAATTCAGTTCAGTGTTTGGGATTTTGTTTACATGTATTTGTGAAGTAATATCGTATACTTGAGATTTGTGTTTAGGTATACAACAATCAATGGTCTAGAAAGAATAAGGTTTATGGCTCAAGAACAATAACTGGAATCAGAGTTTAGGTTTCAGTGCTTCAAAGCACTTACAATATCCATCTGACTATCAAATACTACAATATCTCGAGAAAGTTCAGAACACTTGCCTGATATTAGCTTACTACACTGCACTCGTTTCCAATCACAAGCGTCTTACTCCTCAACTATCTGTTTCCCTTTCTTATGTCTTGCCTCTTCTGCTCACATATCATAAGCATCTATCAATAATTTACTCATGGAATTCTATTCAACACAAGCTCTACAACATGCAATCATCAAATCATACAAACAATCATCCGAACAAAAATTCATATTTTTAATAAAATAAATTCGAAAATAAATAATTTTTTAAAAAAATAACCTTGATTTCTGCAGGTGTATGGATTACAGAATCTGGTAGAGCTCTTCAAGACCTTCAGATTGGTTACTCGAGCTTTCCAAACCGAATTCAATAACACCTCCAAATGCTTGTTTGATTCTTAGAACAGTTTTAGGAAATTAGGGTTTTTTCTCTGAAAATTATATAATTATCTGTCTGCAAATGATTTTGATACGAAATAAAATACGGTAAAAGGCTATTTATAATTACGGAAAATTAGTATCCCGTTGGATCATTCCGGATATAAAACGGTGCGTTTATTTGTAAAAACTGATCCAAACGGTATCGGTTTTTGGGATAATTATCCAAATCAGTACAATTTGTACTGCGGTCTTGGTCTCAGCGCCTGGTTACACGTATTACGAAGTGATAATTGTGATAGTTTAATAAAAAGCTCCCGTTTATCGAAAATACGGGTTTTATTGATTTACCGAAACGAATATTGTGTCGAAAATGTTGCGCCGGGACCCGCGCAGGACAAACCGTACGCCGGATCGAAAAAGTCGAAACATGGAATATGCTCGGAATATTACAATTAGGTTAGGAAGGAGTTCTCGAAAGAGTTTCGGGTTCCAAAAACGTAACAACGGTTGACGTCGGTTGGTTCCCGTTTTTATAAAATAGATTTTAATTACCCGAAAAAAGATTTCAGAAATTTCATATGATTCTTATAAATCCATAAACCAACATAAAAATAATTAGGAAGATATGACAATTATCTATATTTTATTTTGGACATATAAAAATTAAAATACTCAATTAATATTATTTTTGAATATTCGAGTACAGATAACACTTAACAATTAGCTCACAGAATAGATACTGAACACACATAATAATTATATAATAGCAAAATAATTACACGATATATCCCGGATATTACATCCTTCCCCCCTTAAAAGGATTCTGTCCTTAGAATCTCTAAGAAAACAAATGAGGGTACTTTTCTCTCATATCACTTTCTAACTCCCAGGTTGACTCTTCAACCTTTGGGTTTCTCCACAATACTCTTACTAACTTTACCACTTTATTTCTCAATACTTTCTCTCTTTCCTCTAGAATCTCTATCGGACTCTCTACATATGATAAATCTGCTTGAAGTTCTATTGGCTCATATTCTATTACATGACTGGAGTCTGGATTATATTTCTTAAGCATTGATATGTGAAAAATATTATGAATGTGCTCCATGTGCGGAGGTAACGCCAATTCGTAAGCTACTTTGCCAATACGCTTTAGGATTTTAAAAGGTCCGACATATCTTGGGTTTAGCTTCCCTTTCTTCCCAAACCTTGTTAGTCCTTTCCATGGTGATACTTTCAATAATACCAAGCTTCCTTCTTTAAATTCCATATCCTTTCTTGACTGGTCTGCATATTTCCTTTGACGATCTTGTGCGGCTATTAATCTTTTCTGGATAATTTCAACAACTTCCTTTGTTTGTTGTACCAATTCGGGTCCGAGTATTTTGCGTTCTCCTACTTCGTCCCAATATACTGGAGATCTACATTTGCGTCCATAAAGGGCTTCATAAGGTGGCATCCCAATGCTAGCATGATAACTGTTGTTATAAGCAAACTCTACCAGGGGTAAATGCTCGTCCCAACTTCCTTTAAAATCAATAGCACAAACACGTAGCATGTCCTCGATTGTCTGGATCGTTCTTTCACTTTGGCCATCCGTTTGGGGGTGATAGGCCGTACTCATATTCAATCTTGTTCCCAAACATTCTTGAAAACTCTTCCAGAATCTTGAATTAAATCTTGGATCTCGATCAGATACAATAGACACTGGAACTCCATGACGAACTACGATCTCTTTCAAGTACATATGAACTAACTTGTCGAGCAAAAATCGTTCATTTATAGGCAGAAAATGAGCTGACTTGGTAAGTCTATCTACTATAACCCAAATGGCATCATGATTAGCTCTTGTCCTTGGTAATCCAACTATGAAATCCATGGTAATATGTTCCCACTTCCACTCTGGAATCTCCAATGGCTGTAGCAATCCGCTTGGTCTCTGATGCTCTGCTTTAACTCTCTGACATGTATAGCATTTACTAACCCATTCCGCAATTTCCCTCTTCATATCTGGCCACCAATAATTCTTCTTTAAATCTCTGTACATTTTGGTACTCCCTGGATGGATGGAATATCTTGAACTATGTGCCTCTTGTAAAATTTCATTTTTCAGTTCCGTCACTGGTGGAATCCAAATTCTTGAAGAAAACCTAAGAATACCTTGATCATCTTATTGCGTGCATAATTCCTCACCTACCAAACTATTTATATCTTGATCCATTATCTCTTTCTGGCATTTCTTTATTTTCTCCAATAACTCCGGTTGGAAAATTATACTGTACACTTTTGCTCCCTCAGGCTTGCAAATTCTAATCTCCAATTCCAATTTTTGAAATTCTTTATATATTTCTTCAGGTACGGATAACACATTTAACCTTTCCTTCCGACTTAACGCATCTGCTACAACGTTCGCCTTACCGGGATGATAATTAATCGAGCAATCATAATCCTTGATCAATTCTAACCATCTCATTTGTCTCATATTAAGTTCCTTCTGGGTAAATATATATTTCAAAATTTTGTGATCCGTGAAAATCTCACATTTTTCTCCATACAAATAATGTCTCCAAATCTTCAAAGCGAAAACCATAGCTGCTAACTCTAAATCATGAGTAGGGTACTTCTGTTCGTGTGGTTTCAATTGCCTTGACGCATACGCAATCACCTTGTCGTGCTGCATAAGAACACATCCTAATCCTTTGTAAGAAGCATCGCTATAAATTACGAAATTCCCTTGATCGTCTGGAAGTGATAAAACAGGTGCCGTGATTAATCTCCGCTTCAATTCCTGAAAACTTTCTTCGCACTTGTCATTCCATATAAACTTTTCATTCTTGCGTGTAAGCTTTGTCAATGGTGTCGCAATTCTTGAGAAAATCGTCGATAATATCCTGCCAATCCCAAGAAACTTTTACCTCAGTGGGTGTTCTCGGTCTTTCCCAATTCGTAATTGCCTCGATCTTTGCCGGGTCCACTTTGATCCCTTCATTACTGACTATGTGTCCTAAGAACTGAACTTCTTGTAGCCAAAACTCACACTTCGAGAATTTAGCATATAACTTCTTTTTCCTTAAAATCTCCAAAGCTGTCCTTAAATGTTCCGCATGATCCTCCTCCGTCTTTGAATAGATCAAAATATAGTCTATAAATACTATAACGAACTTGTCCAAATATTCTTTGAAAATTCTGTTCATCAGGTCCATAAACGCTGCTGGGGCGTTGGTCAATCCAAAAGACATCACTAAAAACTCGTAATGTCCATACCTTGTTCTGAAAGCTGTCTTTGGTATATCTTCTGGTTTGATCCTCAGTTGATGATATCCCGATCTTAAATCGATTTTGGAGAAATACTTGGCTCCCTTTAATTGGTCAAACAAATCATCAATTCTGGGTAACGGATACTTATTCTTGATTGTCAACTTGTTGAGCTCCCTATAGTCAATACACAATCTCATGCTTCCATCTTTCTTCTTGATAAATAATACCGGTGCACCCCACGGGGATACGCTGGGTCTGATTACTCCTTTCTCTAATAGCTCTTGTAATTGCTTTGCTAACTCTTTCATCTCAACGGGCGCCATTCTATACGGGGTCTTGGATACTGGTTCGGTTCCAGGTGCTAAGTCGATTGTAAATTCAATTTCTCTATCTAGAGGAAGTCCTGGTAACTCGTCGGGAAATACATCTGGAAATTCATTTACAACTGGAATATCTTCAAGTTTTGCTGGCTCCTGACTTCTGTCGATCACGTATGCTACGAAATGCTCACATCCTTGTCGTAGTAACTTCTTGGCTTGAATCATCGTTAAGAACTTCTTTACCTGCTTCTGTCCCTTGAATGTTACTATTCTTTCGTCTAGCGTTTTCACCATTACTTTCTTATTTCGACAATCTATCTGAGCATCATGCTTAGATAACCAATCCATTCCTAATATAACGTCAAATTCTCCTAATTTAAACGGTATCAAATCTACACAAAACTTACTACCAGAAATCTCAATCTCACAATTCCCACAAACTTGGTTAACAGTTACACGTTCTTGATTTGCTAATTCCACAGTCATTATTTCATTTAAATACCCAACTGGACAATTTAACTTACTAACAAAATCTTGTGAAACAAACGATCGAGTTGCTCCCGAATCTATTAACACTTTGGCACATAAAGAATTCACATTAAGCGTACCTGCCACGACATCCGCATCCTGGATCGCATCCTTCACCGACATGTCAAAAACTCTAGCCCTCGGAGTCTCATTCACTGTTAGGGTAGATCCCATAATCCTTAATGCATTACTGACTGGGGCTGGTGTCTTGCATTCCCTGGCCATATGTCCTGGCTTCCCACATTTAAAGCATGTGAATCCAATGACTGGAACCTTCACTGCTGGATTCCGGATAGGCTGATCCTTATTTGCTGGCTCTCTTGCTGGCTAATTTCGGCACTCCCTCGAGTAGTGCCCTTTCTGGTTGCATTTAAAACATACCACATTCAACTTGTTACAAACTCCTCCATGCTTCTTTCCATATACTTGACAATCTGGAAAGGTTAATCTCAACTGATTCAGCTGATTCACATTAGCTGGACGATTGCACTGGCCTCCGTCTCCTGCATTTTGTCTCCTGAAATTAAAATTTCTCCCTGACTGGAACTTGCCCTTCTTAAAGTTTGGAAACTTCTCTGGTTGTGACTGACCCTCACTTCCCTCAACTTTCCTTTTCTTGCTTTCCTTTTCCTTCTGGAACATCTCACTCTCTGTCTCTGCGATCATAACCTTCTGTACAATCCCGGCATAGGTATCTAATTCAAAAATAGCTACCTTCCCTCTGATCCATGGCTTCAAGCCTTGCTGGAATCTCTTAGCTTTCTTTCTATCAGTATCAACATACGACGGCATATACCTTGACAATTCCTCAAACTTCCCCTCATAATCTGTTACCGACATGTTCCCTTGCTTTAATTCTAAAAACTTCAGCTCCATTTGATCCTGAACAAACTAAGGAAAATACTTTTCTAAAAACAATTCCTTAAACCTTTCCCAAGTAATAACATATGTGCTTTCCAATCTCTTCACCATCTCCCACCAATAGGTGGCCTCATTCTTCAGATAGTAACTTGCAAATTCAACCTTCTGCTCCTCTTTCACTTTTACCAAGGCAAATGCCTTCTCTATTTCCTTTAACCACACATTTGCTTCAATTGGTTCTAAGGAACCCTTAAATTATGGTGGGTTTACTGCCTGGAAAGTTTTGAAAGTTACCTGGGGATTGGTCTGTCTCTGCTGTTGTTGTGCCAGGTGAACTGTTTGTTGGGCCAAGATTTGAAGAATCTGGGCTATTGCTGGGTCCATGGGTCCTGGGTTTACATTCTGGTTTGTATCATCTTGGTTGTTATTGCTGTTGTTGTTGGTTTCTTCATTCTGGGTGTTGGTGCGGGTATTTCTTCTGGGAGGCATTTTCTGTAAAGAATCAATCAATTTATTTAGCTTTTGAATCAAATCTTTGTATAAAAGAAAAGTTTTGTAAAATAGGAATATCTCTTTTTGAAAACAGTTGTAACTAAGTAAATTGCATGCTTCTTTACAGAATATAAACAGTCATGGAAAACAGGGTACATGGTATCACATGGTATACTGGTGCAATAAATAAGGTAAAGTAAAACAGGTGCGATAAAGTAAATGACAGTGTTGGAAAGGAAAAAGGTACTGATATATATAGATCAAAAGTTTTAGGTAGTACAAGCGTAAAGATGCTTCGGAAGTAAAAGCAAAAAGGGTACAATAACCTACTCACTAGTCAACATCGCTAGTCTATAAATACAACTCAAAAGTCTACTGATACACACTACACACTACTGTACATACTACATAATCATAACAACACTGCTCAGCATCTCTATCTCAGAATCTCTAACTCAGCTCCAAGGAAACTCTGGTCCTACCAGCCTCTCAAAGTCCTCCATCACCTCAGTAGCCCAGCCCAGCAGTGCATCAGGGCCTCTGCCAGGTAGTGTAGCTCCATGTAGCCTAGCCTCAAAAACCCTCCGTGTCACATGAATCTCCTCTCGAAGCTCCCTCACACCACGATCAACATCTGTAGTCCTGATGATATGCTGTAACTCTCTAATCTGAGCCAACAAGGAATCACGCTCCAATAGAAGAGCCTCATACCGGTAATAAGGAACTGGGGGAAATGTAGACTGGAATGGGGCACTCGCTACTGAATGCCCAGTGGAATCTCAATCAGCTAGTAGGGGTCCTCTGACAGGTGGCCTCATGCCTGGAGGTGGAATAGCCTGCAATGGTACGGGCTGCAACACTGGTGGAGGTAGAATAGCCAATACTGGTGAAATCACAGGACGTGGATCCAATGCTGGTGCTCCAATTGAAGGCTCTGAGTGATCAGCTGATACGGGAATAAAAAAGTCGGCCATCTCTGCTTTCCGAAATCATATCGCAATATAAGAATCTCGTACCACGACACAAACTATACTAATACCGGTTACACCATAACACTCAACCTCTTGACGTTCTATCATCCTATACCTTACTTCTAATCCTATCCCTCTATCCATTCCCGTCAACCTAGGCTTGTGTCAGTGACTTATAACCTGTAGCTCTGATACCAAACCTGTGGCGCCCTCCAAACCCGGGTCAGAAGTTTGGGGTCCACACACACACCTTAATTATAACCTGCTTATAATAATAATAAAGATAATAATAATATATGCAGTGACCCTACTTACCAACCACCACGGACCGTAACAGGTTAAAGTATGCACACAAGCCAAATACACTAATATATTACAAACCGTTCAAATCCCAACTATTTCAAACTCAAACTGAGTATTAAACATTATTACAAACTTTTACAAACTTAAATTATCCCAAAAGAAGCCTACTAGCTCAGCTTTCTCAACCTGAACCCCTAGCTCTCGTGCTGGACTGGGGATCCTTGCTACCAACTGGTTCCTTTTTAACTGGAAAGAATATAAACAACATCGCACAGATGAGCTAACTAGCTCAGCAAGTCACAATGACAAAACTGAGAATAATGATCATCAGGTGAATACGATTATGATATCAAGTGAACAATGGATTATGATTTAGAATTGGATACTATATTTTTAATTTAAAAACCAAGGTTAGGTTGCTGATCAGTCACGTACTAACCCCGATCAAGGCACACAGCATTGCTCTAACTACTGGATCCAAGGCACACATTGGCCTAACTTGACCATTATATGGTCTGATCACGAATCTGGTCCATAATTTTATAAAAACAATCCAATTCTAACATAATAACAGAATATGCAATAATAAACAATAACCGAAATCATTAACAACAATAAATGTTTAATAATGAAAGGGTTTCAATCCTTTTAAGGATCAATAAGGCAATTTAAAAGCTTGGATGCTGGGTAATGAAAGAATTGGATAACAAAGGAATCAACATTTCAGGGTTTCAAAGATTTGGGCTTTCAAAGCATAGGATACAATGATTGAATGTACAAGTAATTCAGTTCAGTGTTTGGGATTTTGTTTACATGTATTTGTGAAGTAATATCGTATACTTGAGATTTGTGTTTAGGTATACAACAATCAATGGTCTAGAAAGAATAAGGTTTATGGCTCAAGAACAATAATTGGAATCAGAGTTTAGGTTTCAGTGCTTCAAAGCACTTACAATATCCATCTGACTATCAAATACTACAATATCTCGAGAAAGTTCAGAACACTTGCATGATATTAGCTTACTACACTGCACTCGTTTCCAATCACAAGCGTCTTACTCCTCAACTATCTGTTTCCCTTTCTTATATCTTGCCTCTTCTGCTCACATATCATAAGCATCTATCAATAATTTACTCATGAAATTCTATTCAACACATACTTCTATCTACCCTTCGTTTTACCCAAATCCGATTAACGGATTGAAAGTTATGCAATAATCAAGTAAACACTGAATATATAGACCGATAGTCAATTAACAAGTCACATATAGCACATAATACATCACGTAATCAATGATATATTATTTATAAAGAAGTCTCGGGTCATAAATAGGCTTTCTGGTATTTAAAATAATTTTTAAAACATTTTTCGGAATTAAAACGGGTCGTTGGATCAATTTCGGGTTAATAAACAGGGTTCGGTTGGCCAATTCTGGCTCCGAAATAATTTTAGAATAATTATGAGCCTTGGAAATAATTTAGAATAATATTTTAAAGCTCAAAACTATTTTTCGGAATTTTTAAATCATTTTTAAATAATTCAATCTAATTAAATTATTAATTGATTATCAATTAATCAATTAATTTTCGAATTAATTGACCAATTAATCAATTAGAAATTAACTGAAATTAATTAACTAATTAATTTAGATTTATTTTGGAATTAAAAATAATTTTCAGAATTAAAATACTAATTTTTAGAATTTTCAGAAATTAAAAACGAATTTTTATAATTAAAATAAATAGGAAATATGATTTTTAAACATTTTTAAAACAGAAATCCAATTTTTGCAAAGTCTGGAAACTACAGGGACCAAACTGCATCGTTTTCAAAACTTCAGGGACCAAACTGCAATTTTACAGTCCAGTCGCCGGAAAAAGTCGGGGATGGCCGGAGAACACGTTCCCGGCGTCCTCACCCCACCAACACCTCCAGATCACATCTACACAACACCAGGAACACAACCATGCAATCAATTCATCCTAACAATCCCAGAGTTGGCCAGAATTTGGCCGTGAAATTTTCCAGTTTCCGGCGAACATCGGAAAACTTCAAAACACAACTCCCTTCTCTACAGACCTCGTTGGTTCATGAAACTTATACGACTAGATTGCAAATTTCACAGAGAACACAACCCACTATAACACAAAATCAATCTATCACAGAATAAGAAACCCCCAAATTTCAATTAAGAACATTCATACGGGTTATAAACCCTAATTTTAAAATCAAAATCAATTTTGAACATGTTATTGAACTCCAAATCAGATGTATGACATATGAAAATCATCAGGAAAACAAGCTCTACAACATGCAATCATCAAATTATACAAACAATCATCCGAACAAAAATTCATATTTTTAATAAAATAAATTCAAAAATAAATAAATTTTTAGAAAAATAACCTTGATTTCTGCAGGTGTATGGATTACAGAATCTGGTAGAGCTCTTCAAGACCTTCAGATTGGTTACTCGAGCTTTCCAAACCGAATTCAATAACACCTCCAAATGCTTGTTTGATTCTTAGAACAGTTTTAGGAAATTAGGGTTTTTTCTCTGAAAATTATATAATTATCTGTTTGCAAATGATTTTGATACGAAATAAAATACGGTAAAAGGCTATTTATAATTACGGAAAATTAGTATCCCGTTGGATCATTCCGGATATAAAACGGTACGTTTATTTGTAAAAACTGATCCAAACGGTATCCGTTTTCGGGATAATTATCCAAATCAGTACAATTTGTACTGCGGTCTTGGTCTCAGCGCCTGGTTACACGTATTACGAAGTGATAATTGTGATAGTTTAATAAAAAGCTCCCGTTTATCGAAAATACGGGTTTTATTGATTTACCGAAACGAATATTGTATCGAAAATGTTTCGCCGGGACCCGCGCAGTACAAACCGTACGCCGGATCGAAAAAGTCGAAACATGGAATATGCTCGAAATATTACAATTAGGTTAGGAAGGAGTTCTCGAAAGAGTTTCGGGTTCCAAAAACGTAACAACGGTTGACGTCGGTTGGTTCCCGTTTTTATAAAATAGATTTTAATTACCCGGAAAAAGATTTCAGAAATTTCATATGATTCTTATAAATCCATAAACCAACATAAAAATAATTAGGAAGATATGGCAATTATCTATATTTTATTTTGGACATATAAAAATTAAAATACTCAATTAATATTATTTTTGAATATTCGAGTACAGATAACACTTAACAATTAGCTCACAGAATAGATACTGAACACACATAATAATTATATAATAGCAAAAATAATTACACGATATATCCCGGATATTACAGGCAAGGACTTCTAATAGAAATATCACATCTGCAAGAAACAAACCCCAAATTCATATCTCAATTGAAAACCCCAATTTGAAGCAACAAATCCCATATATAACTTAAATTGGGAAATTAATTCATTTTTTGATATTTTATTATAAGAGATCGTAAATTGTTAGTTAAGTCTGCGTGAAAATGATAATAAATTCTTATTTTATTAATTCTTGTTTCTTTATTGGAATTTTTGTGTATACCAAGATGAATTCACACACATATTAATCTAGATAACCTAATCACACATCCTTGATGAATGTCGGTGTACTATATTATGAATATGCTAACCAGAGATAAATCTATAAATATACTTGCTAGACAATATCATCCAAAAGCCATGTCCTTCAGATTTGTTAAGCAACCAGGGAAAACCTTGTAACACAAAAAAACAAAGTAAGTCCCTCCAATACCATAACTCAAGTACGAGAAGGATTATATATGCTCAAGCTAAAGTTACCTTGTTTAAATGGTTCTTTACGGTTCATTTAATTTTAAGCTTGCTTGTCATATCTGAAAGTTCTTTAGTAGCATTCATATGCTCTATCATTTCATATGGCGGAGAAATTGTTTTTCCTCTTTGGGCCTCCTTATGATCATACAGAAACAAACTTACATATATAAGAGTGTCAGGTAGAATGCACATAGTGGTAGCTCAATCTGTAGTATTTTTTATTGCAAAATGAATTACTCAAGAAAATCTTAACATGTGTGTCAAACTTCTTACCACAAAAGTTTATTTTATCCTTGTCACTTGAGGCATAATTGTAGGTTATAGTTGCCAATAAGTCAAGGACATGCTAACAAATTTTCAAAATTATTGACATATTCTTCACAACATGCTTGGTAAGTATATCATGTATTGTCATGTATTAGATGAATCCTTCTTGATAGCAGCATTTAGAGTTGTATCAAAGTACTCATTTGAAATGATTTATCAACTGGGCCCCAAATATTGTTTATGAGTGTCTCAGGGTCATTTACATCACTAAGCAGGACTCTTGATGATGTTATACATTATTAATTGCACATTAGATAGTTTTTACTCTAATGTAGATAAAATGTTTTCTTATATTGATTGGTCGGACTCTTGGATTTTAATTCTCTTATTTCTAATCATTCTATAATTTAACAATTTTTAAAAATAAATTGGGTATGAAATAAAGGTGACAAATCAGATTAATAAACAAAGACGGATAACAAAAAAATTAAGGGTCATAAGAGATATTTATTATGATGATCCTTGGATGACCGATAATTGAACTCGGGTTTGTTAGATATTGAATGCAAAGAAGTATAACACAGGAGAGGTGAATGTGTTTTTTGGATTTTTCTTGACTTTTAAAATTGTTTGGATTATGGATGAACAAAGCAGTTAAGAATTGTAGAGATATAATGTTTCACAGTAAACACACAGAACACAATATCCAAAAACTCACTTAATTTGTATTAATTAAGGTTATCTTGCTACAAATCTGTGTTCTTAGAAATAAAAACTCATCTACAATCTTGAGAGATGATACACGATTTTTCTAAGTCTGTTTGTTACTTCTAAACTAAGGACCCGCACATGCTTTATAGAATAGCAACACGGGTTTACAAAACTTGTACTAAAATGTACTAAACCATTTTCTAAAGCAACCTTGTTTATTTCTTTTTTTGGTGTTAGCAAATTTGTGCAGAATCTTTTAGGTCTGTGACCATAATTTGTCCAGTGAATCTTGGCCCTTAATCTTGTATTCTTCAAGTTGCTTTGTAGTCTTTCCAATTTAGTGAATGAATTGTTTGTTAACTGATAATATTAAATCTTAAACTTGTCTATATTCTGAATTATGAGGTAGGTTGTCGAGGTCTCCTTTTGTTCTTTCGAGATGTGACATATCGATAAGTAAAGTGATTTATCGATATCTCGAGTTCTCGACATATATAAATGACTTGTCGAGGTCTCTAGTTCTTGACATGTAGGGTAGCTTATCGACATCTCTAGTTCTCAATATAGGCTTTTGACTTGTCGACATCTTGAGTTCTCTTCATGAGGATTTGGCTTGTCGATATCTCTAGATCTCTACACGAAGGATTGACTTGCCGATATCTCCGATTCTCTACATATAAAATTTAACTTGTCAATATCTGAGATCTCTACATATAGATTGACTTATCGATATCCCTTAGGACTTCTCGATAAGTCATTTTGGACTTCTCGACAAACTTCTCGATATTCTTTGATCTGTGACTTGTCAATATCTGAATTTGAATATTTTTCCTAGAACAGTTTTATTCAAATCCAAGCTACTACACTTCTCTCTAAGGCATGATCAGGATTTGATCTTCTTCCAGAGTTTATTTCTTAGCTTGAAGGTTGTTCACTGAAAAATCCCCCAGTCTAATCTACTAAACAATTTTACAGACTCAAGGAATACAATTACATGATACAGATTTAAATTATCATACAACTTAATCTTAGGGCTGTCAATATGACTTAGTCTTGTTATATACAGGCATGTCTTGCACAACAAGGTCGACAAAGATTAGTCTATCCCCATCTCGCTCATGAAAAGACGTTTTAAAATTAATAAAAAAAAGGAAAATGCTAAAATAGAGAGATATCTCTGATCAATTAGATTAGAAAAAAAATATGGGCCATAAATATGGGGCGTTTAAAAATGTCTAAGAGTTCTTTATGAAGAACATAAACAAAATGTAATTGGCTAAACAATTTAGGAAAATGTTCATTGATTATAATTTAAAAATAACTTAGATTCTTGACCTTCTTCTCTGAAATTTCCAATTACAGATTACTGGACAACCTTTTCTTGAAATTAAATTATTTGTTTTTATCAACAATTTTCATTATCATCATAAACAAAAAAAAACTATTTACATCATCACTTTCTTGGTTGGCACCTCATTGCAGAATAAACAAGTTTGAAAAATAGCATTCGAATTATCAAACCATTTTTAACACCGATCTCAACTATATACACACACTCTCAATAGTTATAATCATTTCGGCCCTAGCTAGGCTTGCTTATAAAGAAAACTCAAACAATTTTTTGGAAATCACCTACAAATTCTTGCAAATTTGAATGTATGAAAGGTTGCAATTGAATCATCAACGAAAGGACAAAAATTCTATCCAAAAAGACCAAAATTAATTATGTTTTAAAGATCATATGAAATGGTTTCAGAATGATCTTGCCATAGGACTCGTCGTTATGGCTTTAGCAACTTGTTTCATTCTAACTCTCACATATTTAATACGTGACACCCATATTGCATTTCTCTCTAAAAGTTCCTGATGGATTTTAAATGTGAACTCAGGACGTCGTGTGAAATTAGCCTGCATAAATTGGCCAGATAACATGAATTCCCTGGTGCCATAAGGTCTCCACAAGAAGCCATTGAAAAATATTACAAAAGACATTGCTTCATTGGGATTCAATTGTGTGCGTCTAATATAGGCTACAGAAATGCTCACAAATAAAGCTTACTAATTTGACTGTTGCACAATCGCTTGATAGATGGAATTTAGTTGCAGCATCATTTGGCATGGCTATAAATAATCCACAATTAATGAACAAAACTCTTATTGAGACACAAAAGGTTGTTGTCGATGTACTTGGCCGCAAAAATTTAATGGTCATTCTTGATAATCATGTTAATTTTCCAATATGGTGTTGTGATTGGAACGATAGAAATGGTTTTTCCAAAGATATTCATTTTTATTCTATTGAATGGGTTTAGGGATTATCCATGGTAGCTAGACAATATAAAAGAAACCCTATGGTATGATCTTGCATGCATTTTAGTCTAAATCAATGTAATCTCATATATTGATAATTATTTCTTGAAACATTGAGCAATGTTGTGATTGACATGACTATTTTTGTTTTAATTAGTATTTAATCATAAAATGTTTCATAGGTTATTGCCATGAGCATTAGAAATGAATTACAGGGTCTACGTTAGAACGAATTCGATTGGTACCAATTCATGGAGGTACCAATTCATGGAAGAGGGTGAAACAACAGTTCATCTGGAAAATGTAGATGTGCTAGTTATTATTTCAGGCTTATCATTTGAAACAGATCTCAGTTTTATAAGGCGGAGAAGGTTCAACTTTGGAGTTAATACAAATAACAAGCTAGTATATGAGGCACACCGGTACGCGTTTGGTGATCCACCAGAAAAATGGATTATCCAAACAAATGAATTCTGTGCAGAGATCACTGAATGGTTCATGAGCCAAACATGATATTGATATGTGCTATATGAACGAAACCCGACTCCAATTTTTCTAAGTGGTGCCAGTGAAGCTGAGAACAGATACTTCACATATTCGATGGCTTTTTTGGCTGATAAAGATCGTGAATGGGCACTTTGGGCTATACAAGGGAGTTATTATCTTAGAGAAGGTCAAGTTGAATGAGAAGAGCCTTATGGAATGTATAATTTTGGTTGGGATAATTTAATAAATTCTTCTATATTTGAGATTTTACAGCTTAATCAGCAAATGTTTCTAGGTATGTCATGTTAACACAAGGTTGAATTGTTATGTACTTTGCTAGAATTGTTTATATGTGATTGCTATTGATTTACTTCTTTCCTAAATTTAGATCTAACATCAGAGTATATAACATACTACACAATGTACCATCCACAAACTGGTCGATGTGTTTATGTGAACAAAAATAATGCCACTACATCAGCTTGTAATAAACTATAACGGTGGGGTTTTGAATACCATGAAGATGGTAGTCAGATCAAATTTTTTGGTACACCAGGTTGTTTAACAGTGAACGGTGAGAAGCTTCCAGTAAAGGTTACAGCCAACTGTTCATGTCAGAAAAGTACATGGAAATTCGTATCAAACTCAAAAATGCATTTTTCTGCAAAAGATTATAATGGAATTGATTTGTGCTTGGAATGGAATTCTGTAAATTCAACAATTATGACTAACAAATGTTTATGCCTTGAAGATTATTTAGAAGATCTACCTTCCTGTCATGTAAATCCTCAATCTCAGTGGTTTAAGCTTATTTTGACAAATAAAAATAAATAATTATATAATTGAAAATTCTCACACAGTTGTTGCTTTTCATTTTTGGATTTGGGATATTGATATTGATATCTTGGTGGACATTTGGATGGATGTTAAGAATGATATTTGGGAATATGAATGAAGGGTGTGGGAATGAGTGTTAATGGAAATGGAATTATGAGAATGATATGAAAACCAAGGGTGGGATGAGTATGATTTAACCCTCTACAAGGAATGATTTAACCCTCTACAAGGAATGATTTAACCTTCTACAAGGAAGAGTATGAAAACACTAATGCGGGATTAAGTTCATATCCATTAACACGATTTATTATTATTAATTATGAACCAAACGTCCCCCTAATTTGATCAATTATCAACAACATATCAATCAAATTAGGAGTAAATTTTTTGGTCTAGCATCCTCATCAATATGAATATCACAAAAATGAAGATGAATAGTACTCATAGCATAATTTTCCAGTCATTTGTTTTGAGATATAAAAGCTGATGCATACAACAATATAAATATATAATTATGAGAACATTATTTGATAATGATAGTAAACACCATATCAAGCAAGCTTACTTTGTACTTAAAATGTTGGATGATCACAATTAACATCGTGTCAAGCTAAGTTGATTTGTAGCTGGCATGTTCAAGTTAACTTTCACATCAATGGTTGGCCCCCAATTTTCCTCATTTTCTAGTCAAATGTTGGGCGAGCTATTGAATAAATAAAATAATTTAACCATAAAAGTAAATTTAACCATATAAATAAAGAATTTTTAAGCAACAGACCCCTAAGAATTCATACCTTTTGTTACGCAAAACTCTGTCCTACAATAATTATAAAAATAAGAAAAAGATCAAAAGGATTAAAAGATCAAACGTCGATAATTAGCATATATTTAAACTAATATGGGCAGGCCTAACAATTAGCAATATTCAAAAAGAAATATTGAAACAAATTCATTTAAAAATCTAAATATAAGAAATTATAGTTCACTCTGGACTTATATCAAACATGTTAGTTGTACTTGAGACGCCTCATATATTTAAATAAGGTGAACTAAAATAGATAGAAGGAACATGTTAGATATAATTGATGATATCTGGACAGAAACTATCAGAAGTTCTTATCAGGACTTATATAAGTATTTACTGAAGAGTGACTTCATCAGTATTTATATCAGTACTTGATGATTAGCAGATGATGTCATCAGGATTTGTCACTTCAGTAGATATTCGAGAAGGAAAAGGAAAGCAGAAATTCAAGGCGGTGAAGGATTTTATCTCAGAAGCAATCATACATGGATATGTAATAGGTTTCTTTATTGTAATAGAATAAAATTCCTTATTGATTGTATAACTGTGCTCTATAAAGCACATATTAGGTTCATGCTATATGTAATGCGACATTGATATATCATTCACATAACCTAGCAGCTCTCAAGGATATTTGTTCATCCTTTTGAGAGTACGTTGGTAATCATTTTTTATCTGTTAATATAAAAACTGGTGATTATGTTGAAGCTTTGTCGAATTATTTGCATAAACTGTATTCACCTCCTCTAAAGTTGATTACGGACCTAACAATTGGTATCAGAGATTGTTGACATATAAATAGTTTAAGATCTAAAAATCAATCTTTAATGGCAGACAAAGAAGCACCATAGAATCCACAACCACCTCCCCCATCCACATCACAGATTAGCAGCAATATGAGTAGGTATGAAGTCATCAAGGTGCCAATCCTGAATATACATGAATATCCAATCTGGAAAGTCAGGATGACCATGTGCTTGGAAGCCACAGATCCTGAATATCTAAGCAGGATTTATGATGGTCTTTATAAACCAATGAAGGTAGCTGTTTCTGTTGCAGGAGAACCAGAAAAGATGGTTGACAAAGAAAAGAAGGACTACACTCCTGAAGATCTTTCATCTATAATGAAGGATGCAAAAGTCAGACACATCTTGCACAACAGTCTTGATAATGTTATGTCCAATAGGGTTATTGGATGTAAAACAACAAAAAAATATGGGATGCTTTAGAAGTAAAGTGTCAAGGCACAACTGCTATCAAGAAGAACAGGAGGACAATACTTATTCAAGAATATGAGCACTTTGACTCAAGAGATAATGAGTCCTTAACTGAGATCTATGACAGATTTCAGAAGCTGTTGAATGACTTGTCTCTTGTCAACAAGGAATATGATTTAGAGGACTCAAACTTGAAGTTTCTTCTTGCACTCCCTGAAAAGTGGGACTTTGAGGTCACATCAATAAGGGATAACTATCAACTTGATGAAACACCTCTTGATGAGATCTATGGCATACTGAAAACTCATGAACTAGAGATGGAGCAAACAAGCAAGAGGAAAGGATCCAAGTCAAGACCAGTTGCACTCAAAGTTGAAGAGAAGTCAACAGAGAAGGCAAGGAGAAAAGACTACTCCAAAGGAAAAGCAAAGTCAGATACTCAATCATCAAACTCTGATGATGACTCAAATATTGATCATGAATCAGATACTGACAGTGATCATGATAACAATGAAGACATGGAACAAATGGCTGCTTTACTAGTTAAAAGCTTCAAGAAGATGGTCTACAAGAACTTCAAGAAAGGGAAATGATTTTACAGAAAAGGTTCCAGTTCCTCAAACCCTGATAAGATGAATAACAGGAGAAGTACTGACTGGAAGGAATCAAAGTCTGGAAAACTTGACAAGTCAAAAGAAAGATGCTACAACTGTTATGGAATTGGACACTTTGCAGCTGACTGCAGAAAACCCAAAGCTGAGAAGAAACGAGTCTTGATCTCAAAGAAGAAAAACTGGGATGATTCATCAGATTCAGATGATGGGGTCAATTATGCTCTCATGGAAAATGCTGATACTGTGGCTGACAATGCTGAATTAAAGGTACCTCAGACTATCCTTGCATTTGATACTAATGATATCTGTGTATTAAGATTGTTTCTTAAATCTCTGCATGTTAGTTATAGGGATCAAACCTTAGAAAATAATAGATACAAGAGTGAAAACTCTGAGTTAAAGAAAAGGAATGATCACCTAGAAATATAGTGGCTTTACATGCTAGAGATTCAAAAAGAAAGAGATAATGATGTTTATGTTAAAGAAAAATTATTAGAAAAGCATGACTTTTTAGAAAAGGAGTTAGCTAAAGAAAGAGAGGTAAATTAAACTTTGGACTAACTCCGTAAAAACAACTCAAGAAATTTTAGAGAATGGCCGTTGGGGATCAGGATTAGGATATGCTAATAGATCTAATTCTGATAAGAAAATTGAAAAAGAAACTGAGAAAAATAAACCGGTAAATACTGATGCTAAGGTCAAACTGAACAAGGTTCAGTTGAAGACCATTAAGTTTAATCCAAGTGCTGATGTTGTTAAATCAGTTAATGAGGTAGGTTCAACCTCAGTACCTAGATCAAACTTTATTACTGATAAGAGTGAACAAGTTCACACAAAATCAGTAAATATTGGTTTAATGACTCAGACACAGCTCAAGTAAAATCTGAAGGATTTATACATGAAAAGCAAGGAGAAAAGGCGGAAAAATAGAAATGGAAAGGTAGGTGTTAATAAGAATGGTAATTATGTAACTCCTCCCAATGCACCTAGAAAGGCATGTTTGAACTGTGGTAGTACTAATCATCTTGCTAATTCTTGCAGAAATAATAAAGAGATAAATATTGTTCCTCCCAAATCAGAGTTTAGGAATAGAATAGTTAGATATAAACTGTAACACCCCCAAATCCGGGGTCGGGGATCCAGGTTATCACGAGTTCCATTTCCCTTAATAACACTCAATCTTAATAAATAATCAACTACTACGTACTGTGACCCCACAATATACACACACACCACAAGTTATAGTCTCAGAGATGAATACCAAAAATAACACAAATCATTTTATTCCACAATTATAAGTCATTATACCTCAAAAGGGGTTTCTGAATAAATTTACATATTCTTTACCATTATTACAATTCATAAATATACACAAGTATGGTACATCAATAGTTGAAAACCTAGCCTATTGGTAGTTCCTACCTCAGCTACAGCGATATCAACGACTACAAGAAACTGCGGAACGTTTCCTATCCGCTCGCGAATTGGGAGATTGGTCATGCTCATCTTGTCTAGCTATTGTTGTGTGATGAAAGAATAAAGAAAGGATGATCAACAAGCCCACCAAAATAACATGTATTGTAATTAACAATATATGAGCCTTCTCATAGTACTCATGAAAGTCTTGGTCAAGAAAATATGAACCAAGTTTGATATCTTAATTTGACGAAGTCGCAAAATATTCAGTATATATATACATTTATACTTTTTAAAATCTTTGAAATCCTATGACATGTATAATATACACAGAGTTCCAGTTTATAACTGTATAAAAATATCGTTGAAAGGTGATCTCAAATATCTAACCTTGTCTCAACGTTTTTCTGAAAATCTTTGTCATGCATAAGATAATCATTAACTAGATATAAGTTGAAAAGATAAAGTTACAAAATACTCCAATATATTTATATCTTTTCCGAATACTACTTGAACTACAACCATTCAAGTTATAATCAGTTTCAAAAGTTCATCACATAGATTAGACTACAAGATAAGACTTGAATAGATTCAATCTTTGAAATATCATTTGAAGGAAATGAAGTTACGAGATACTTCACTAAGTCCCGATATATATATACACCTCTCTATATATATATATATATCTCATACACTCCTTGAAAACCTCTGTTATGAAAATTATAAACAGAGTTACAATATCCAATGAATTTGGAAAGAAGAAAACCTTGGCATAAACCTGAGATCTTGTTGATCAGGCAAAGATACCAATTAAGTCATCTTTTCTAATAGTAGATGGATGAATTCCCCACTGGTCATCACCCTGGCCGTATTAGGACCTTATGCTGGACTACCACTCAACCACTTACGCTTAGATGGACTGCCACTCAGCCACTTACACCTTGATGGACCCCCACTAAACCCATGTCGCTTATGCCGATGCATTTCGATTGGGCTTACTTCCCAAATATAACTAATTCGATTAATAATTATAGAAAACTATATAATATATACTCGGGAACCTCGCCTCCCGGTTTTAGGAAAATGTTCAACTTTGGATCCCTTATACTAATGGTATACGCAAATAATGCCTATCTCTAGCATAGGTATTATGCAGTTTAAAATAATTGAATCGACAATAAAATATCAAGATTACGAAACCGGCATGCATATATATATATATATATCATATCAACATGCTCCAATATATCGCAAGACTTGCTAATAACAACCATGCACTTATCTCAAGATAATGCATCAATATATTTACACCACAACAACAGTATAACGGGTAGAAAACTTGTCTGAGTGTTCTGGGGTAGATTTAAGCTTAGAGTGGGTCCGGTAACCTACGAACAACAACATAAGCCAGAATTAAACCACGGTCGCTTAAGAAACTAGACTTTATCGACTTAGACCCTAACGCTCGCTTTTGCGCTTAACGATTTTCATAAGTCGCTCGAGTACCCTAGACTCCACCATTTTTATAAAATTAACCGTTAAACGTTTTAAGGTGACTCTTTCGTGAGTACTTTACCAACTGCATAATCCACCTTACATAATTGTTTCGTAATCCAGTTAGTCTTTTAAGGGACTTAAACAAGGTTTCAAAGTTAAGCGAGGGGTAAAGGTTCGTTCGCGAAATGCTGGAACTTAAAACGGTCATTTCTCCTAAACCGTAAATCGGATCTAAGCGAACCACATACCAAAATGAAGCTTATGACACGATCTAGATAAACATGGCAAATGTCAGAATCTTACAGTGAGTTCACGTGTCCTGAAGCAAAGCATAAAAACAGTCTATGGTAAATCGTGCATTACGACGGCTATATTTACGAGTTTTCCAAATTTTACCAATCCAAAGAATCACCAATCCTCACCAAATCATCAACCAACATTACCAACACAAGATCTTACCTAAAACTACCAATTCAAGTCAAAACCTTTCAAAATCATAACTCATTACAAGTACTAACATAGATCCATCAACAACCACCTCTTTAACCATCAAAACTAACTAAACATACATGGATCTTACTATACATACATGGATCTTAGTATATAACACTAATACATCCATAAACTCATAAAAAACCCAAATTCAAGGTTAGGTTTCTAGAGATTATACCTTCCTTGGAGTGTAATAAGTTGCTAGGGAGCCTTAGGGAGCCTTGATCTAACCTTCTAATACCTTGATCTTGCAAAAGAATTCAAGAACACAAAGTAAAGTTTTGAAATCACTATTCACTCAAAAATTTAGAGAATTGATTAGCCATGAATTCCTTAAAATCAAGAGCTTAGATTCATGGTATAACTAAGTTTATAATTATGGAATCAAACCAAACCAACCTAGGAATTTATGCTTGCTTGGATGATGAACTTTGGAAATTTCTCCTTGCTTTTTGAAGAAAAACCGCGAGCAAGGGAAGAAGCATGAAGGAAAATGCTTCTTTGATTTGCCTTGGAGTTTGTGTGGTGTTTTTTGCCTTGGTTAACCTCAACCTAGGTTTAACCAAGGTTAAAACACTTGGCTATAATTGATCCTTGCATAAATATATTCTCCCTTGATGACATCATCCATCATGCATCACTTTCTTGCCATGTGTCAATCCCTTGTGGTTTGATGATGTCATAATCCTTGGCTTCTTGTACAAGCTTGTCTCTTGGTCGATTATTTATTTTACGGTTCACTTAACTCTCGTTCTCGTTAATCATTTGAGGGATCACATACGGGACCTCATTACTTGGGCTTCCCTAAACCTTCCTTAATATTTTATACTTCTTTAATGATCTTCTCTTATAATCCTTGAATTTAAATCCTTTTAATCATGTTACCTTATACTCAATTCTTTCGGTATCTGGTGGATTTTCGGGAAAAAATAAGAGTGTCCAAATTCGAATTCTGACAACCTTTACATACACTTATATACTTTATGGAATACTAATACGATCTCATAATTTTCATAACAGTGCTCCTATATAGCGTGGCCTGATAATTTTACTCAATCAGCAAAATGAGCAAAAGTTACTATTCATTAGGGTTTTAAAAATTTCAAAAATTGGGGTTATTACAGAGTTCCAGTTTATAACTGTATAAATATATCGTTGCAAGGTGATCTCATATATCTAACCTTGTCTCAACGTTTTTATGAAAATCTTTGTCATGCATAAGATAATCATTAACTAGATATAAGTTGAAAAGATGAAGTTACAAGATACTCCAATATACCTATATCTTTTCCGAATACTACTTGAACTACCACCGTTCAAGTTATAATCAGTTTCAAAAGTTCATCACATAGACGAGACTACAAGATAAGACTTGAATAGATTCAATCTTTGAAATATTATTTGAAAGAAATAAAGTTACGAGATACTTCATTAAGTCCCGATATATATATACACCTATATATATATCTCATACACTCTTTGAAAACCTCTGTTATGAAAATTATAAACAGAGTTGCAATATCCAATAAATTTGGAAAGAAGAAAACCTTGGCATAAATCTGATATCTTACTGATCAGGAAAAGATACCAATTAATCACCTTTTCTTCTAGTAGATAGATGAATTCCCCACTGGTCATCACCCTGGCCGTATTAGGACCTTATGCTGGACTGCCACTCAGCCACTTACGCTTAGATGGACTGCCACTCAGCCACTTACACCTTGATGGACTCTTTTATCAAACTCTTTTATCAAATTAACAACTTCATTGCACCAAAAATACACCACGGAGCCGGATCCCTTAGGTTTTGAGCGAGTATTTAAATCCCCTTTGAAAGGAAGATCTTAAATTTGAAAATGAGTTTTGGGATCCGCTCTAACTTTTAAAATCATTTTGAAGACTCAAAAACACTTTAAAGAATGTTTAGAGTAATGATGATTTAATAAAATAAATCAGTCCTGATATGTTAGAAAATATCTGAATATTATTATTTTAATAATATTCCCATAAAGGATAATCTTTATAAAAATAAATGAAGTAGAAGTTTTAAAACTCATACTTGAAACGAATAATAAGTAACAAAAGATATACGTATACGAAAGTAAGATCTTTATTTGAATAATCGAAAATAAGTTTTATTATTATTCAAAACTATCGAATATAACTAATTCGATTAATAATTATAGAAAACTATATAATATATACTCGGGAACCTCGCCTCCCGGTTTTAGGAAAATGTTCAACTTTGGATCCCTTATACTAATGGTATACACAAATAATTCCTATCTCTAGCATAGGTATTATGCAGTTTAAAATAATTGAATCGACAATAAAATATCAAGATTACGAAACCGGCATGCATATATATATATATATCATATCAACATGCTCCAATATATCGCAAGACATGCTAATAACAACCATGCATTTATCTCAAGATAATGCATCAATATATTTACACCACAACAACAGTATAACGGGTAGAAAACTTGCCTGAGTGTTCCGGGGTAGACTTAAGCTTAGAGTGGGTCTGGTAACCTACGAACAACAACATAAGCCAGAATTAAACCACGGTCGCTTAAGAAACTAGACTTTATCGACTTAGACCCTAACGCTCGCTTTTGCGCTTAACGATTTTCATAAGTCGCTCGAGTACCCTAGACTCCACCATTTTTATAAAATTAACCGTTAAACGTTTTAAGGTGACTCTTTCGTGAGTACTTTACCAACTGCATAATCCACCTTACATAATTGTTTCGTAATCCAATTAGTCTTTTAAGGGACTTAAACAAGGTTTCAAAGTTAAGCGAGGGGTAAAGGTTTGTTCGCGAAACGCCTGAACTTAAAACGGTCATTTCTCCTAAACTGTAAATCGTAACCATACTAACATAGATCTATCAACAACCACCTCTTTAACCATCAAAACTAACTAAACATATATGGATCTTATTATACATACATGGATCTTAGTATATAACACTAATACATCCATAAACTCATAAAAACCCAAAGTCAAGGTTAGGTTTCTAGAGATTATACCTTCCTTGGAGTGTAATAAGTTGCTAGGGAGCCTTGATCTAACCTTCTAATACCTTGATCTTGCAAAAGAATTCAAGAACAAAAAGTAAAGTTTTGAAATCACTATTCACTCAAAAATTTAGAGAATTGATTAGCCATGAAATCCTTAAAATCAAGAGCTTAGATTCATGGTATAACTAAGTTTATAATTATGGAATCAAACCAATCCAACCTAGGAATTTATGCTTGCTTGGATGATGAACTTTGGAAATTTCTCCTTGATTTTTTGAAGAAAAACCGCGAGCAAGGGAAGAAGAATGAAGGAAAATGCTTCTTTGATTTGTCTTGGAGTTTGTGTGGTGTTTTTTGCCTTGGTTAACCTCAACCTAGGTTTAACCAAGGTTAAAACACTTGGCTATAATTGATCCTTGCATAAATATATTCTCCCTTGATGACATCATCCATCATGCATCACTTTCTTGCCATATACCAATCCCTTGTGGTTTGATGATGTCATAATCCTTGGCTTCTTGTACAAGCTTGTCTCTTGGTCGCTTATTTGTTTTACGGTTCACTTAACTCTCATTCTCGTTAATCGTTTGAGGGATCACATCCGGGCCCTCATTACTTGGGCTTCCCTAAACCTTCCTTAATATTTTATACTTCTTTAATGATCCTCTCTTATAATCCTTGAATTTAAATCCTTTTAATCATGTTACCTTATACTCAATTCTTTCGATATCTGGTGGATTTTCGGGAAAAAATAAGAGTGTTCAGATTCGAATTCTGACAACCTTTACATACACTTATATACTTTATGGAATACCAATACGATCTCAGAATTTCCATAACTGTGCTCCTATATAGTGTGGTCTGATAATTTTACTCAATCAGCAAAATCAGCAAAAGTTACTATTCATCAGAGTTTCAAAAATTCCAAAAATTGGGGTTATTACATAAACCACAGAGTCCTTGTTTTCATTGTGGTAGTGTTTGACACTCTATTTATACATGTAAAGAGTATCACAATTTATATTATGATTATTATCAACTGAAACCCTCTTTAAATAAAGCAAAATCTGTTTAGGCATATGTAAATACTGATAGTAAGGATGTTAACATAAACTCTGATAAGAAGTCTTTTATTGCATATGTTAACAAACTTAAAAGGGCCAAAGAATCCAAGCAAGTCCGGTTCTTTAAAAATACTAACTGATTTTAAATACTAATTGCAGGGTAACCGGAGTAATACTCTAGTCTTGGACAGTGGATGCTGAGGACACATGACTAGTTATAAATCCCTACTATCAGAATTTGAGGAGAAATCTGGCCCAAATATTTCTTATGGAGATGGCAACATAAATAAAAATCTTGGGATATGGAAAAATTAAAATTAGAAATGTCATCATTGAAGATGTAGCTCTGGTTGCAGGACTCAAGCATAATCTGATCAGTGTGAGTCAAATCTATGACAGAGGTTACCATGTGAACTTGTATGAGGAACATTGTGAAATTTTCAGTAAGACTGATGGCAATATTGCAATGACTAGTGTAAGACATGGTAGTTTATATGAAGCCAGGGTCTCCAAAAATACTGATGAATCAGAAGTTTATCTACTTAGTAGAGCATCTGTAGAAGACAACTGAACTGACATAAAAGACTTTCTCACCTCATTTCAACAATATCAATGAACTTTTGAAGAAAGATCTTGTGAGAGGATTGCCCAATGCAGTGTTTACTCCTGATGGCTTATGTGACTCATGCCAGAAAGCCAAGCAAAGAAAAACATCTTTCAAGAGTAAAACTGAATCCTCCATTCTTGAACCATATCATCTACTTCATATTGATCTCTTTGGTCCAGTAAAGGTTATGTCAATTGCCAAGAAGAGGTATGCACTCGTAATTGTTGATGAATATACAAGATACACATGGGTGTATTTTCTGCACACCAAGGATGAATCTCCATCCATTTTTCTTGATCATGCAAGAGAACTGGAAAAAGGATCAACATATAAAGTGAAGATCATCAGAAGTGATAATGGAACTGAATTCAAGAATAGTTCTATGGAAGAGTTCTGCAAACTCAAAGGGATAAAACAAGAATTTTCTGCTCCTGAAACTCCACAAAAAAAATGGAGTGGTTGAAAGAAATAATAGAACTCTCATAGAAGCTGCAAGAACCAAGCTAGAGGAAGCAAGATTGTCTACCTATTTTTGGGCTAAGGCTGGGCAAACTGCTTGCTTCACACAAAATGCAACATTGATCAACAGGAATGGAAAAACACCATTTGAGATAGTGAAGGGAAAGAAGCCAATTTTGAAGTGCTTTTGCATTTTTGGTTGCAAGTGTTTTGTTCTCAAAACTCATCCGGAGCAGCTTACCAAATTTGATATAAAAGTTGTTGAAGGCATTTTTGTGGGATATCAATTGTCTAAAAAACCTTCAGAGTTTACAATATGAGAACAAGAACAGTCATGAAATCCATACATGTATCTTTTGATGACAAGAATATTATAGGTCTAGAAGATGCAGATGACCATGACAAGTTGAGATTTGAAAATGAAGTACCATATGCTGAACTCTTAAATCCTGATCCTGATACAGTAAATCATGATATCACTCCAAGCTCTGATGATCCACACGACGGTGGAAACTCTTCAAATACTGAAGCATATGTTGAGGCGGAGCAACATGATTCAAATCTAGAGTCTTATACTAGTGATTCAACTCAAGAAACATCAGTAGATAAGTCATCAGACTCTCATTCCTCAAATTCTGATGAGTCAAATACTGATAACAATGGGAACACTGATTCAGAGGGAGCATCAGGACATGATAGTGATACTAGTCAAAGAAATAATAGAGATTTCATGGATCAAGGGGGAGGTTCTTCTTCAAAGAGTCAACTTCCATCTGCAAGAAAATGGTCTAAGTGACACGCACCTGACTTAATTATTGGAAATCCTGATAGTGGTGTAAGAACCAGAAGAGCTCTCAAAATTAATTTCTCTCATTCTTTTCTATCTCAAACTGAACCCAAGAAGGTGGAAAAAGCTCTTCAAGATGCTGACTGGGTTACAACAATGCAAGAGGAGCTTAATGAATTTGAAAGGAACAAAGTCTAAACTCTTGTGCCAAGACTAAAGAAAAGATCAGTTGTTGGTACAAAGTGGGTGTTCAGAAATAAAACTAATAGTGAGGGAATTATTACAAGAAACAAAGCAAGACTGGTTGCAAAGGGCTATTCACAGCAAGAAGGCATTGATTATGATGAGACTTTTGCTCCCGTTGCAAGGCTTGAGGCAATACGAATTTTTCAAACCTATGATGCTCACAAGAAGTTTAAAGTGTTCTAAATGGATGTAAAGAGTGCATTTCTAAATGGAGAACTCGAAGAGGAAGTTTATGTTGAACAACCTCCGGGGTTCATTGATCCAAAATATCCAGATCATGTCTAATTACTGGATAAAGCACTCCATGGACTAAAGCAAGCTCCAAGGGCCTAGTACGAAACACTTGCTCTATTTCTGTTAGAAAGTGGTTTCATAAGAGGTACAATTGACAAAACTCTCTTTTATAAATACCATGGTAAGGACTTGTTATTAGTACATATATAGTTGATGATATCATTTTTTTGATCTACTAATGATAAACTTTGTGAGAGATTTGCAAAGCTAATGCAGTCTAGATATCAAATGAGTATGATGGGAGAATTGAGTTATTTTTTGGGATTACAAGTAAAACAGACTGATGAAGGGATCTTTATAAATCAATCCAAATACACCAGGAATTTTCTTAAAAGATTTGGAATGCAAGACAGCTCAACTGCATCAACTCTCATGGCCACTGCAACCAAGTTAAATTTAAATATTGTTTCTTCAGTAGATATAACTAACTACAGATATGCTGATTTTGTAGGATACAAAATAGACAGGAAAAACACTTCTGGAAATTGCCAATTTCTTGGTGGTAGATTGGTTTCTTGGTTTAGCAAGAAACAGAAGTCAATTTCCACATCAACTGCAGAAGCTGAATATATTGCTGCAGGAAGCTGTTGTGCTCAGATTCTATGGATGAAGAATCAGTTACTGGATTATGGGTTAGATTATTCTGCTATTCTTATATATTGTGATAATCAAAGTGCTATTGCAATGACAGAAAATCCAGTGCAGCACTCAATGACTAAACACATCAGCATTATGTACCATTTCATAAGGGAACATATGGAAGAAGGTACAGTGGAATTGGTCTTTGTTCCAACAGATCAGCAATTAGCAGATATATTCACCAAACCTATCTTTGAAGCTACTTTCACAAGACTGGTGAATGAATTGGAAATGATATCAGGATATTTCTCAAACTCTAATAATTAAGGAATAACTACTGATAGTTAGAGTATGGTATCTCATCATTATGTATCAATATTTTCTAGTTATTGATAATTGTGTTAAATTCTGATTCCATGCAAGCATGCAATTAATTTTATTCAGTATATGCATGTTAAACTCTGATTATGTGTATAAGCTCTGATATTGGTCAAACATGTTTTAACTGATAGATCCTGACAGTAGTTGTTAAATTCTGATATAGGTCAAACTAGTGTTGACTGATAAATCCTGATAGTTGTGATTAAATACTGATAATGGTCAGACTTTGATTGACTATTATACCCTGATGATAATTTTTAAATTTATTCAAATATTGTTTAAGTCAGTATTTTGATTACAGGGTTGAAGTTAGTTGCAAGTGGGTAATTTTTTATAATTATAGTTGTTTACATGATGATGTGAGGATATGAAACACGTTCACTTAATGCAAAACTTTATTCTCGGGAACTGTGCATACAGTAACACGCGTTTACATGATTACTTTTACAGTCAATCATATACGACCACGTGTCCCATTAAATTAAAGTGTTTCTGAATTAGTGGAGTGATGTGTTATAAAATCAATTTTAGATTTCAAATGATACTTTACTTATCTCATTTACTTTTCTCTCTGCTACTTTACCGTTTCTCATTTGTAAACTCTGAAACCCTAAGTTCTATTCGAAACTTTTTCTTGTAAATTAATCATGACTTCACATGTTGCTTCTAAACCATTTAATAATTTGGTGCAAAGTTTGTGACTAAGAATTATTCCGCAATACTGGATAACAACAGTGTCAACATTGATTTCCATATCTTTCAGGATTTTCTCAGCTCCAGTGAGATTGGGTTTGCTCTTACATCTCCACCCACCATTTCAGGTGACCAGGTGCTCTCTATTTGGAACACTGGAATCTATGATGATGGAGATTCCAATGGAACTCCAAATATTATGTTTGAGTTCAGCGATGAGACAAATATTATTACTCCTCGGACTGTAAGGGATGCTTTATAGTTTTCTACTCATAAGTCCTACACTACCTTAGTAAGATATGTTAAAATATGAAGGTTCCTTATGGAGATAGGTTATGACAAGGATTTAAGGAATCTTGGTCAGTTAAAAAGGAATAGGCTTAGGAAGGAATGGAATTTCTTCTTTGATTACATCATAAAAGCCTTCAACAACAAATCCTCTAATTTTGATACTATGCCCATCATGACACAACATATAGGGTACTCTCTAATTCATGGTTCACATTATGATTATGGTAAAGTAGTCTTATCTTTTATAAGTGATAGAATAAATGCTGATAGAAATATAGTATATTATGCTAGATTCTGTCAGTTAATTTTCAATATTTGTTTCTCTGATATCTCTATCCCCTCTAATCAAATAGTGCCTGTATTTAAATTGACAAAAAGAGCTTTTTCTGATTTAATTTCACAAGATGAAAAGAAGAGACACTTAGCTCCTTTGAGGCTGCCTTTAGTTGCTAGGAACTTGCTAATTGCAAGCCTCCCTGTGACTTATGGCTTACCTAACAGGCAAAGTGCTCAGTTACAAGCCATAACTATTGGAAACCCCCCTGTAGCTCACCCCGGCATAACGACCCAAACACAATCTTAAACACCAACCCAAATACAAACTCAACCACCACAACAACCTCAAACAGAAGCCACCTCAGGTGTCTCCCAAAAGACACTTGTTATAAAAAGAAAGAAAGATTTGGCTAAGAGAGCTACAAATCCTACTGTAGCTATGTCAAAGGTTGAAGCAACACAAGTTCCTCATTCTTCTAAACCTTCAGAATTTGTCAAGAGGAAACTTGTGCTTGTTGGATTAGAATCAGATTCAGATGAGGACAATGCTACCTTATCTTCTAGATTTCAAAACCTTTTATCCGATTCTTCTCCAAGACCAGTTGTACTACCAACTGAAGAGGGCACAACTACTGATGCTGGTACAAGCCCAAGGTCAAAGAAAAGAAGACTGGTCAAAGCATATTAGAATCAAAACTTGCTCAAGATTAAACAGGTAATTACTGAGGAGACACAGAGTGCATCTACTCCAAATCCTGAGTTCCAGACAACTGTTGAAGAACCTGTGGAACTGTCTGATTCTCTAATAAAGCAATATAGTAAGAGAGCAAGAGCAGTCTGTCATGAGCAAGATGAGGTCTCTTCCCTGGATCAAGCACACAAGAACGTATATCTCAAAGGGGTATAGCAGCTGCATCTCCTGATCCAATCCCACAAGAACCTGCACCTTAAAGTGGTGCAACAGATATTGAAGAACAAAAGCCTCTAACTGAAAAGTCATTCAACAATGTCATGATGAAGAGCCTGCTCAGGAGTCTATTAATGCAATTATGGAGAAGAGTATATAAGAACCTGGGTGTCAAAGTCATCCAATGATTTCTGATTCTCCATCTACACAAGAACCATTGCATCAAAGTTACAATGAAGGCCTTACTCCTGCTGCAGTTACTCTAATTATAGATGCTGAAGGCAAAATTCATCCATCACCACAATATGCCGATGTCTTATCAGTACCCCACTGAATGTCTGCAAAGAAGCTGAATCTTCAGATTTACATGGTATGAATACTGTTTTTACTTTATCAGCATTTATTCTAAATATTGATTTGGTATTTTCAGCATTTACTATGCATGTTATAAATCCTGTTGGTATGATTATTTCTAGACCTTATTTAAGGACTACCTCTAGTTGTATGACCATAAATCACCCTTCTTTAGCCACCTCTTATTTTTGTAGGACAAATTATCTGAGCTTTTTTGTGGGTTGTGTGAAAAGATTTAGAGAAAAACAGATTTAAAGAGAGGCGGGATCCTTCTTGTCAAAAAGAGAGGTAGATGAGAGACATGATTTAGTAAACCTTGTGAGGAAACTCTGACTATTAAAAGCTATGAGTTATGTGGAGTGAGGAGTAGAACAAATGCTATTGAACATTTGGAAACAGATGAACAAAGAATTCAAATTCCTGATATGCTGACTCATCTGAAAGCATCTACTCTGGTTGTCAGATCCTTATGTACAGCTCAAGAAGCAACTACTTCTCAAATCAATCAGATCAAAGAATCATTGATTTCTCCAAGGATGACTACTCATCTGGAAATTCAGAAGCAAATTGCACCAATTGTTGCCAGACAAACTATAATTGAAGTTAATCAAGCTAGATTGGAAGCTAATCAAATTCAAATGTCTGAACAACATATAGAGGTACATAATTCAATGGAGCTGATTCTTTCTCTACTGTTGGTGATGATGCCAAAAGGGGGGAGAAAATTATTCAATCTAAATGCAAACAATTGACATTGACAAATACTGATGATGAAAATCTTGATGGAGGTAATAAGGAGGGACATAAGGATAGTGAAAGGAGAAGTGGTGAAGAGCTAGTTGAAATTGGTGGTTCATCAAAAGCAATCATTAGGCCTCAATCTAGACAAGGTGGAGAAATTAAGAGAAGTGAAAGAAGAGTTAAAGAACTGACCGTGACTAAAACAACTCAACGAACTTTACAAGTCACAATTTTTGATGTAGACCAAGGTATTCTGGAGATAGAAGCTGGTGCACAAGCAAGTCAGTATCTTCAAACTCTGAAAGTAAAAGGAAGAAAGACAACTCTATTCTACAAGGATCCAAAGATTCAAGCATTTGACTCTGATGTGAGTAGAAGAATCCTTGAAAAAGAAAATCCTGGAGTTTATCTAGAACAACTAAGGCAAATGGAGGAAGATTTCAAGAATTCCATAAAGACAGCAAAATACTGATACTGCTGTTATCTCTCAAGATCCATATGAAGATGATCCTTCTAATAGACCAACCAAAGGGGTAGTTATAAGGGAGGTAAGTCAGGAAGAGGCTGAAAGATCTCTTAGGTCTCAAGCTATCTTAACGGCTGACAGGAGTCATAAAGGGAAAAAGAAGATATGAGAGAAGTCCAAGCCTTCAAAGCCTTAAGATAAAGTTGTTACAAAGAAGAAATCAGTATCTAAGAAAACTAAATCACAAATGCTGATAGATCCAAACTATACAGTTGCTCAATCTTTTGATACTGATGAAATTGTTGAAGAAGAAGTCAGTCAAGCTCATCAACGAAGGAAGATTCATGGAGCTAACTGGGCTGAAAAATTGAAATTAACCTCTGACATTGCACAAAGTAAAGAAGAAGCTTTTATTCAACCAATCACAACCTCTGATCCTACTCATGTTAATGATTTCTCAAACCCAATTCAAGCTAAATTAACAAATCCTGATTCTGAAGACATAATCTCTAATAAGCCAGAACTTACTCTTGAAGAGAAGAAGAAGCTACTATGGGGAAGTAAGAAAACGGCACCTAGAAGAGATTCTTCTGAAACATTAAAGAAGATTTACAATGGAAGTTCTCATGCTAGAAAACCTGGAATCATAAGTGGTCTGGGAAGGTTAAATGTTGATTGTAATAACCCCAAAATTTTGAACTTTTTGTAACCCTTATGAATAGTGTTTTTGCTGATTATGCTGAATAAGAAAACTTTTCATGCCACACTTTGTAGGGGTTCTTTTATTGTTATTCTGAGATCTTATTAGTACTCTATATGGTATATAAGTGTATGTAAAGATCATCAGAATCCAAATTCAAACACTTTGATTTTTCCCGAAAATCCACCAGATACCGAAAGAATTGAGTATAAGGTAACAGGATAAAAAAAGGATTTAAATTCAAGGATTATAAGAGAGGATCATAAAAGGAATATAATGTATTGATAAAGGCTAAGGGAACCCAAGTAATAAGATCTCGGGTATGATCCCTCAAACGATAAACGAGAACGAAAGTTAAGCGAACCGCATAACAGATCAGCGGTCATTAGCCAAGTAATTAGGAGTTAATCAAAGAGGTTAATGATGATGATGTCATCACACCAATAAGAAGAGGACAAGTATGGGAAGATGACATAGGAGGATGACATAAGCATGACCAACAAGAAGGAAGTGTTGGTTGATTATAAACTACACAAAATTTACCATGGTTAAAAGGTAATTAAGAAAAACAAAAGGCAAAACAACCAAGCAAAACAATTCATAACACAAAAACACAAAGTTGACCTTCATTTTCAACAAGAAGCTCTCGGCCTTTGTCCATTTCAAAGGAAGAAAAAACTCAAATCCAAGTTCCAAGCTTTGTTAATTAGTGAGGTAATTATCTAAGGTTCCTTGTACATAGATATAGATATCCTATAACTCTAAGCTTCAAATTCCTTCACAATCTCTTCCTAAAATTCATGGAAGAAGAGAGTGAATAGTGTTTTTCAAGAACTTGAAATTTTGATCTTGTGTTTTTGTTTAGATAAAGCTTTAGTAAGGATTTTCCAAGGTTGTTTCAAGCTCATTAGTTACTCCTACTCACAAGGAAGGTATAATCTCTTAACCTAGAATTTTTATTGAATGTTAAGAGCTTATTATGAGTAGTTTAGTTCATGAGAGGCATGATTATTGAATATTTAGAGATTGGTTAGTTTTGTAATGTTTTTGGAGTTGTAAATCTTGATGATTAGTTAATGAACTTAAGTAAGTTCTTAGTTCATGATTGAGAAGTAGTATAAATTGGAAATATTGAGTTGTTGGGGCTGTTGTAGTAAATAATGGATGAATTTTGGTTGTAGTGGTGATTGTGGGTTGAATTGTGAATTGATTGGAATGGTTTAAATTTGGTAATCGTGTAAACATAGTCGTCGTAATGCCCGATTTACTTTGGAACTGCTTTTGTTCTTAACATCAGGACCCGTGAACTCACTGTTAGGTTTTGACCAGTGCCATGATTAGATAGTTCATGTTACGAGCTTCGTTTTGATATGTGGTTCGCTTGAATCCGATGTACGGTTTAGGAGAAACGACCGTTTTAAGTAACGGCGTTTCGCGACCGAACCATTACCCCTCGCCTTAATTTGAAACCTTGGTTAAGGCCCTTAAATGACTAATTGGAGTATGAAACAATTATGTAAAGTGGATTATGCAGTTGGTAGGGTACTCGCGAAAGAATCTCCTTAAAACTCTTAATGGTTAATTTATTAAAAATGGTGGAGCCGAGGGTACTCGAGCGACTTAAGTGAATCGTTAAGCGCAAAAGCGAACGTTAGGGTCTAATTGGTTAAAATATAGATTCTTAAGCGACTTTGGTTTAATTCCAACTTATATGTGGTTTATAGGTTACCAAACTCATCCCAGGACTTTTACCACCCCCAGTCGCTCAGGCAAGTTTTCTACCCGTTATACTGTTGTTATGATGTAGATATGTATATGCATTATCTTGTGATAGATGCATGATGGTTAATTAGCAAATCTTGCGATATATTGGAGCATGCTGATATGGTTTATATGCATGTCTGTTACGTAATCTTGATATCTATCTGTTGATTCCCATGCTTATATTTGCATAATACATATGCTAGAGATAAGCAGTAGTTGCGTATACCCTTAGTATAGGGGACCCAAAGGCGAACATTGTCTAAAACCGGGAGTCGATGTTCCCGAGTATATTATATATATTTATATATATATATAGATATAGTTTTCAAAACTATTAATCGAATAAGGTTTATTCGATAACTTTATTTTTATTAATGAATATTACTTTGAATATTCATTCGAGGACTTATGACTCGGTTTATTTTATTTAATGAATATTATCTTGAATATTCATTTGAGGACTTATGACTCTGTTTATTCTATTTAATGAATATTAATTTGAATATTCATTCGAGGACTTATGACTCCGATTATTTACTAAATAATATTCTTTATTTTATTAAAGAATAATGTTTCTATAATCAAACTTATTTTCGATTATTTAAATAAAGATAATACTTTCGTATAAGTATATCTTTGATTATTTAATATTCATTTCAAGTATGAGTTTAAAACTTCTACTTCTATTATTTTTATAAAGATTATTCTTTATGGGAATATTATTTAAATAATAATATTCAGATATTTTCTAATATATTGGGACTGATTTATTTTAATAAATCAGCAGTACTCCAAATATTCTTAAAAATGTTTTTGAGTCTTCAAAATGATTTTAAAAGTTAGGGCGGATCCCAAAACTCATTTTTATATTTAAGATCTCCCTTTCGAAGGGGATTTAAATACTCGCTCAAAACCTGAGGGATCCGGCTCTGTGGTGTATTTTATATTCGCAACAAGGTTGTTGTTTTGATAAATGAATTGATTACTTACCCAACGTTCGGGAAGTAAGTCCATCTATTGAGTCGGCATAAGCAGCATGGGCTCAGTGGGCGTCCATGAAAGTGTAAGTGACTCAGTGGGAGTCCATCAAATGCGTAAGTGGCTGAGTGGCGGTCCAGCATAAGGTCCTATTGCGGTCAGGGTGATGACCAGTGGGGAATTCGTCCATCTACTAGTAGAAAAGGTTACTTATTGGTATCTTTGCCTGATCAGCAAGATATCGGGTTTATGCCAAAATTCTTTTCTTTTCAAAATTCATTGGATATTACAAACTCTATTTATACTTTACATGACAGAGGTTTCCAGGAAATGTATAAGAGATATATATGTGGATATATATCGGGACTTAATGAAGTACCTCGTAACTTCATTTCATTCAATAATATTTCAAAGATTGAATCTATTCAAGTCTTAACTTGTGGTCTCACCTATGGGACGAACTTTTGAAACTTATTATACTTTGAACAATGGTAGTTCAAGTAGTTTTCTAAAAATGGTATAAGTATAGTGAAGTAATTGGTAACTTCATCTTCCTTTAAGCTTATATCAAGTAAGTAATTACCTTACACTTGATAAAAGGATTCTAGTAAGTTATCCATTTAGATACTTGCATTATTGTTTACACTATATATTATCTTGCGAGCTGTAATGCTCACTCTTGCTTCATTTCTTCATCACACAACAACAGTTAGGAAAGATGGCCAGACTCAAGCAGACCCAGCGCAAGCGCGTGGGAAGCGTCCCGCGTCTTCCCGTTGATATCGTAGCTGCTATAGCTGCAGAGGTAGATCTATTTGTAGATCAGACATTCTATTTTTGGGAATCAATTATGTATAATTATAACTTGTGGCAGATAATGGCAATTAACTGTAAACTTATCAAGTAATCATTTTGGGTTGTAATAACTTTTAAATTGTGGATTCAAGGACTTGTACTTATTTCAATTTCATCTCTGAGACTATATGTGGTGTGTGTTAGTGTGGGGTCACAGCATGAGGTTATTTATTATTAATTAAGTTAAGTGATATTGTGGAAAGAAAGACCGTGATGACCCGGATCCCCGACCCCGGATCTGGGGGTGTTACATTGATCCATCTGTAGGAGATGCTTTGATTCTAAGAAAGCATTCTAATTTGACAGAAATTGGAGACAATGTGATGCTTGAAGACTTACAGAAGATTATATCAGGTCAAATTGTTATTGATCTTGTTGGAGAGAAAATGATTTATTTTCTGGAGTCTGGGAGAAACTTAAGGTTAACACAAGAACAGTTAAGAGACAAACCATGGCAGAAATTGGAACTTATTGTTACAATTTTCAAGGTAACTAATTCTGTAACTACCAGATGGTCTGCATTCATAAAGAACCGGATACAGTTAAAGCATAGAGGAATGCCTTACAAATCTAACTACATTCCAAAGTACATTGATCAAACTGAATATGCTGTTTGATATGCCAATTGGAGGAGCCAAGATAGAAATGAGTCTAGGGACTAAAGTTTTAACTTCTAATCCTGATGGAAAAAAATTGGGTTTCTGGAGCTGGATGATCTATCTCTTGGAAATTCAAAGTTACATAATCGCACGGCTGCCATTGATCATAATGATGAATCAACAGATGAACTGAAAGAACACAAACAGAAGATGTAATGGCATTTGGATGTAATGGAAGAAAATCTGTTGAGGAAGTTTCTTGAAGATTTTCCAGACTGTGTTAGAGTTCAGAATGAAGAGTAAAGTCTAATATTCACTAAAGTAAGAATGAATATATTTACTTGATTACTGTCTTTAGATAGTTTTGATATCATCAATTGGAACTTGTACATATTTTCATAATGCACAAGTTGGGGGAGATTGTTAGATATAATTGATGATATCTTGACATAAACTATCAGAAGTTCTTATCAGGACTTATATTAGTATAAACTGAAGAGTGACGTCATCAGTACTTATATCAGTACTTGATAATCAGCAGATAATGTCATCAAGATTTGTCACTTCTGTAGATATTTAAGAAGGAAAAGGAAAGCAGGAATTCAAGGCGGTAAATGACTTTATCTCAGAAGTAATCATACATGGATATGTAATAGGTTTTCTTATTGTAATAGAATAGGATTTTTATTGATTGTGTAACTGTGCTCTATAAAGCACAGATTAGGTTCATGTTATATGTACTATGACATTGATGTATCATACGCATAACCTAGCAGCTCTCAAGGATATTTGTTTATCCTTTTGAGAGAGTACGTTTGTAATCAGTTTTATCTGTTAATATAAAAACTGTTGATTATATTGAAGCTTTGTCGAATTATTTGCATAAACTGTATTCACCCCCCTCTACAGTTGATTACGGACCTAACAAAACATGATCTTAACAGTAATACGAATATGAAGATTACTATATCAGGAGATAACCGAGTTGAAATTTCAATGGAATTGAGCTATGAAAAAAGAGCATGAATATAGATGCATTGTGTATACTGTCGTCGTAGAGGAGTATCATATGAGATTAAAAAAGGATCAGGAATATATAATTAGGCTAAGAAAATTATGTGAGATGAATACTTGGGTATGCATAGACATATGATGGGCCGGACTTCAAAAAATAAAAAGACTAAACTGAAAATATAGTTTTTCCCGTTGACATTTTCAGACATGTAACTGACGGGGAGGAGAAATTTTCATCAATAAAATGAAGAATGCTTAAAAAATATGAAATTTAGAATAAACACAGTTAACAATGCCACGTGGGTCACCCGAGATCTTCCTTTATATATAGGTATAGTTTACCAAAATACTATTTTTTATATGTGCGATTGTATTTACAACCAAAAGAAAAATCATATCTACAACTTTTTTTAAGTTTTTTGAAAAATGACTGATTTTTTTTGTAGCATTTTGCTAGGGGGAAAACACACGCTAAAATTACACGCAAATATACGCGTTCGCAAGTAGTATAAGATATAAATCATATTTGTTCCCACATAGACTCTTTTTAGTTAACTTAAGATTATGCAACAATGGTATGGCTATCGCTCAATGCTAAGACAATAACAATTAAGATGTTTTAATTAAGATTAAACTAACATGCAATTAACTACGAATAAAAGTGATTGAATTAACTATATGAGACAAACATGAGATTCTAACTTCATTAAATATTTCATTCAGAGTCATTGTTCTTAACCTTAGCATGTAATGGCGATGACAACTAATCAAATAACACGAAACTAGTAAACGCCAACTTTCGCTGTACGAATACCCTACTATCAGACATCCACAAAAGAGATAGACGTTGAATAGACACCAATTATGTTGAGACCCTATATGTCTATAGAATTTGACAACATAAAGGTTTAATGAAAAAGTTATCTATCGTGATTACAAAGGGCAAGTAAGATGGTTAAAATTACCTACAAATCATGCATAACAATTATACATGAACATGTGCTAGCATGGCAAGTTCTAAACCTCTATATTCACTTTCGCTTCAATAGAGATTAACACGTTATCTTATATGTTAGCTACGCACATAAGAAGAATAAGCACAACCAATACTAGGATATCAATCAATCACCACACACTTAGGTATCAAAATAATTAACTATAGAAATTCATAAGTGAATTCGTTAGAACCCCATGACAACGATTAGTTCATAACTGAACTCATCATCACCATGGGTTCCAATGAAAGCATGATAAATAAACTAAGTCTTTATAAACTGAATAATAATCAAAAGTACATTAACAAGAGTATTAAGTTCAAACAACAAAGAAAACAAGCATCTAAGAATACAACTTAAGCTAAGAATCACAAGTAAAAACAAGATCTTCTTCTCCTCATTGTATTGTGCTATTAGGTCTTCTTACTGCTCTCTCTTTGCTCTTTTATCTGAAAAATGTCTTTTAAAAGTCCTTAAATACCAACCCAACAGATCAGGAGTCTAGCAAATCAATCTTCTAATAGAATCAGGATTCCTGAAAACACGACCTAGCGCGGCCGCCCCCAAGATCCAGCGCGGCCACCCTGAGTTTCTGCCAAACGGGCGCGGCCGCTCCTAAGAGTAGCGCGGCCGCCTTGAGCTTCTGGAAAAACTTGATTTTTTTGCTTTTTTAACCTTCTCGTGCTGGTTTCTTGTACACAATCGACCGAGATTCTATCCTAACTCTCTTTTAAGCATAAAACATGCAAAATTTATTCCTTCTTCCAAATATACCCTGAAATACAAAACACTATAAAAACACATCAAAAATACAAATAACTTGAGTACAAAACACCAATTCGAGCCGTTACAAAGCGTTCTAGGTGGATATAAATTCCACTTATCACATTTGTCATCGCGTCGAGTTGCATTTGAGTTTGTATCTAGTTGCAATGGGCTGTAAAATCGTATGTTTGCAAAAAAATTGAAAAGTCATATTTTTGCAAATAAAACCTTAAAATATCATAGTTTTACAAAAAAAAATCAAAAAACATAATCTTTAAAAAAGCTCTCAATAATTATGCGCCATAGGGTTTACTCTCTTATGAGAGTCAATCGTCACATCTTCCTCTAATCCTAACCGCCCATCTCATTTTCCACCATTCTACCCATCTCCATCTCCATCCACACGACACATCTTTTCTTTTCTTTTCTTTTTTTAATAAATATCCTCATTTTCTATGTTTCTTCTTCAATAAAATCGAGTTTGTTTTATTTGACTTATTATTTGTGTGATTGATTATCCCGTTTTATGCGATGTATCCCGCTTTGTGGGATGTGGTGTTTTTGTTGAAAATGAATTTTATGGTTATTGGGAGATCTGAATATCTCATACCCACAACACTTTCAGCATGTATATAATTGGTGTGCGGCGGGTAGATAGTTGTGGTGCGTTTGGGACAATGGTGAAAATTGCATGTGCCCACCTCCCACAAAAAATATTTGTGAGACCTCTGAACTCAGTTTTTGCAACCGAGTCCTCTGAACATTTCACTGTCCATGGAATTAAGTAAGGATCAATTGTGAAGCTATTGTTTTAGGGGAGATGCATGCTGAATTATTTTTATTTTTAATTTTCTGAATATTTATATTCAGTTAGTCTAGCAATCCGGAAATAAATTGACTAATATTTTAGCTGTTTATTTATTTTTAACCTCATTACATAATCATTTAGCAGTTTATCTCGATTGAGTGTCTTTCCATTTATTAATAAAATCCGCTCTAACTTTGGCAGAAAAGCTCTGAATTCTAAAGCTATATAAATACGTGAATTACTACAAAATGATAGAATTTGCCAACTTCATCATCATATTTTAAATTTGATTACGACTAAAATTATAATTCCAATATTCAAAGGGGTAGAACTGAGAAGAGTGAAAGATAATGAATAATTTAATAATCATAATAAGTTGAGAGCTGTTTATAAATAATAAAAATGAAAATAATAATAAGTAAATTTTTAAAAATTGAAGAGGTAAAAGAGATTCTTAAATTTTCTAATTTTTTTATTTCTTTTGAACTTTAATTTTAGTAACTTTTTTTTAGAGTTCATGTGATTTGACTCTAAAACTATTTAAAGTACACGGCTTAAAATATGAAATGACAGCAATTTTAAAAACTATCTGCACATAATAATTACTAAAAAAAATGCAGCAAAACTATGTAGTCAACTGGCTCAGTGTAGTAGAAAATGTACGCCAAATCAAATGTCTAGTACATGGAACATGACCCGCGAATAACTGTTGGCAGTTGCCTAGTTGGTACGATTCTTGTGATTATTATATTCAATTATGGTTTTCTTTCAAAAATATTTATGTTAGCGAAAATATTTTCAAAAATAATATATTTTGCAATATTTGTAAGCTTCTATGCAATTTCGAGCAATATACTCTATATATTTATAATAATTTCGTATGCAACTTCGAGCAATCTCCTCGGCACTCTCATATGCAACACCCTCATGTCAACAAGCATTGACCGTATTTGTGAAAAAAAATTGACAAATTAAAAAACAGTTTTCATTAACTTGAAAATAATACAGCCGGAACAAACCTCTAATTGGGCGATACAAAATATTTGGAAAATAAATAACATACTTAGATGATTTGTTTCCTAATTATTTAACACATAAAATTTAAAAATTCTTGAAGTTAAAAACGAAATCAAAGACATTTTAAACGATCCAAATTGCACTAATATCACTGAAAACAACAACAAAATTGACCATATCACATAAAAACCATTATTAGCCCAGTGTTCAGAAACACCAATCGCATAAATTGAGATCTGAGAAGCGGAACCCCATGCCAGATATCAATTATAGACATACCGAACACACCCCAGCTATCTATATGTCGTATAACAGTTATAGGCACGCCCAAACTGTAAACCCGTGAATGATAAACAATCTTTGATCGTGAATTTTGACCTCTTGTAATAATTAGCACCGCACCAGATTCGATGCACGCTTTTCAGATCACGAAAAACGTCAATAAGCTCGTTTTCAACAGACTTAACAACAAATAAATCCAACGATAACAAAACAAAACATAACAAAACACCCCAAAAGAGAGATAAAATATTTACTCCATGAGTGACACACAAACACTCAAAATATTAGATTTTATTGAAAAAAATTAACAAAAATAAAAGAAAATGAAGGGATTGGAGCTTTTTATTGCAGAAAATTAGTGGAAGCCTCTCGATTAACGTTAGAAAAAAAACAATTTTTAGGTGAGGGGATAAAAAACAAATCGTAGGAGATGAGGTGATGGAGGCGGCTACCAGTTAGTGTTGTGACCGTATTTTGGTAAATAAGTTAAAGACATACGTATTTTTAATGAATTCCTTAACTAAAATTACTAAAAGTGAGTCGGACTTTGAAATTGTCCAAAATTCCCCAATGTAAGAAAAATATAAGATAAGAGGGTTAATTGTGGGACAAAAAAAATGTTATTTATGCAATAAGAATATTTAGGAAGATATATATATATATATAAAGAAATTTGGCATAAATTATAATATTAAAAGAAAATCCGTGGGTAAAAATAAATTTGATTAGATTTCATTGACCCTGTATATGAAAGTGAGGACCTAATTTATTAATTTTAAACATGATATTTATTAAAAAAATTCTTAATTCAAGATACATTTGTGTTGCTAATCTTGAACAAATGTGCTCTTAATAAATCTCGATTCATGTATTTTCTTATTTCTTAATAAATTATAATAAAGCCAATCATTTTTGTAAGTTGTTTATTTATAAATCAGAAGTTCACATATTTGTTTTCAGTTTGACGCTAATGTAAATTTAAAACTGTATTAGTATATAACTCGTGCAATTCACGGTTATTTTTATCATTATATATTATAAAATATTACTTTAATATATTGCTGTTGGGATTCGAATCGTATACCCCTAATATATTAATTATACAATGCATCACGGTTATTTTTATCATTATATATTGTAAATTATAATTTTAATATATTACCGGTAGAATTCGAACCTTGTACTCTTTGTATAATAATTTTTAAGATTATATGTAACGGTTCTCATGAGTTTGATCTGATGGCTCTGACCGAGTGAACAAGGACCAACAACCAAATTTTTAAATGTCCGTCTTTAATATAATAATAATTTTAATATATTGTTACAATATATTACAGTTATTTTTATCATTATATATTATAAATTATAATGTTAATATATTGCTGAAATGATTCGAACATTGTACTTTTTGTATAATAATTTTTAAGATTATATCTAACGGTTCTTATCAGTTTGATTTGATAGCACTCAATCCTCGATTGAGTGATCAAATAACAACAACTAAATTTTTAATATTTCGTATTTAATAAAATACTATAGAAATCAGGATAGCCCTTGCACTAATTTAACAATAACAATATGACATTATAAAAAAAACTATAACGTTCTAAAAGACAAAACAGAGCAAATTTGATCAAATACTCCCTCAGTCCCGTAATACATTTTCTATATTGACTTCGGATACTATTTATGTTTAGTGATTGACTATTAATTTACGTCTAATCTATAAGATCAAATATAGTCATGAATGATCTCGTTAGATTCGTATTTATGAATATTTTAATACAATAAAGTTTTTATATTTAATACTAATACGAAATTAAAAATATTAATAATTAAAAATATATATTGACAAATGTGTCAAATATAAATAGGAAATATTTTTAATAACGGAGGGAGTACATAACATTAGAATAGAACATGAGAACAAGAATTGTAATTTGATTCAACTTTTGTGCTGTAATCGTAGGAATGAATGGCCTGGCATGTCTACATACATTTGCATTACGTAGTCTACAATAGACGTGTGTCAAATCAGCTTAAAAAATAATCAACTTCCATCTGATGCCCATTACTACTAATTAATTGGGTGGCTTTCTTCATTTTGCGGCCTTTCACTTTGCTTCACCCACTCGCATGCTCTGTTTTCTTCGGTCGCTTTCTCACCGTTTCTTAGTTAACTATATTTAAAGAAACTACCGCAACTCCGTAAGTGGTGGAACCAGAATTCCGAAACAACCTGGACTAATTAACTAGAATAAAAGAAACTACAATAAGTGATAGATAGTGGTGGCCAAACGAGTGTACCGGATGTGCCGTGCCGGTTTTTCAGCGGGCCGAGTTCCTTGACACATGACTCGTAAACGGCACGTTTGACTGTACGATCCGTGCCGGATTAGTGCCGGTCCAGCAAAGTCGAGCTCGCGTGCAGCTCGCGAATTTTACGAGCTAGACGGGTCAGCTAATGCAGAAATTAGCTGGCGGTTGGCGGGGCGGGGCGAGTTCGGCGGGGTGAGACGGGTTAGTGAACTCAAAAGTGAAGAATTGTACTTTGCTGATTCTTCAAGTCAAGAATAAATGCTTGCCAGTTGTCAGCCACTTGCCAATTGTCTATTATTTTAATTATAATATTATAAAAATCAAGCAGCTCGTTTAGACTATATGTTTGTGCAATTCACAATTATTTTAGTTATAGTATTATAACAATTAAACTGTAAACAACTAACTACTGTGCCGATAATTGTCTCGATTTTATTTTTTTCCAAAATTATATTAAATATTCATCTGAACTTATAATAATAATATGTGTTAAATAAATAAAAGAGGACGGTACCTCTATAAATTTTATTAATTAAAAAAGATTTACAAAAAGTTTGAGAGGACTCCTCTCTAAAAAAATGGAACAAACCGTATTTACATTTTAAACAAACTACGAAACAATTAAAATTTAAAATACATAACAAAATATTCTATCTAATCCAATATTTATTTATACAAATTCTTCTTGTTCTTGTTGTTCGTTGGTAGTTGACGCGCCCGATTCTGATGAAGTGTCCATTGTCATCCAAATATCTTTTTCTCCATCCGAATCATCTTCTTTCCTCCCTTGTTGACTTTTTGCAGTTTGATCCCAATCTTTTTTACAAACACATATTTTTACAACGTCCGGTGCAAGACTTGATCTTTTCTCGTCCAATACTCTTCTACCTGCGCTAAAAGCGGACTCGGACGCAATTGTAGAGGCAGGAACTACTAAAATATCCCTTGCAATTTTAGCTAAAACCGGAAATTGATTCTCATGATTTTTCCACCATATTAGTATTGAAAAATCTTCGTCTAACTCATAATTATAAGAAAAAAACTCTCGAGTCATACTAAAAGAAGAAATAGGTGTGGAAGTCGTAGTGGAAATTCTACACTTTTGTTTTTTAGTTAAGATTTCCGAAATAGTACTATTAAATCTGCTAACACTACTAGTTTTAGGTGGTACAATATTTTAAGTTTTGGGAGTATATATATCTACAAGACGATGTAAAAAGTCTAAACAATTTTGTACATAAAGTGTATGATTATATGAAACTCCTAACACTTGATAGTAGTGTTCTAACATATTTTCTAAACCCTCCTTCCTAACACCGGGATCAAGAAGATATGCAATACCATAAATATAAGGAAATTCCGTAAAGTACTCAATCCACTTTTTTTCATTTTGATAACTATTGCAGAAAAGCGATCATCATTTTCAAATTGTTGTAAAGTAGTAACAATATTTACACACTCAATAATAACATGATGTACATTTGGTTCGTAAACATAAGAAAAAATTTTAGTGGCATGTGCAAAATACTCAAGCAAATCACGAACTTTAATTGCCAAATTCCACATAGATTCGTTAATCAATCTATCATCCACTTAATTTCTGGAATCAGAATTATATAACTCGGTGATAACTACCTTATATTTAATTGCTTCACATAGTAAGTTATAAGTAGAACTCCATCTTGTGGAACAATCAATACCCCATTTTTTCGGCCTTAACCCATTTGCTTTGCATAATTTTTTATATTCTCTTCTTAATGTGTGTGCTATACGTAAATATTTAATAATTTTTCTAATGGGTTCTAAAAAATGAGTTATTTCCGCAATTCCTTTTTGAGCTGATAGATTAATTATATGTGCACAACATCGAACATGCAAGAATTGACCATCTAAAATCGTGGGAATATCATTCTTAATATAAAACATAGCTCTATTATTTGACGAGGCATTATCCAAAGATATCGTAAACACCTTGTGAAACAAATTAAATTCGGTTATTGTTTCTACAATTCTTTGTTTTATGTTATAACCGGTGTGTGACTCGTCCATGACATCAAAAGCAATTATTCGTTTTTGTAAAAAATAGTCGGAATCGATCCAATGAACCGTAACACAAATAAATGGCTCACCTTGACTCGAACTCCAACAATCACTAGTTAACGAAACCATACCATCATAATCACGAAAATATTCAATTAATTGCGATCGTTGACGATAATATTGTTTTTGTGTGTGACGTTTAATTGTGTTTCTAGGAATCCTTCTAAATGCCGGGTTAATTGATTCTTTAACCATATGTTCTAAATTTGGACTCTCGGCGTGAGAAAAAGGCATCTCGTCTAACGTAAGATAAGTAGCAAATGATTCGATCATTCTATCTCTATTATAAACGAAAGGCATACCTCCACCGGGCGACGATGTCACGAAGCCACCCATCTGTGTTTGTTGTGGTGAACCTCCACGTGCGGTTCCACTTTCATGACTTTGCTTCGTAATATCGTGATGTTTTTGTAAATGTCTATCAAGCGTTCCCGTGCCGGATCCTTTAGAGTGAGTAAAAGGGGGTGAATTTCGACCATTTTAAATACAAAGTAAACAAAACACTTTAAATTTATTCGGTTCTTCCGTCATTGGTTCTCTCGAAAAATAATTCCAAACATGTGATGAATGTCTTGCACTAGAAACACTACCTGCAAAATTCGAATATAAAAAATTAATTCGAATTTAATCTAGTGCTGCATTCGAACACATATTATTCAAAATAAAACAATAACCCTTTTATATGAAAATTAAAAACAATTTTTTTTAAAACATGTAATAATCAAACACAATTAGAACAACAAGGACATTTACATATGCGAACATAATTAATTTTGAAAAACACAATAAAAATACAAAAAATCAACAAATCTTACGTTAAGGTTTTTATACGAAAATAAAAAACAATAATTAAGTTTAACAAATATAATAAAATACAAAAAATTAACAAAATTTTACCGGGTTCCATAGGTCGAGGTGGTCGCATAGCGGTTGCTTGTGTTGAACCATGGGATGAAACTGTTCCCCTGCCTTCTTCCATCTTTTAAAATTTTCGCCGGAATTAGATTGAAGCTCGCCGGAATATTACTTATATTTTGCCGGAATAATTACAAAACTAAATAAAATCTACAGACTTGAGAAGAGAGTGGCAGTGAGTTGGTGAGTGAGAAAGTAAAGAATAGAGACGAGAGTAGAGAGTAAGAAGTGCAGTGGAAAGAGTGGAATGGTTTGAATGTGATTTATAGGGAGAGAAAAGAAAATGGACGTTAGAGGGTGAGAGCCTGAGAGGAGAGAAGAGAGCCGTTTAAAAGCTGCATGAGAGCCGTTGAGTTGAGCCCGTGACTCGAATAAATTTGAACGTTAAATTTGCAGAGGTGCAGAGGTGCAGAGGTGCAGGACACAGACTCGGAGAGATGACACTGACACAGGCTCGTCAAAGTGTTTAATTCACGTGCCGGTTCACACGGGTTGGTCGGGTTACGCGAGTTCAGGCGGGTTGGCGGGTTGACGTGCCGGTCTGTTCTCGCGTCCCGGTTCAGTCTCGTGCCGTGCCGCTTTAACGAGCTGTGCCGTGCCGATTCACGGTTAGAAAATAACGAAACCGTATTCGCACCGTTACTGTTCCTGTTCAGTGCCGAGTTTGACTCGCCCCGTTACGAGTCGAATTAAAACGGTTTACTAGGCGAGCCGGGGCGAGTTCGGGCGGGTTGAACCACCCGTTTGGCCACCTCTAGTGATAGAACCTGAATTCCGAATCAACCTGGACTACTTAATTATGATAAAAAAGAAACTACAGTAAGTGGTAGATCCAAATCCCAAAACATTCTTGAATGCTAAACTGGGCTTAAAATGTTCTCCCCTGATTCTTAACTATAATTTGGGGTTTGGTAAAAAAAAATTGTATTCTTAATTTCCATCTACAGATACCCTAGGTTACCCCCTTGATTCCGTCCTGACTAGGATTATTCAATTGTATATTTTAAGTTCTCTGTTAAACAAAGACGAAGAAACTGTAGAATAAAATGCTTGATAGCACAGGCACATTACATAACAACGCATTTAGAAGTCGTAAAATTAGAGCGCACCCTTGCCAGCACATGCATCCCAAGAGAGACTTTACACGCCTTTCACCACATTTTTAGCGTCAACTCTCACCGCTAGATCACCTTATATAAATCCCACTCTGGCATCTCATTCCTTAGTCCTTACCCACTCCAAAAACAACTAATCACATACCTAACTACCTATCTCTCTCTAGTCTTTTTTTCTATCCGCAAAACTCCCATCAATCGGTGTTGGAAACAATGGCAGCCACAACGATTAAAGTTATCGTCTTCGTGACAACTATGAGCATGGCACTTACTGTTCTTCTCACCATGAAGCATCTCAGTTTCGACACAAAAAGTAGCAGCGACACTATTGATGTTCCTTCTAGAGAATCAAATGATGATGAGGTACTAGTAATGCCATTCAAAAGAGTAAACCGTTTTCTTGCTGAGGAGAAAAATCCGAGAGCCGCTGACCACTGTAACAAAGACAATGAAGTATGTACTTTGCAAGGCACAAACTCTACTTGCTGCAATAACAAGTGCATGGACTTGTCCAGTGACAATAAGAACTGTGGAGCATGTAAGAACAAGTGCAAGTACACGGAAACATGTTGCAGAGGAGAGTGTGTCGATGTCACATACGATAAAAGGCATTGTGGAGAATGTAATAATCGCTGCTCGCCTGGTGGTTATTGCATATATGGCCTCTGCGACTATGCTTAAGAGATTACATCAACTTTAGTACATTATTTCTGATTAATTATTGCGCGATCAAGCTTATGGTTCGCCAGCTTTAATCATACGATCAATAAACATAAGCCACATATTGTGGTTTTTATATATATACACGACGAGATACTGAGATTGTAATATATGTATGGATGATTTCTTAAGATGTGGTACATTATAAGTTTTGTAATCATAATTAGGTGACGTTGTAAGCTTAAATACATGGAGGTATATACTAATTATCTTTTTATTTCATACTACTTTCATGTGTGCTTATTATAACTGCAGGCCTGATCAAATTGGCAACATCCTCCACAGTGAATATAAAATAACTATACGTATAACAGACTTGGTAATCTGAACTGTCAGATTGTTCATCCCATCTGTGTGTTGCTTCAAAAAATACAAACACGACTTATTAATTGCAACGGAAATTTTACATCACACCTTTGAATTGTATTTTCAGTTTCTTTATTAAGATTCCGTTACAATATATTCCATCTTCTTGTATTGTTTGCAGAAAAATCAACCAGGGACAAATTTAGTGATGAAGGTATGCAAGTTGTCATCAAAAGACTATAGAGTCTACTAAATCCTCTATACTGCTACTAATTAACCTTATTACATCTGCCGATCAATAAAGACCTTTCTTTCTTAACAAAACATCTGGCAGACTCCACAGACAAACTTACAAGTTTATGTATAACTTAATTTGTAACTCTGTCCTGTTAATTGTAGAGACTAAACTAGAACAGGGACGTGTATAACCATATTACGTGTGTATAACATAGGCTAAACAACACTCATAATATCAAATGTTAAAACTGAACGTAAAGTACAGAAGCTGTTTGAGTGTTTTGTATATGAAAAGAACTGCACTTCTCACTTATAAAATTGATAGATTACATATGACTTAAATAGAACAAAGCCCAGAGAGGTGAGAGAGGTGAGAGGTGGCTGCATGAAAATAGCAACTATCCTACTCACTCCTAGCACGTTTCCACTACTACTGGTTTCATCCCATAACTTCCTAAAAATACTCTAACGCCTAAAGACCTATTCTAGCTGCTATTTACAAGGAACAACTTACATCATTCAAGCGTGTATTGAAATTAAGTCCCAACACACATTAACGTTTATTTAACTAAATAAAATAAAACAATTTCAAAAAATAAGTTTCAAATTATATTCCAACAATCACCACCTTAATCTGAAACTTGTCATCATGCAATCCTTCCTGCCCGTATGGCTATTCAACTGAGCCCGTATGGCTAATAATCAGAGCCAGTATGTCTATTCAACTGAGCCCGTGTGGCTAAGGTTTACCCGTATGGCACTTTGCTTCTTTGCCCGTATGGCATTTCTTATTTTCCCGTCTGGCACGCTTCTTGTTTGCCCATCGGGTACGACTTATATTTCTCGGCAGCCTCGTACTACACATGCATCCCATATTACACATGTAGCTTTACCACCATCCTTTCAATTGCAGTCTCTTTCCTTTTTAGACTCCCACAAGGTATCATGATTGAACTGAACAGTACATATGATGTTCAACATATTATATATATGCTTTTCAGGCTCCCTCATAGCAGATTTGACAAGCACAGCAGCAAACCCACCCCTTACGACCAATATATCAAACCACTCGCTCACATAAACCTTCTCCGCTATCATCATTGGTCTGCGAGAAAAGATGGCTTATACTCATTCACAGATCCTGTTCACGACCCAATCATCTGCCTCAACATTTCGATTTCTCTCTAGCTATGTGTCGTCAATTAATCTCTGCTATTTTTTACCTAGGGTTTGTGCCGGGGCGATCGGAAAAAAAAAATTGAATTGAACGAGAGAAAGTCCGTCGATAAAATCTCCAGGTAAATACGGCAGCGTCCTAGAACACTGTCACCACTAAGAGGACCGCCTCCACCAGCACTGGCTTCAGCACCTCCGGTGGTGGAGCAACCTCACCCGCTCTGATACCAAGTGTAGAGACTCAACTAGAACAGGGATGTGTATAAACATATTACGTGTGTATAACATAGGCTAAACAACACTCATAATATCAAATGTTAAAACTGAACGTAAATTACAGAAGCTGTTTGAGTGTTTTGTATATGAAAAGAACTGCACTTCTCACTTATAAAATTGATAGATTACATATGACTTAAATAGAACAAAGCCCAGAGAGGTGAGAGGTGGCTGCATGAAAATAGCAACTATCCTACTCACTCCTAGCACGTTTCCACTACTACTGGTTTCATCCCATAACTTCCTAAAAATACTCTAACGCCTAAAGACCTATTCTAGCTGCTATTTACAAGGAACAACTTACATCATTCAAGCGTGTATTGAAATTAAGTCCCAAAACACATTAACGTTTATTTAACTAAATAAAACAAAACAATTTCAAAACATAAGTTTCAGATTATATTCCAACATTAATTACATAAATTATAATATGTTAACTTGCACGCAGATGTGTAATGTGTTGTTGCATGTATATTGATAGATGTGCTTATCCAAAAGAAGAAGTCAAAGAGAGATTGCCGCATGCACACAAAATCTGCACAAGTATTTAGGCAATGCCCCAAAATTAGATTCAAAATTCTTGTTTGTAAGTCTCCAAATACAAAGTTCATTGATTAAATTGTAAGGTTTTTGAACTAAATCAAGAAAGATGAGATTGATGGAGTTCCAGATCCGTAAAACGAGACTCATAAGTTTGTCACAGACAATTACACGAGATATGATTGCCAAGGTAGGCATGGAAATCATATAGACGACTGATGAGATTGATAGACTGCTGCAGCTTCGAATTCCAGTTGTGCAACATTATTTCAGGGGGACCAGGCTGATGCAAGTACCTCCAGGTACTCGAATAAGACTTATGTAGGAGAAGCTAGCAAGTGACCAAAGAAGTACCGAACATGTGCAAGAACTGATGTAATTAACCATCTTCTTTGAAATTTAGACGTGGAAGCAGTTAGGTTTTTCCTATGAAGAACTGCTGGTCATATTGTGATAGACAACTCTACTATCAAGTCAAGAGAGTCCTAATGAACTGCAGTTCTTTGAAGGAAGAACCGCAGTCAGCTAGCCCCTTCTGATGCCAATACAAAAGTTTTCTGCGAATATAATCAACATAATTTATGAGCAAGAAACCAGTTGATAAACTAAAATGCTACTAGTAAAACAAACATAAATTTATCATTCAAATAGTACAATTTGGACTTAATTTCTGTTAATAGGACATAATTAATCAAGTCCTGTCAAGTGCACCGGTCCTGCTAGGGATCAGTCCTAATTCAGCCAAATGAACCAATCCTGCTAGGTTTTAGTCTTGATACAGTCTAGTCCTGTTTTGTCCTAATGCTGTTTCAGTTCGGTGTAGGAACAATCCAATTATGCGGCCCATAAATAAGAAAGCCCAATACAGCGTAATACGTGGAACAGGAGTCATTGCTAAGGTCCCCGCATGACAGTGACAGTTGTTGATGGCTAATGATTTGCATAATCGAGGCACGTGCCAGCACACTCCTACACAATCCTTATTTGGACACTTGTAAAGCATCAACCAGCTGAATAGGCTCTTCTCTTTTCGAGAATTAGCTCTTTGAGAATGTGATACAAACCCAGGATTCGTATCATCTAGCATAGAATCCCATTTGGCGGAATACAGGCTCCTGGCAACGAGCGGTCCCAATTAAAGGCATCAACCTCTAAACCATAACCCCATGGCTATAAATAGTCCATGAGAAGAAAGTCCAGGGGTTACTCCCCCTCACACACTTATACATACATACGAAACCTCCTTTCCTTACATATCTTCATTTATAAAAGCGAGTTCTTACTCTCATGCCGGAGGTACTGCATGACTTAAACCCCTCTCCGGTATTGTTTCGCAGACATATAATGACAGCTACACCGCAAGACGAGTCCTGGTACGGCATCAGAAGGATCAGATCGTGAATTGGAGTTATTCTTTCACGCTAGAAGGAGGGGGTAGCTCCGTCCTTTGATCTCGATGCCACTAGACTCATCTTCATCTACAAGGTCTTGAAAAAAGTCCTAACTCTCAATCGTAAGAACCTAGGCAACTCAAACCAATTGAGAAATACAGTCTTTCCTCATTTTGAACCATGTTTGTGTATGAAATAGATATATCTAATTGTTTAGAACCTGGATCTGTCTCTCTTAGCATATTGTTGATTTAGAGCTTGCACGATTGATTGTTATTTTGATTGGTATTGATTTTTGCAAAAGCAATCATATATTTGTTTGGATAGTTTATATTTTGCATAATCTTGTTATTCATATAATCGTATTTTGGTACCTCGATTTGTAGAGTTATGGCTTGAGGAGGAAAGACTCCTAGTTTCAGAGATTCTACCAGCATGCAAAGGCAAGAAAATGATCATAACCCAGACCATAACCAGGACACAACATTGGAGCCACCATATACTGAACATGTCCTATAAAGGCTATTATCGCCAACAGATGCCGAACTTTCATTACCCTGAACCAGTACAAGTACATTAATGTCCCGGTTGCGGTTAAGCGTATAACAAACCTAACTAGCAATGAATTGTCAGAGGCAATCTGGTTCTATCGGGAGCGACAGGTCCGAGCTCTGGAGAAAGCAGACCAGGCTGAGGACTCAGAGGGGTCTGGACACTCCCACTGTCTCGGGTCTCTGCCTTTGACCGGATGGGGAAAGGAAAGAAAGAAGAGTCCCTCTGAAAAGGCTTAAAGCAAAAATAAGGAAAGTGAGGCAGCAAAGCTAAAAAAGATGGAGGAAAAAAAGAGAAATGGTCCATAAATAAGAATAAGCAAAGTTTGAACTCAAGATCCAAAGGAGAATGCAATTAGAGGAAGAAAAGTTCATGGAAAAGTCCAAGTTAGAGAGGACTTGGAAGAATACTACTCCGGAGACAATTTCTGACAATGACGACGATCAACAGGATCTTACGGACATGATCTATGAGCTTCATAGATAGGTGGGTAAAGACTCAGAACTAGAGATTGCAAGAACCCTGGCCTCCTTCAGTCATTCCATGGAGGTCATACCCCGGTAGAAAAACATAAGCACTACAACTTCGACTCCTTTAATGGAATAAAAGACCCAGAAGAGCATCTCAACTATTTTGAGAAAATAGCCCAGATCTACTATTATAATGATCTAACTATGTCCCAGTTCTTCGCATCCACACTCAAGGGGGGGGGGGTTTAGAGATGGTTCAGCAAGACCCCCTCCCGGAACATCCACAGTTGGAAGAAACTCATGGAGTCCTTCCTCAAAATATTTTGGGCTATTAAGACTCATGAATCGCACATGTGTCACTTAGAAATAATCTGACAATATGACAATGAGACACTCTCAGCTTATATGAGGTGTTTCCAAGAATCAATCAACAAAATCTCTAACTTGGACGAAAGAGAAGCTTTAAGCATCTTCCGGAGGAACCTGGATTTGGAGCACAATAAAAGGTATATAGTAGAGCTAATTGACAAAGAACCGCAGAGCTTGGATGCAACTTATGCAATGGCTTCCAGCTTCATCAAGGCCTTCAAGCTATGAGGATGACCTGTAGTGGAAGTTCCGGGAGCAAGAATAATGATGATCGAACGAAAGGCGGTAACCATTAGGATAAGAAGTTCAAGCATAAATATCAGACTAATTTTGTTTAGAATACGCCTATCTTCTAGAGGCTTGGTCCAAGGACCAAATCCAAAAGTGATCTGGGTCCCACCAAACCTGTCAGGGACCCTAAACCAGAACCAGAGTGGACACTATTGAACAGAACTCAGATAGAAATCCTCAAAGAGATCCGGGATAAGCCTTTCTATTACCCACCAAAACCCATTAAAACTCCCCCTAAGAGCCGGTCCTACCAGTGCAACTGTGATTATCATGAAACCCATGGTCACAAAATTCAAAATTGTTTATCCTTGAAATACTTCATTGAAAACTAAATCAAGAAGAAACCCTGAGACAATACGTAGCCCGGGATGCTAACAAAAAGGGTTAAGGATAAATGAAAAGTAAGAATGTGGTGAATGTAGTCATGGGATATTCCAACTCACCTCCCCACAGTCTAGACCTAGGGGATGAAGTTTTATCGATCCAATCCTTCCCCAAACTAGTCATTTCTTTCAGCGGGCGGGTTTATGAGGGATTCAATCCGAACCACAATGAAAATTTGGTCGTGATCCTATACATCTTTGATAATAAAGTTAGAAGAATGCTTTTGACACGGTTCTTCAGTGAAGATTCTATTCAAACATACTATGTCGCATGCAGCTAGGGAGTGTGCGGTCAAATGAATGCAGGGAAAATCCCCTCTATGGGTTCAGAAATAACTTAGTATCGATCCAATAAACTTTTTACCTTCTAGTTCTATTTGGGGCTGCTCCTAATTAGGTGACTTATGTCATAAAGTTCTACATTATTAACGCTCCTTCTTCTTACAATGGAGTAATTGGTCATTCGGTTATGATGAGAATGTAAGCCATAACTTCAATCTTCCATTTGAAGGTCAAGTTCCCAACTCCGACCAAGGTAGGTGAAATAAAAGGTGATTACGAAATTGCAAAGAAGTGCTGTAGCCAAGCTTTAGTCATTACTGAAACACATCAGGATAACAAAAGGAAAGTAATAGTCCTTCGAAAGTAACAAAGTCAAAAGAAGCATCAGCCTCACTTGAAAGAAGGATCGGGAAAAGAGGTCCAGATCATTGAGAGCAATCCAGACCTAAAAGCAACCAATCCTAATTCGAGTGATCTAGAGGAAAGCAACCAAGTCATGGCTGTGAGTAACCCCGGTCCTTCCCGGGAATAATTTATTCATGTCATAGTAGCAATAAGTCCTGACTTAATTAGGAGTTCGGCTATCAAAATAACCAACCCTGACCAATTTGACTCAGGGGAAAACACTAAAAAAATAATCAAATCTTGGGCCTAAGTTTATATAGAAAAGAATATGGATGTCGGGTTTCAACAACTGGTCTCGGCCAAGGACCAAGCAAAGGTGGAAGCCGTGGTCGAGACGGAAGCAATCCTGATTGAAGAAGGCAATCCTTCCAAAAAAGTAAAAAATGGGGCCGGGCTAGAAATTGTTTTTAAGGAAGAACTAATCTCTCTACTCCGTGAATATGCTGATGTCTGTGCATGGAATCCTAAAGACATGCCCGGACTACATAAGTTCATAGCTATGCACAGCTTGGATGTTGATGTGGAAAAAAGCCAGAAAACATAAGAGAAGGACTTTTTACCCCAGAAAGGTAGAAGGCAATAGATGAAGAAGTTGAAAAATTACTCAAAGCTTATATCATATGTGAAATCAAGTAATCTAAGTGGCTAGCTAATGTGTTCATGGTAAATAAGGCTACTGGCAAGTGGAGAATGTGTGTGGATTACATAAATCTAAATGCAGCATGCCCGAAAGACCCCTATCATCTACCCAGCATAGATCAACTGGTTGATGTAACCTCCAGACATATCATGTTATGTTTTATGAACGCTTTCTCCGAGTACAACCAGATCAAGATGAACCCGGAAGACATTCATAAAGCAACCTTCATCACCCATCGGGTGGTCTATGCATACATAATGTTACCTTTCAGAAATATAGGATCAATCTATCAAAGGGCAATGAACAAAATTTTCAAAATCCAGCTTAGGAGGAATCTAGAGTCCTACGTCGGTGACATGATTGGGAAATCCACGAACATCCTGGGTCACATTATTAATTTCAAAGAATGCTTTGAGAATTTAAGAAAGTATGAACTGGAGCTGAATCCAGAGAAATACACCTTTGTGGTGGGAGCCGGAAAGTTTCTAGAATTCATGATTAACAATTAGGGGATTGAATCCAATCTGGAGAAGTTAAAGGCAATCCAGGAAATGTAACCACCTAGAACCCAAAGGAAGGTTCAGAAGTTAGTAGGATCCCTTGCAGCACTTAGTAGATTTATATCCAAGCTAGCAGAGAGGTGTCTACTTTTATTTGACTTGTTGAAAGGAGCAAAGAACAAAAAGGAATTGAATTAGAGTCCTGACTGCCAAAAACCTTTTGATAAAATCAAGGGATACCTTTCCACGCCATCAGTCTTGACCAAATCTCGACCCGGAGAGCCTCTTTATCTTTACCTTTCTACGGAGGTTCTAGCAGAAGGAGCGGCCTTGATCCGGGAGAAAAAAGGCCAGTTGAACCCGGTCTACTATGCAAGCCAAATATTGAAGGACGCTGAAACCAAGTATCCAAGCCTTGAAAATTGTGTTTTTGCCTTGATTACTACATCTAGGAAGCTCAGACACTACTTTAAAGAAAGGGAAATCTGGATTGTCACTGATCAACCTCTGAGGAAAATAATTTTAAACCATATATTTTGGGAAGGCTTGTTAATTGGGTTGTTGAGCTCATCCAATTTATTCTGACTTTTGTTCCCAGGACTTCTATCAAAGCTCAGGCATGTGCTAATTTTATTTCCTAGTGCAATTTTCCCGAAGCCGAGTCCGGACCAATGGAGACAGATCACGGGAACGTGATAAATAAAAATTTGATTCATGGACATTAAATGTGGATAGATCTTTAATTGAACAGTCAGGAGTCGGGCTCATCTTGAAGAGTCTGAATGGTTTCACAATCCAGACTACAATCTCTTTTAACTTTTCTACAACAAACAACCAAACTGGATATAAAGCCTTTGTTGTAGGAGTGAAGTTAGCTAGGACTCTCAGGGTCCAGGACCTAAATATCTACGACGACTCCCAGATCATGGTCAAACAAACAAATGGGGAATATATAGTAAAATATCCAATTATGACCAAGTACCAAACTCTGGTACAAAGCTATTTGGCCTTGATACTCCCTTACCAAGTCCTCCAAGTCTGTAGAGAAGAAAATACACAAGGTGATACTCTGTCAAAATTGGTGCAGAACTCTGCAGACCTAGACTATGCAGTATACTTTGAAGAATTGCAATAGCCAACGACTAAAAACCAGAAAATCCTAGAAATTGACGATGCCCCAAATTGGATGACCCGGTTCATCAGTTAATTGGAAAGAGGAGATCTTCCTAAAGACAAAGGAAACGCCTAAAAGTTAAATGTAAAAGCAGTATAGTTCTTCCTTGAAGAAGGACTGCTCTATCACAAGACCTATTCTTCTCCAATCCTAAAGTGTATTGGTTTGGTTGAAGCAGACTATTGTTTAAGAGAGATTAATGAAGGAATATGCGTTGATCATAAGGCTTTAGCTCACAAGATTATTAGGAAGGGTTATTACTGGCCCACAAGCTACCAATATACAATGGAATTTAGGAAGAAGTGCAAAAACTACCAACTATCCAGCAATGTTCCCAGGATGAGTCCATTCCTACCATGATCACTCATGTCTCCCATCCTCTTTGATGTCTAGGTAATTGATATTATAGGTCTTTCCTCCAGGTTAAAGGTGACATAAGATACCTACTTATCTACATTAATTATATGATAAAATGGATTAAAGCAAATACAATAAGAATAAACTAACATGCTTGTATTAAATTCATGGACAACATACTGATGAGGTTCAGGATTCCAAGGGTCCTGGTTTCAGACAATAGACCCCAGTTCATCAGATCAGACTTTGAGGCTTACCTTCAAAAAAGAGCCATCAAGCACAAGATGTCATGTAGCATACCCCAAGGGAATGGGCAAGTTGAAGTCACCAACAAGAGCCTGCTAAGGGGGATTGAGAAGAGTTTGCAAGAAATCAAGAACAAATGGCCGGAAGAACTGCCTAATGTGCTTTGGGCCTACAGAACAAGTCCATGGACCAACACATGGGAGCACCCTTCAAATTAGCATATGAAAGAGAGGTTATGATACCAATTAAAGTATGGTCCCCTTCCTACCAGGAAATCAATTTTGATGAAATAGCCAATGAAGAAGGACTCATGACCAATATTTAACTTATTGATGAGGTGCGGGACCAAGCTATAGACCAAATGGAAAAGTACAGGGGAAGATAAGGGAAAACTTTAGTAAGAAGTCTCGGATAAAGAAATTTCAAGTTGGAGACCTGATCCTTTGTGATACAGAAGCCTCTGATCCTACCATACCGGGAAGTTAAGGCCCAAGTGGGAAGGTCCTTACAAGGTTGAAGAAGTGCTGAGACCGAAAACTTACAAGCTATTGAATCTAGATGGGACCGAGGTTCCCAACACATGGCATGGACTCAGGCTACGAACATTCTACCGGTAAAGAGCATATAAAGTAGTCTTGAAAAAATTTAGTCTATGAAATTCTACTTAGAAATATTTTTTAAGGCAAAATAAATTAGCAAATATGTAGAAACAAACAAAAAACTTCTGAAACAAAAACACACACTAAAATACATATTCCAAATTGGACACCAATCCAGACTGAAGTTAAGTTACAACAAAAATTTTAAAGTCTTACAACACTTAAAAAATTATTAAGTTACAAGGGCACAACCCAGGAGGAAATTATCAAATAAGCATCTGGACTAGGATTCTCCGGGAGAAAGTTGGTGCTCGAGCCATCAAATGGAACATGCTCTCCTTCACCACGCTCAATGGCAGATTTGGCAGTAAGGAACTTGATGACAAAGCTATCCCAATTGGTCTCGAGATCTATCTTAATATGTCTTAGAATTCTGCTCCACAAGCCTCTTCTTAAGCTCAGTCAACTCAGTCTATAGGTCACTGGACTCCTTTTCAGCCCACTTGGTAACTTCTTTCAAGTTCCTTTCCAACCTGGGCACCTTCATATCCTTAGCTAGAATATCAAAACCAAGCTCAGCTATGCACTGGTCCTTCTCCTCCATGAGCTTGTATGTTTTCTTCAGATCCTCAAAGGCAATGCAAATAGCTCCAGAAATATATGATCCAAGCTGAAACCAACCCAGATTAGAAAGGTAAAAAAGAAAATAGAGGAATAAGGAATGTAAAATAAAGAACTTACATGCCCCCGGTGTTCAACACACTTGGTCATGATTTTGTCCAGACCCAAGCCCTCTATCTTTACCCAGTCCTCTTTTGGGGAAATCTCAGACATCATCTGAGCCAACTGTTCCACGGAGTGGGTTCCCACATGCCTTTTTAACTTCTTCTCCAACCTATTGAATTTGTCTTCAGTAATTACTTGAGCAATGTTCTTGGCCCAGGTTGGCTTTGTTCCCACATTTTGGGGCCACTAAGACTTCCCGTTCTCCTTTAACTCATGAATGTCATCCAAAGACTCAAATTATTTCTCATGCTTCTCAAAATCAACCTCGTTGTTGACGGGATCCGGATCTATTATATTCTGAGGCATAGAAGATCCGGTTGTTGGGATAACGGATCTCAGCCCTGCATTTTATGATATGAATTTCTATAGAGAGTTCGAATAGAACGTTAACCTTAATCGCTACGGCGCAAGCAATTCAAATCCACACCTTCTACTATATTCCTCGATTCTCCTTGGACGAAGTCTAGGCTTCGATCTCTCAAGGTTTACCTCTCCTTATAGCTCCAAAAATCCAAAACCCTAGCTGGCTCCTTGAGAAAAAACGTTTATCTCTCTCAAACCCTAGGATGTTATTTTTGTTTCTGTGTTCTCGTGTTCGTACGTACATGCCTTGTTATCGACTTTAGGAGAATTAGAATATTTATAGGCTACAGTAGGGATCATGGATAATTAGGTAGGGCCTCCCAATGATATTCTGGGCCATGCCCAATGTCATTAAATATTAATTCAATCCACTAAAGAATTACTATTTGGACTACCTTTCCTAATTCCATAAATTAATTATTTAATACGGCTCCCATATTATTTACTTATTATATTTCCCATGTTTAAGATATCGCATGTCCATTAATTAAAATAATTTATGACAATTAATTTAATCAACATCTTTTATCCTTGATCATTCACTCAACCTTATAATTGTGCAAGAACAAATTTGCGTGCAAGACTAAAGCATAATTATCTTTATGAGCGTTCAAGAGGACATCATCACTCGAATATATTCTTCGGACATGGTTTCCTTTTATAATCAATATATCACTCTGTATATAATGTCATTGCTCAATACATAAATTCGCAATTTAAAATAATTTACTTATTGTATGAATCAAGGCATGTGCATTAAATACAAGTGTCAATCACTATATTCAGATTAAGAACCTAAGCAATAATAATATTGTAGAATCTTAGTTCTACTTTATTGTCAGAATAAAAGAAAGTCTTATTCTACTATTTCGATCCTGTTCAATATACACAAGTATTATTTAATAGTCAAGATAAACTATTTCTAAATAATACTTCAGTCATTCTAGTGGTTTGTCTAACACCACTTAGACTGTGAACCTTTACTATATTATATAAGAAGTCTGACAATCTAATCTGCTGCTATCCCATTTGATATTAGATTGTCTATAACATATAATATACAGACATTGTGAAAACATTTATTCAAGATTCTAAAAAGATTATTATATACTTTCAAACAAATAGTTCAGTATATACCCTAACAATCTCCCACTTATACTTAAGCTGTTCTTTGAGTATATCAATGTTTATTACAATCAATCAACCACCAACTATATAACTATGTGACCAAGTGCCTGACTCCTATCGCTTCCACGTGCTCCTGAAAAGCCTTAGCTGGTAAACTCTTCGTGAAAGGATCTTCCCGGTTATCCTTTGATGCTATATCAGCCACAATAATATCTCCTCGCTTAACGAACTGCCGTATGAGGTGACACTTACGATCTATGTGTTTCGCTACCTTATGGGCCCATGGCTCCTTGGTATTCGCCACAACACCAGTATTATCACAATAAACCTTGATTTTTCGTGACAAATTAGGAACTACATCCAAATCAAGAAGGAAGTTTCAGAACCATATAGCCTCTTTGGCTGCCTCAGAGGCAGCCACATACTCGGCTTCCATGGTTGAGTCTGCAATACATTTCCGCTTCACACTCCTCCATATTACGGCTCCACCGCCCAAAGTAAACACACATCCCGAGGTGGACTTCTCTTATCCTTATCTATCTGGAAATCTAAATCGGTATATCCCAGAGGCAACAAATCCGAGGACCTGTAAACTAACATATACTCCTTAGTTTTACGCAAGTACTTGAGTATTGTTTTTACTGCACTCCAATGTTCCTGTCCTGGGTTAGACTAGTATCTGCTAACCATGCCCACGATAAAACATATATCAGGACTCATACATAGCATGGCATACATTAGGCTTCCACATGTCGAAGAATAAGGAATTGCCTTCAAGTTCTCTATCTCCTTAGGTGTCGAAGGACACTGACTCTTTGATAGAGAAACTCCATACCTAAAAGGTAAATTACCCTACTTGGAGTCCTGCATGTTAAAACGAGCTAATACGTCATCTATGTAGGGCTCCTGAGATAAAGCCAACATCCTTTTCTTGCAATCCCTTATTACTTTGATCCCAAGGATGTATGCCGCTTCACCTAAGTCCTTCATTTTAAATTATTTGAACAACCATGTCTTTATTAAAGACTGCATCTTAATATTGTTTTCAATGAGTAAAATGTCATCAACATATAGCACTAGAAAAACCACTATATTTCCCTCACATCTTTTATACACGCATGCTTCGCTTAAACTTTGATCAAACCCATACGACTGGGTTGCCTGATCAAAATGAATGTTCCGATACCTAGAAGCTTGTTTAAGACCGTAAATAGACTTCTTAAGCTTACATACAAGATGCTCTTGGCCTTCCTTAATGAATCCCTCTGGTTGCTGCATATAAATGGTTTCTTCAAGATTTCCATTAAGGAAAGTTGTCTTGACATCCATTTTCCAAATCTCATAATCAACATGAGCTACTATAGATAAAAGAATACGGATTGACTTAAGCATGACCACTGGCAAAAAGGTTTTCTCATAATCGATATCTTCTTTCTGAGTATACCCTTTCGGAACAAGTCTTGCTTTCCAAGTTTCACCTTTTTATCTGATCCCCTCTTTTTCTTGTAGATCCACTTACATCCAATGGGTTTTACACCTTTGGGTGGATCCATGAACTCCCAGACCTGATTAGAATACATCGATTCCATCTCAGATTCCATTGCCTTTTGCAAAAGATCTGCATCTTTGCCTTGCAGTGCATCTTCGTATGTCCAGGGATCATCATCATGTTCACCAGAGACCAAGTCTGAAGTCTCTCCCAACACATGAATCTTTAGGCTGACGAACAACCCTCCAACTACGACGAGGCACTGGTACGGTATTAGTGACAGGTTGTTCATTTTGTTGTGGTTGTTCTACTTGTACTATCGGTTTCTGGGTATTATCTGTCCCTCCCACTAGTTCCTCTAAAACGAAACTACTCATGGGTTTGTGATTTATTATATAGTCTTGCTCTAAGAATCTAAAATTGGTACTTACAATGACATCCCGATTCTTCGGACTATAAAATAAATAACCTTTCTTTCCTATGGGGTAGCCTACAAACAACCTTACTTCTGTACGAGATTTTAACTTAGTCACGTTTATGTTCAGCACATGTGCTGGACAACCCCATATCCGAATGTGTCTTAAACTCGGTTTGTCCCCGGTCCACAATTCTAAGGGGGTTTTAGGAACCAATTTAGAAGGTACTAGGTTCAGAAGATAAGTTGATGTTTCTAAGGCATGTACCCAAAATGACTTGGGTAAATCTGAATAACTCATCATCAACCTAACACTCTCTAAAAGAGTTCGGTTCCTTCTTTCTGCTGCACCATTTTGCCGGGGTGTGCCTAGTGCAGTCAAATGGGATTCTATCCCATTATTTGATAAATATTCCCTAAATTCTCCAAGCAAGTATTCGCCACCACGATCTGATCGTAGTGACTTGATACTTTTAGCAAGTCGCTTCTCCGTTTTAGCTTTGTACTCTTTGAACTTCTCAAAGCACTCAGACTTACGGCTCAACAAATAAACGTACCCATATCTAGAATAATCGTCAATAAATGTGACGAAATACTCATAACCACCTCTTTCTTGGATATTCATGGGTCCACATAAATTAGTGTGAACCAATACTAACACTTCTTTGGCTCTATTCCCCCTTTGCCTTGAAATGCCTATTAGTCATTTTACCTTCCAAGCAAGATTCACAAACTGGAAATGGCTCCACTGTCAATGAGCTTAAAAGCCCGTCTACTACCAGTCTTTGAATCCTTCTCAATTTAATATGACCTAATCTCAAGTGCCAAAGATATGTTTGATTCAAACTAGATTGTTCCTTTCTTTTAATAGATATAGAAGACGTGTTGTTCAATTCCCTATATTGTAGTTGCAGTGCAGGTTGACTAGGATTAATTATATACAAATTGTCTTGTAATGTATCAGAACATATAATTCATTTATTCATCATAATAGAAACATTACGATCCAAACAAACATTATAACCATCTATAACAAGATTAGAAACCGAAATTAGATTTCTTCTAAACGAAGGTACATAAAGACAATTATTCAAAACCAAAATCCTATCGGAACCAAAAGATAAATGAATAACTCCTACTGCAACTACTGCTACTTTCGTAGCATCTCCCATGAACACGTATATCTCACCATCTATAAGCATTCTGGATAGTTGAAATCTCTGCATAGAATTACAAACATGATCAGTGGCTCATGTATCTACACACCAAGTGCTCATAGATATAGCCACTATATATGTTTCTGTAACTAGAGAAAGAGACATACCAGTATTGTTTATCTTCTTGGGAAGAGGATAATCCTGTTTCCAATGACATGACTGCTTGCACCTGAAGCACTTTCCCTTAGGCTTTTTGACACCACCTCAAACTCCCACTCCATTTGCATCTTTCTGTGTTTGATCCTTTTTTTTCTTCTTCTTCTTACCTTTCAGTTTAGAGGAAGAAACTTTCTCAGTCACATTCACTTGAACACTCTGCCGAAATAACCCTTCAGCTGCCTGAAGTTCTGTCAGAAGTTCCGCGAGACTATACAACCTCTTGTTCATGTTGTAATTCAAGCGAAACTGCTCAAAACTCTTAGGCAAGCTCATAAGGATAGTGTCAATCTGGGTTTCCCCGTCAAGTTCAGCACCAAGGATCTCTATCTCATTCAAATGAGACATCATCTTGAGAACATGATACCTTACAGGCGTTCCTTCAGTCATCTGAGTGTTCATTAAAGCCTTCTTGGCTACTTGCCTAGCAACCCTATTCTGATCTCCAAAAAGTTCCTTGAGATTAAAGAGCATATCTGCAGCAGTGGACATAGACTGATGCTGATGCCTGCAAAACAACCGACATTGCTGCCAGAATGTAACATCGCGACATCTCATTAGCCTTAATCCACCACTTATAATACTCTTTCTCATCTTCAGGAGCATCAGCAGCAGGCTGATCTGGCTTGGGTTCATAAGTGCAAAACTTGTACTCTTTAGCGGTCAACACAATGTCCAAATTTCGTTTCCATTCAATATAGTTAAGTCTGGTAAGTTTGTTATCCTTAAGTATGGTGAACAGTGGATTAAACCCCATTGTATCCTGAGAATCATGCATAAAAATATCACATAACAGATAAATGGTGCATTAAATATTAACTATTGGTTCCTCTAACAATTATTAAAATTAATGCACTAACATTTAAACACCCTAAGTTTCTGGTACGTCACGATTGGTGACATGTATACCACCTAAATTTGTTTAAATGTTACTTAGGTCCTACTACTAAATAATACATCGCGTTGGGGTGGTCAATATTATTTTTCATAGCTAAATGTATACCATTATCAATTCTTAAATCATAATTATACCAGATGCCATCAAATGATATCTTATAATTATCTGAAATCTATGAAACTTGGTAAGCCACGATGGGCGACATGTATACCTTCCAATATTCGTTATTAATTTAAAAAGTTTGTTCTAGTAATCTCCTTGAAATTCTAGACACCATAAATTACATGTCACGATGGGTGACGTATATATAATTTATATTTGTCTCTATGTTAAATTACATACAAACAATAATGGAGACCATAGGATTTTATTTTATATCAATTCCCTCTCCCACTTAGTATTTACTTTGAGGATTTTAATCTAGATGCATCGTCCTACGTTATTTCTTCGAATTCCACATGTAATATGTAAATAACAAAGAACACATAACATAGCAGAATACTCGCATAATTAAAGCATTTAAAACATTCCTATGTCCATTTCATTCTAGCATGTTGGGGTTAGTATCACATGGCATAATAACACAGATAAGAAACATATAGTAGCAATAATCAAGATTAGCAGAAACTAATAAACCACATTCACTATTATGGCCTCATATAAGCTGATCAACGGATGTCTTGATCAACAGATCCTGATCAACTGATGTCTTGATCAATGGATGTCCTGATCAATGGATGTCCTTATCAACGGATGTCCTGGTCAACAGATGTCCTCAAATTCATCCTTCGAAAATTTCTAAAAATCTTCGAGAGCCCGGTTGAACGCCTAAACAACATCAGAATGACTTGAAAACTGGATCAATAGATCTTCAGATGTATTATATCATCTTCCTCTCGTTCTACCATTTCTGAAAAGGTATTGTAAGCCCAAATCCGACATCGTATGCAAAATCTACAGCCAAAACAGCAAAGCTCCCCGAAAATAGAATGCAGCAGCGGAAAATCTCTGTTTCTTACAGCTTCGTTGATCGAACAATTACATACAACTTAATACAGCTGAATAAGCCTATTATATTATATCAGATCATAACCTTGATCAGTTACAAATTGAGACTACAAGATTACAAAACCATAATAGAAAAGACTATCATGATCAACCCTCGTGATTTACAACAAAACCATGATAAACCACGTGAGATCTTGACCATAATAAAATAACCACGATTAAACCATATGGGATCTAAACACATAATTAAAATATGGCCATAATAGTAAATAACAATATGCATCACATAATCAATACAAGTATACCACTATATACATGTATATATAATTATGACATGGACTTCATATCATAAAACGCATAACCTAGAACCAGGCTCTGATGCCAATTGTTGGGACAATGGATCTCGGCCCTGCGTTTTATGATATGAATTTCTATAGAGAGTTCGAACAGAATGTTAACCTTAATCGCTACGGCGCAAGCGATTCAAATCCACATCTTCTACCGTATTCCTCGATTATCCTTGGACGAAGTATGGGATTCGATCTCCCAAGGTTTACCTCTCCTTAAAGCTCCAAAAATCCAAAACCCTAGCCGGCTCCTTGAGAAAAACATTTGGCTCTCTCAAAACCTAGGATGTTATTTTCGTATCTGTGTTCTCGTGTCCGCACGTACATGCTGTGTTATCGGCTTCAGGAGAATTAGAATATTTATAGGCTACAGTAGGGATCATGGATAATTAGGTCGGGCCTCCCAATGACATTCTGGGCCATGCCCAATGTTATTAAATATTAATTCAATCCACTAAATAATTAATATTTGCACTACCTTTCCTAATTCCGTAAATTAATTATTTATTACGGCTCCCATATTATTTGCTTGTTAAATTTCCCATGTTTAAGATATCACATGTCCATTAATTAAATTAATTTTTGACAATTAATTTAATCAACATCTTTTATCCTTGATCATCCACTCTACCTTACCTTATAATTGTGGAAGAACAAATCTGCCTACAGGACTATAACACAATTATCTTTACGAGCGTTCAAGAGGACATCATCACCCGAATATATTCTTCGGAAACGGTTTCCTTTTATAATCAATATCTCACTCTGTATATAATGTCATTGCTCAATATACACAAGTATTATTCAATAGTCAAGATAAACTATTTCTAAATAATACTTCAGTCGTTCTAGTGGTTTGTCTAACACCACTTAGACTGTGAACCTTTACTATATTATATAAGGAGTTTGACAATCTAATCTTCTGTTATCCCATTTGATACTAGATTGTCTACAATATATAATATACAGACATTGTGAAAACATGCATTCAAGATTCTCAAAAGAATATTATATACTTTCGAATGAATAGTTTAGTATATACCCTAACAGCGGCCTCCTACTCGATATTCTGAGTAGAGCCGGATCGAGTGGTGGAACATTTCTGCTTTGTCTTGGAGGCGCCACCCAGACTACGGAGAGCAGAACTGTAAGCATTGGAAGCCATGATCGCAATGTAGGCCAGATTGTAGAAAGGAAAACCTGAAACACGGAAAAAAATTCAAGTGAAAATAAGGAAAATAAAGATAACAGTCCGGACTACAGTACAAAACAAGTATATGAAATCTTACATCCAATTTCAATAATTTCTTGTAATCGATAAAAGTATTCCAGGTCATTTGGAAACCGAGACTTCAATAAAAATCAAAAACCTGTTGGAGAGCTTCCCCTTGCAGGATTGGAGGTCTAAAATCAATATATATTCCTTATATAGCAATATAAGAAAGATAGTACAAATCTATACCCTTAAGCAAAATAACCTCTCCATTTCAATACTTCAAGGAAGTTTGCTTGATAACCGATTTCACGAGACCCGGGCCATACCCACACTTCATAGTCAGGAATCACAGCTCAAATAGAGTCTTCATGATAGATTTGACTAAGGCAAATAACTGATGGAAAAACTTATAGGTGGCCTGATATCCGGAGTTATTATAACAAGCCAAGAACCAAGTCATCCAGTTGATCCCATTCAAAGTAAATTTCATTGGGGAAATCTTATAGATATATACAAATATGTTTAACTTATAGATGGCAGTTAGAATTCCACTCAGACCTCAAATGTTCCAGCCAAACCAGTACAAAACGTCAGCATATCGGGGATAGATCCTCTCCCTGGGTTCAGGCCACCTCCACTCAATGTTAGCGGACAGTTGAATAGCAGCTCGGACAACAGTATCCATTTCAATCGGGTCTATATTAGAAAATTTGTTCTTCAAATGGTAAGAGTCCTTGCTTACAATCATTCAAGAGAACTTCCGATTGAAATCCGCCGGAGCATATGGCTTGGAGTGGCTATTGGATTGTTTGTCCTCAAAAGCACAATTTATACTCCTATAGTAGAATCAAGAATGTGTGGTCTACAACCTGGGTCTTGGTCAAGAAGTGATACTTTCCTTCGGTCCAGTAACCATCCGGAGTAAAAGGAATTTATAACGACCCCAAATCCGGGATTAGGAATCTGGGTCATTACACAATCATTGAAAGAGATATGTCCTAAGTCCAATCATGTATGAGGATTTAGGAATAACTTTTATGTAATCTGTTTTGATTTCATTGATATTAATAAAAGGCTTGTTTTGTTTTTATTGCGGGCTCTATCAATTTAAATGTTTAAATAAGATATACCACAGTTTAGAGTAAAGCTTTTTATGGATTGTGATGAGATCATAATAATGAGACCTAAAAGATGATAACTCTAAATTTAAATAGTTCCTGGTCGTAGGATTACTAACTGGTAATTAATAATCCGCAAAGATCGGTACATACTATGCTTGCTTCATTATGAAGGATGTCTGTTCTCATAGATATTTGTGTGGTGACACTATAGCTAGTATGTAGGTGCTTATTATAGAATAAGTTCACTGAAAATGACTCACACAGCTGAACAACTGATGGAGTTCACTCACGTGTCAGCAGTTGTTCACATAGTGATAGTTGTACAAGTATCCTTAGACTTGAGGTCATCATAGTCATCTTGTGTACACTGAACTATGCTTTGGTTTAGTTCTTAGTCTCAAGGGACAATTATAAGGGCTCTACTGGTTAAGGAATTTGTACACGAAGATAGTGTATGATCAATAAAGGATCTACCCCTTCCAGTGTAGGAAGAGAATGTTCAATGCTGATCCACTTATGTTAGTTCAGGAATCTCTGGCCAGAGTGAATGAAATTAGAAATGAGTTTCTAATTTACATTAAATAGAACTAAGCATAGTGAATGGGAAAGCAAGTGATTAAATAAGATAGGCTTGACACAAGTTTCATGCCTTGTATTTAATCGTGACATTGCAGGTTAGAAGGAATTAATTATATGGTAACTACTCACTGAATAGGTTCTTGGTATTCTAAGCAGTGAATTCGCATTATCCGGATAATCGCGATATGCTGAGAAGTATCCCTCACGATGTAGAATAATTATGACTAATTATTTAATCATATTTAATGAATTAGAGAATTTATATAAATAATGATTAAATAGTTTTATTATTATTTATTTCTACTACCGGCTTAATATTGAACCTACAGGATCACACCATAAAAGAGAATAATTTAATGGTGGAGGAATTAATTAATAATGGTTGATAATTATTTATTTATGAAATAAATAATTACTTGGCAAATTTAATAATTGATTAAATAAGATTTAATTGATTATAAATTAATTAAGAAAAGGTTCTTAATATTATTAATTAAGAATTTAATTTTTGGAAATTAAATCAAGTGAGAGAATTATTTCTAAAGAGTTTAGAAGAAGGATTAATAATTAAAAGGTGTTTTAATTATTAGTGAGAATAATAAAGGGTTAATAATAATAATATTTTATGGGAAAATTTTCAGCTGAAAATTTTTCCTATAAATATACTATTATAAACCCTATTTTTGCCAAAACCAAAAAGATTTACAAAACCCTAATTCTCTCCGTCTCCTCCTCCTTCATTACATCGTTTTCTTGGTGGATACCGGTGGAGTGCTTCACACTTGAGGAGCAGCTGCTAAGGATCTCCGTTCATCGTTCTTGGATCGTCATTAAAGACCTCCATCTTTCCATTAACGTAAAACTTCTTAAGGTAAACATATTGAACTACGAATTAAATATTATTTTTCGCATGAATCCTGCGGAGGGTTTCGTTTTTTTTAAGATTAAATTTACGTTTTCACTGCGTTTATGTGCTAAAAACCCTTCAATCATCCAATCATATTTAACCTATATTACTTCAATAATCCAACAAATTTACATCACAAACCTCTAATCTCTCACACACACACGTTATAGTCTTAGAAATGATGTACAAGTAACCTCTGTTATTACAAATCAAATGCACTTTCCAGGATCTCACAATATTACTCACAACCTCCATATTATAATCATTACTAATACAATTGGAACCTATCCAACTCTTCTGATCCGCTTGTGGAAAAGCTGTAGAGAGTTTACTAAAAGCCTACGCATGTTCCACGCTTCATCACCGACATACCGGTTATATGTTGTGTTGTGACATTTAAAAGAAAGCAAGAGTGAGCAATAATGATCAACCATGATATGAAACAGTTCGAAAAAATGAATGTTAAATGTAATTGTATATCCTCATATATTATTATATACTCAGGAGAATAACTTTCTTGGAGATAAACACCTCTTTTAAAATATCATCTTTTATTTTCTCAAATATTCTGTGAATACTTTCAGTAAACCCAACACCTAGCCTTGAGTTACAGTACTTCTATCAATTCCAATTAGAAGATTACGACATTCACCGAAACCCCTATTATACGATGGTCAATTATAGAAGAGAAATATATATAATTTTCTATTAGTAGAGGGAAGACTTCCTTACTCCCAATTATCACCTTGGCCGCATTTGGGCATTGTATGCTTCCCCTTTCTCCCGTGTATACTTTTCATACTTCACATATCCATCGGTATTCATGATACCGTCTCATGCGGTAATAATTAGTAGTCTGCCTAGTACACAAAGTATTAGAGTCTACCCCTCCTTTCCCTTTAAGAGTCCTATCATATATTTGAAATTTATTTTTGTTCCTCAAGCGTAATGTTTGTTGATAGGTACATACTGATATATATATGCTTCTGAGAACTGTTCGGGGAAGTATTATAAAAATGTGAGTTGACCATTGTCAAAAGATAAATAATTAATGGGGAGTTTCATTTGACATTATAGTCAAAATAAGATAAAATATTATCTTTGGGAAATTTGCAAGTACTTTAATGACTTTCTGAGATTCATAAATTTTTTTATATTAGGATTTTTGATTTTTAAACCATATATATAAAATATTTAATAATTAATCATAATTATTAAATAATAATATTTTAGAATAAATCCCTTTTAATGAATATTTAAAATAATATTCATTGTATAGGCAATATTTAAAATAAATAATGTTTATTGCTCAAAATAATATGTTTGGGAAAATGTTTGTTAAAACTTAATGTATTTATTATGTCGTAAGGAACATCACGTCCTTACAACATTTGTATTATTATTTAAAATAAATTTATACATTATAATAGCCTCCGGAATACTTCCGAGTTTTTGAATAATCTTTACCGATCGTCTCTCGGTCTAAAATATATCACAGCACGCTACTCGCTAGCGTTATCATATTATACTAGTATAATACTTATACCAATTCATCAACCGTTGAGTAAGTATTCTATCTGAAATTTTAAATGTATTTATATTATGAATAGAAATAAATATATTCAAAATATAATCAATTGTGGAATACTTTCGGGTTTCTAATAAATTTTACCGACCAACTCCCGATCTAAAATATATCATCACACTAGCGATATCATTTCAAATATGGTATTTTACTTTACCAATATCATCAACAATTTCACTAAAAAATATATCTCGACCTTTAAAACAGTTTAAACAGTTCATGCATATATTGTAGTTATTTAAAAACAAGCACAACACAACAGTTCTCAAAGTTTAGGATTTGTAAACTTGCATGAAGTTCAAGGTATGTTCTATGAGTTCCACTCGTTCCGGGTTTTCTAATCAATAGATACCATAATCTTAATTATTATTCTTATCTCATCGACTACTTATAATACTTATAAGTATACACTTTGTAACTTTCATCATTTGACCGACTCGAGATAACTATTAATCCTTGGTCGAAATGGACGGTCAAAGCGGTCTCCTAGAGTTGACTTTCCTGAAAGTTACTATTACGCGACTCACACTCAAACATTTTTAAAAAATTAAAAATTTAATATTTAAATGCAAAACCACCTCAAAGAGCTTCTTGAGTGTTGGTAATATATATCGTAAAAGTTTCAATTTGAAAAAATGAACTTAAATAGGTGAAAAATATTTCAAAAGTTCGGTCAACTACGAATTTTACAATTTGCACCTCGTTCACTAAAACCCCAGTTTCTCTGAAATGTTAACTCAATTGACATACCGTCTTTGAGTGCTTGATCTAGAGAGTGTCTTAAAAAAAATTACTCAAAATAAATTTTTGGGCAGAGGGCAAATATTCCCGAAGCAGCAGTTTTTATGCAGTGGCTATGCTGTGTTATTTTTTAGTGTTCTTACTTTAGGCGACCTCGACTCTGACATTTTTATAAAATAAAAAAAATGAATATCTCAAGCCTAAATTTTACAGAGACCTTCCTCCCTGTCCAGTTAAATTACTCTTTCATTTTTATAATTTTTAACAACATTTAAAGTCCATTTTTATATCCTCAATGTCAGTACCTATAGCAGTTTCGTTTTCCCGACAACGTTTGCAAAAATGGACTTTTCTTCTAAGCCATAAATCTTCTCGACATTATCTTTATATGGTTAAAAACTAGAAAATAATATATTTACAGTCATTTACAGTGATGGTCAAAAATATAAGTTTTACAGTTTAAAAACAAGCTTTAAAATAGTCCTAAATGAGAGCGGACATTACGATGCCTATGCAAGTAACGATTCTCGGTTTTAACTACGTTAAATCCATTTAACAACAACCCAATCATCAAATCCACTAAATTTATTCCAAGGTCAGTTTATTAAATCTATAAAAAATCACCAACATCAACCCATAATAGTTAACCATCAACATCTAATTATTTTTGTAATATCCCATATTTTGAATTTCAGTGTTATTTGAAATTTTGAGAAAAGTTACATATTCAAGATTGGAAAGTTGGTTAGAAGACCCTTAGTGCTTTCTTCTACCGATTCCGAGGACGGAATCCTTATAGGGGCTAGATTGTAATATCCTATATTTTCAGATATTATTATTATTATTATTATTATTTGGAATTGTTTATGTGATTTTTATGTGAATTTTAATGAATTATATGGTAATTGGAGTTGATGTTTTGGATGTTTATATATGATATTCTTTGAGTATTTTAATTTTTATATGTGCATAATAGAATATAAATAATTGTGATATTTTTCTGGTAATTTTTGGACTATTATATGAATATATAATGTTTTGTGGATTTATTAATTATTTTCTGAGTAGTTATAAAACTATTTTATAAAATCGGGAATCGTCCAACTGTTAGGAAATGAATAACACACATGGGGGGGTGAATGTGTTTTTCTGTTTTTGAGCTTTTCTTGAATTTTTATGGTTGAACAAAGTGAATTGAATTAAATCTTGTAGTAAAATGTGTTCATGCAGAAATTAAGCTTGCAGAAAATAAGGAACACAAATCTTCAAAACTCACTTAATTTTATATTAAAATTAAGAATGTTTTGCTACAAAATTTCTAGGCTCTTTGTTGATAAAGAGCTTAGATTCTTCTTGAGAGAGTTACAAGATTTTTATCTAAATTGTTACTCCCGACTTAGGGACCGGTGTTAACTTTATAATTCAGTTTACTGTAGGTTTACACAGTGTACAATAAGACATGCTATTAGCTTTTCTAAAATGTCACTTGTCATTTCTATTTATAGAAAAGTAACTCTTCCATTTCTGGCTTAGAATATCTTTAGCATCCTGTGATTATCTTGATCTTCCTTTGTCAGTTAATCTTCACCATTGATCTTGCACATTCTTCAAGCTGCTTTTTGTAGACTTGGCAATCCAGCTGGTTGGATTGTTTGTTGATTGTTTAGCTTGAATATTGAACTGGTCTGTGATTTTGTACTTTGAGAATTTCACTCGAGATCTCCAATTAGGCATATAGAGATCTTGACAGACTTATCGAGATCTCTAATGCTCTAGTGAATTTGACTTGTATAGGTCTCTGAGTTCTCGAATGAACCTTTAGCTTGTCGAGATCTCTCAGCATCATGTCTTCACTTTTACTTGTCGACATCTTAGAGTTCTCTAGTGAATTTTGACTTATCGATATCTCTGAGTTCTCTAGTGGACTTTGACTTATCGATAACTTAGAGTTCTCTAATGAATGTAGACTTGTCGATAACTCTGAGTTCTCTAATGAAGAAATGACTTGTCGATATCTCCAACCTTCATGTCTTCTTGACTTGTCGATATCTCTCTAAGTTCTCTAGTAGCTTTCCTGGCTTCTCGATAAGTCATTTGGAGTTCTCAAATGACTTCTCTATAACACTAAATCTGTGACTTGTAGAGATCTTGACTTAGAGTATTTTTAACCGAACAGATTTATTCAACTCCAAGCTTCTTCAAAATTCTTCTGAGGCATGATCACCTTGATCTTCTTCCAGATAGAATCATTAGGCTTGATACTGTTTCAGGAAAAAGACTCCAGTCTGCTCCTTTACATTTTTACAGACTTTAAAATGTTACAAAATGTTACAAGTACAAATACAAACTAAGATAACAATACAACTTACTTAGGGTTGTCAATATGACTTAGTCTTGTTAAGATACATGCATGTCTTATATAACACCAACATCAATTGTTTTTGTGTTTTTACAACCCGGAACTCTTCGAAAAACTCCTTCCTAACCTAATCTGGATATTCTGAGCATTTTCCGTGTTTTGACTTTTTCGATCCGGATTACGGTTTGACCCGTACGCGTCCCGACGTACTATTTTCGATACATTAATCATTTCGGTAAATCAATAAAACCCGTATTCTCGAGAGACGGGATATTTTTACATTATTTTCTCATATGGTATTTTATAAGAAGCTCGGTTTTTATAATTATCCAGATCTAATACTAAATTGTATCATTTTCATAGTTACTTAGCGGTTAAGTAATCTATTTTCGGATCCGATATGATACAACGGGATACTTGTTACGTGTTTACAATGTATTTGTATGGGACTATACACAATTTGGGCGCGTGTTTATTAGCGTCTTTATCGAGATACTCGTTTTATCTCATTTTATGTGTATTTGAATGTATTTTATGTGTTTTCGGGGTTTTCTGTTAATTTAGAAAGCGTTTATGTTTTTCAAAAAATAACGGACCGGGACCCCACCGGGACGTCAAAACCCACAAAATTCATGTTTTTATTTTTATAAAATTATCCATATTTCAAATACCCATCATTTTTATATTTTTGAATTATTCGTAATTTTTGAGGAATTTTGATACAAATTTTATATTTTATTATTTTCAAAATTATTCTCCATAATTATTATTTTGGGGCTTAATTATTTTAATTATGGGAATAAAAACACCCTTAATTAATTTTGGGGGTATAATTTATGATTAATATAAATAGAAAATTACAATTACTTTATTTTATTTTATTTTCAGAAATTACTAAATAATACAAAAAAATCAGAAATTATAATTTGGGGGTGAGGGTTGTTCTTGAACAAATTCAATCGATTGGTCCAGTTGCAGAGATCATTTGTTGACGAACTTTATACCAAATCAAAGAGCATTTCACGGCCGTTATTTCGGTATAATTATCTCGATTTAAGATTAAGTAATTTGCAAAATTGAAAGTTATGTAGTTCGTTTTAATTCTTGGACTTTCTGAATTATTGTTGATGCGTTGAATGATTTTGATCATAGGAAATGATTCTAGAAGCCCAGAGCTTCATTTTGATATATGATTTGTTTGAGTTTGATCCTGTTTTAACAAAATCAAATTTTTTCTCCTAGTTTTTTACGATTCAATTTGTGTTCATATCTGTGATTTTTGATTGATATGGTTAGGATAGGTAGATTGTACAATTCCCGGGCATCATTTTTATTATTGGATTGTAGTGTTTGGTTCTGAATCGAAGGTTATCGGGTTTTGGCCGGGAACCTCCGATTTCTCGCCGGTTTTAAAGGTTGTCGGCCGGATTTCTTTGTTTTTAGATCGGGATTTATGTTTATATGCTCGATGATGTTGTTGTTTATGAGGGTTATGTTGCTGGGTTACCTTGGAATGGATTGGGAGTGAAAATCGAATGAAAACGAATTGTTTTGGATTTGTTATAGGAGGCCGGAGCTTCACCGGAAAACGGGAAACCACCGGCCCGTTTTTGGAAAACCCAGATTCCGGCGGTGTTCGACCCGGATCCAGGTGAAGTTCTTGAGGGATCCGGTTAAGGTTAATTATAACCCGGTTTTGATTCTAAGTTCCTCAAAATTTTATTCTGAAAAGTGTTTCTGCCATTTTCTTTTTACTTTTAATTCAAAATCCATTTCTATTTTTCTAAAAAGTATTTCTTTTATTTTCAAAAATCATTTACTTATTATTTATAATTTTAAAAATTATTTACCTAATTGTTTTAAATTCCAAAAATTTATTTCTTTTATTATTTTCAAAAATCCATAATTGTTTTAATTATTTATAATTTGTTTTAATTGATTATTTATAGATTTAATTAATTGGTAATTCATTTAATCAATTAATTTTATTTATAAATAGTTAAATAAAATAAAATAATTTATAATAATTCAAATAAATCCTAAAAATTGGTTTTAAGCTTTTAAAAATTCTATTTTAGTATTTAAAAATCAATTAATATTATTATTAATTGATTTATTCCCATTTATTCTTATGTTACTCATAATAAATAGACCGTTCGTTCGTTTAATACGAAACGAACGCGTATAGACTCAAAAAAATATTTCACTTCTATTAAAAATACTTTCGAGACCTAAATTATTTTGTTTCGAAAGGTCGCTTGTTTTGCAAGTCATTCTGAGTCGATTATTGATCGATAAATCATATTTTTGACCCGATTTTAGTTTAAATGTACCGAGTCGAACCTTTTGACGAACTGAGGCCTGCGTTATATGAAACATGTGATATGTGAGTTATGTGTTTACGTGCTATGTGAATTACGTGCGTATGTGAATCAGAATTCTTGTGTTTGACTGTTGTAATTATGTGTGGGCTATCGTATGGGTAGACGATAGGATTTTGACGTGCAGTTCGTCGAGTAATTATCGTTTAGACGATTGAAATATTATTTTTTAATTATACATATGAGTCTTTCAAGACGACCAGGATCAGATGGAATGGATGAAGACTAGAGTTGATTAGTATGGAATATTGAGTAGCAGCACTACATGAGCAGCAGATCAGAGATTTAGCAAAGTAAAAGACGGTGATGCCTTGAGATGCCAGACTGAGATAATTGCGTGTCTACGAGTGTGACTAATTTTTAAAAACCCAAAGACAAGTATCCCTATCATTACTTATTGTTCAAGTGATATTTATTTTTGAATCCTATTATGCAAATATTGTTTTCTCTATTTTCAGTTCAGAATAGATAAATGTTTTATATATCACTAAATTTAATATTTATCATGCAAGTACTCTCTGCTATTCTATGTTCAAAATAGTTAAATGTTTTGACTTATCAAATTATTTTCTCATATGGTGTTTTATAAGAAGCTCGGTTTTTATAATTATCCAAATCTGATACTAAATTCTATCATTTTATAGTTACTTAGCGGCTAAGTAATCTATTTTCGGATCCGATATGATCCAAAGGGATACTCGTTAAGTGTTTAAAATATATTTGTATGGGACTATACACAATTTGGACACGTGTTTATTAGCGTCTTTATCAAAATCCTCGCTTTATCTCGTTTTATGTGCATTTGAATGTATTTTATGTATTTTCGGGGTTTTCTGTTAATTTAGAAAGCATTTCTGTTTTTCAAAAATTAACGGACCGGGACCCCACCGGGACGTCAAAACCCACAAAATTCATGTTTCTATTTTTATAAAATTATCCGTATTTCAAATACCCATCAATTTCATATTTTTGAATTATTCATAATTTTTGGGGAATTTTGATACAAATTTTATATTTTATTATTTTCAAAATTATTCCCCATAATTATTATTTTGGGGCTTAATTATTTAATTATGGGAATAAAAACACCCTTAATTAATTTTTGGGGGTATAATTTCTGATTAATATAAATAGCAAATTACAATTACTTTATTTATTTTATTTTCAAAAATTACTAAATAATACAAAAAAAATTAGAAATTACAATTTGGGGGTGAGGGTTGTGAAAGGAATATGTCCTAAGTCCAATCGTGTATTAGGATTTAGGAATAACTTTTATGTAATCTGTTTTGATTTCATTGATATTAATAAAGACTTGTTTTATTTTTATTACGGGCTTTATCTATTTAAGTGTTTAAATAAGATATACCATAGTTTAGAGTAAAGCTTTTTATGGATTATGATGAGATCATAATAGTGATACCTAAAAAGATGATAACTCTAAACTTAAATAGTTCCTGATCATAGGATTACTAACTGGTAATTAATAATCCGCAGAGATCGGTACATACTATGCTTGCTTCATTATGAAGGATGTCTGTTCTCATAGACATTTGTGTGGTGACACTATAGCTAGTATGTAGGTGCTTATTATGGAATAAGTTCACTGAACATGACTCGCACAGCTGAACAACTGATGGAGTTCACTCACGTGTCAGCAGTTGTTCATATAGTGATAGTTGTACAAGTATCCTTAGACTTGAGGTCATCATAGTCATCTTGTGTACACTGAACTATGCTTTGGTTTAGTTCTTAGTCTCCAGGGACAATTATTAGGGCTCTTCTGGGTATAGGAATTTGTACACGAAGATAGTGTATGATCAATAAAGGATCTACCCCTTCCAGTGAAGGAAGCGAATGTTCAAGGCTGATCCACTTATGCTAGTTCAGGAATCTCTGGCCAGAGTGAATGAAATTAGAAAGGAGTTTCTAATTTGCATAGAACTACGCATAGTAAATGGTAAGCAAGTGATTGAATTAGATAGGCTTGACACGAGATCCATGCCTTGTATTTAATCGGGACATTGTAGGGTAGAAGGAGTTTATTGTACGGTAACTATTCACTGACAGGTTCTTGGTATTCTAAGCATTGAATTCATATTATCCGGATAGTCGCGATATGTTGAGAAGCATCACTCACGATATAGAATAAATATGATTAATTAATTAATCATATTTAATAAATTAGAGAATTTATATAAATAATGATAAAATAGTTTTATTATTATTTATTTCTACTACCGACTTAATATTGAACCTACAGGGTCACACCATAAAAAGAGAATGATTTAATGGTGGAGGAATTAATTAATAATGGCTAAATAATTATTTATTTGTGAAATAAATAAATAATTGGCAAATTTAATAATTGATTAAATGAGATTTAATTGATTATAAATTAATTAAGAAAAGTTCTTAATATTATTAATTAAGGATTTAATTTGTGGAAATTAAATCAAGAGAGAGAATTATTTCTAAAGTGTTTAGAAAAAGGATTAATAATTAAAAGGTGTTTTAATTATTAATGAGAATAATAAATGGGATAATAATATTATTATTTATGGGAAAATTTCAGCTGAAAATTTTGCCTATAAATACACTATTATAGACCCTATTTTATTCCAACCCACATCGAACCCGAAAACCCAAAAAGTTTGGAAAACCCAATTCTCTCCACCTTCTTCCTCCTCCTTAACATCGTTTTCTTGGTGGATACCGGTGGAGTGCTTCACACTTGAGGAGCAACTGCTAAGGATCTCTGATCGTTGTCTCCGAATTATTTTAAAAGATTAGATTCGATCCCTCGAATTTTTATTCACGATTTATATGCTTTTATTTGGATTTTGTATGTGTAAAAGTGTTTTTTCATGCCCCGCTGCGTTTAAAAATCCAATAATGGTATCAGAGCATAGGTTGTATGCATATAGATCTGTGGTAAAAATTTCAGGATTTTATGTGCTTGTATGAATTAATTATGATTTTTACAAGTTATATTAGGGATTAATTTTGTCTGATAAGAAATCGTTTCTCAGAATAATTTTGAATATTGATCTAGGTTCTACAAGTGTTGTAGATCGTCTGGGTATTTTTTTCATAATTTTATGATGTATAGATTTTTTATTATGAATTTTTGAAGTTGTTACAATTAAATTCGTAATTAAATAATTATATATATATATATAATTGTATGTATGTATATATCTGTATATGCTTGTACTGCTGTTGCTTGCTGTTGTACGGGGAAGAAGAAGACAGACCAGATCAGGGACTGACAGGCGCGGAAATCGATGCGAGAAAAATTATGTCGGCTTCCGGAAAAAAAAAAATATAGGGGTGTAACGCATTCCGGGAATTCGTTACACACCTGTGGCGCATTCACGGAATGCGTTACACACCTGTGGCGCATTCACGGAATGCGTTACACCCTTTAATGGCTTAAAAGGGGTGTAACGCATCACCGGAATGCGTTACAGCCTTAAAAGGGGTGTAACGCATCACCGGAATGCGTTACAGCTCGTCTGTTGATATTAAAATTGATTTTCTGGGAGTTTCGTAACTCCGTTTTGGGCGTGCAATATACCGTTGGATTCGGTTTTTCGAGACGGATCTAATGGAGTGATCAATTTTAGTTTATATAAAAGTTTTGAACTGTTTATATTCCATGAAGTGTTTTAAAGCTATTTTTAACTATTTAAGTTGCTTTTAAATGCTTCATGTGATACATAGAGATGTATAATGCTTAGAATAATGTGCTAGATGATATAACATGCCTACCTTGATGTTTATTCATGTTGATATATGTGATATATGCTTAGTTTATCATGAGATGATAGATTTAGGTGAACTTAAATAAACATAAGGCGTTTGTTAGACAACCTAGTATAGTGAAATTGTTTCATAACCTTAATAACAATATTATGAATACAATCATGAGATTCTTGTGTTTATGAAACACGTAATTGAATATGAATTTTTGATATGAGAGAAAGGATGATTCTGTCAACAACAGATTTCTATCTGTAAGAAAGGGTTATTAAGTGACGCCTCTTGACAATGCTCCACCCGATCTGGGAATCGTCTGATTATTGATTATTGATTTGAAATATTTAATTTAAAAGGAAGAATCTCTTTATAATATGATTATGATTTTAATGTAATATAATCCCTCTAAAATTAAATAATATCAAGTAGTAATTGGCCAATGACACAACGGGCTTGTGTCGGTCATAGCCTTCCAACATGGTAGAAAGTAGTTCTTAATTTTGAATCATTGTCGTTTCGTGCCACAGCCGAGGGCTTTGATTTTGAAATAAGAAATACTTGTCTATTACATAGAGATGTGTACATTGAATAAGAATCTAAAGGTCGTTACGTGCCACAACCGTGGGCCTTTGGGGACTGATTCAATAGTACGGAATGTTGGGTTAGACTTGACTTAGAATATTGAGTTTGTCGTGCCACAGCCGTGACTCAATTATTCAAGAGGCTAAAGTTTGATTAGGGAATAACATTAGATGTAATTGACAAGAGTTGTCTGCCTATTGAACATTACAAGGCGTTTCGTGCCACAGCCGGGGTTGTGTAATGGAATGTAGGATCCCTATTCCCACTAGCATTATGAATGCTTAATTTTTCATGTAGGGGGTTGAATAAATTAGGAAAACTAGTGGGAGCCACTTATGAATAAAGACCCGATTCATATAGTGTTTTGAAATGAAATCGAATATTTGCTAAGTGTTGTTATGTGTTTATCATTTACAGATTTACTTTGTACGTTATGTCTTCTGCACTATCACTCAGGAGCATACTAGATGCTCACAAATGACTGGTCCTAATTATGCTGACTGGCTTCGAAACTTGAGAATTGTTCTCAGGATTGAGAAGCTGGAATACGTGATTGACTCACCTAAGCCTACTGAACCTGCTAGCGATGCGCATAATGATGAACATGTTGTGTATCGTAAGTGGATAGATGATGCAAATGTTGCTCAATGCATCATGCTAGCTTCCATGAACATTGAGCTACAGAAGCAACATGAGCATATGGATGCTCACACTATCCTCATGCATCTACAAGAGTTGTATAATGTGGCGGGGAGGACAGCTCGATATGAGATATCGAAGGAGCTGTTCGGTTGTAGGATGTCTGAGGGATCATCTGTGAATGACCATGTACTTAAGATGATCAATTTGATTGAACGTCTTGGACAACTTGGTTTTGCCATGGATGGGGAGCTGAGCCAAGACTTGGTCTTGCAATCGCTTCTGAGTTCGTTCTCGCAGTTTGTTGTGAACTTTCACATGAATAAGTTGGATGTCAGCCTGCCTGAACTCCACAACATGTTGAAGACTGCGGAATCGAATTTTCCCCTAAGAAGAGTTCTGTTCTTCTAATTGGTGAAGGTTCCAATCCTAAGAAAAGGAAGAGGAACTCTTCCAAGAAGAAGAAAGTAGGTGAGAAAACGCCGGTTCCACCAAAAGCTGAAGACCCCAAGAGCAAAGTTGTTTGCTTTCACTGTAACAAGGTGGGGCACTGGAAGAGGAACTGCAAGGTTTACCTTGCAGAAATGAAGAAGAAGAAGGGTAGTGAGACTACCACTTCTGATTCAGGTATGTTCATGATAGAAGTGAATTTGTCATTTCTACTTGGGTATTAGATACCGCCTGTGGTTCTCAAATCTGCAATTTGTTGCAGGGACCAAGGAGAAGTAGGACTCTTGAGGAAGAGGAGGTGATTCTACTGATGGAAATGGCGCAAGAGTTGCTGCTGAAGATGTAGAATCATTTCATTTACATAGGCCTACGGGCAAGACTATTGTTTGAAATAATTGTTATTTTGTTCCCTCGATTGTGAGGAATATTATTTCCATGTTAGACTTGGCTGGATTTTCATTTATTATTGAGAATAATGAATGTTCTATTCTTAGAGATAATATTCTTTATGGACGTGGTGCTTTAAATAATGGTCTGTATGTATGTGACATAATTTGTTTCAGATTGAACAAACTAATAAAAGAAAAGGGATGATGAAAATCTCACTTTATAGTGGCATTGCAGTCTCCATTTAGTAGACATAGAGAGAGGGCTGCAAATTTGCTAGGAATGGTACACACAGATGTATGTGGACCAATGTCTACGCAAGCCATGGGTGGATTTTCATACTTCATTACTTTCATAGATGATAGATCTGGATTCGGATATGTGTTTGATGAAACACAAGTCTGAGGCCTTTGAAAAGTTCAAAGAGTATAAGTATGAAGTGGAGAAACAACCAAACATAGTATTATAATTCTTCGATTAGATCGAGATGGTGAATACTTGAATGGAGAGTTTCTGGATTATCTCAAAGTAAATGGTATAGTCTCCTAGTGGACTCCTCCAGATTGGTATCTGAAAGGAGAAATCGAACTTTGTTAGACATAGTTTGGTCCATGATGAGCTATGCAAATCTTCCAGTATTCTTATGGGGTTATGCATTGGAAACCTCAGCATATTTATTGAATAAGGTGCCTTCCAAAATCTGTTCCTCAAACTTCGTATGAGATATGGAAAGAAAGGAAACCGAGTCTTAAACAAGTTAAGATTTGGGGATGTCCAGCTTATATCAAGAAAGTTGACCAGATAAGATGGAATATCGATCCGTAAAATGTAGTTTTGTGGGATATCCTAAAGAGACTTTAGGGTATTACTTTTACACCGATCATCGGGTGTTTGTCTCCAGACATGCTACCTTCTTGGAAAAGGAGTTTATCCTTGAAGGAAACAGTGGGAGCAAAATTGAACTTGATGAAGTTCAAGAAGCACAAACTACTACAGATCGAGTGGAAACACCTGTTCTGACTGAACAACCTTTTATGGAACAGCCCATTCATAGGTCAGGGAGAGTGTCTCGCCAACCTGAGAGGTAATATGGCCTTGTCATTGAGAATGACAATGAGTTGTCGATCATTAATGATGACGATCCTGTGACCTATAATGAGGCTATGAGTAGTGTTGACTCAGAGAAATGGCATAGTGCCATGAAATCCAGAATGGAATCTATGTATACGGTATACAAAAGATAGATTATAGTAGATGGCCAGGTGGAGACCTTTAAGGCCAGGCTTGTGGCAAAAGGATTCAAACAAAGGCAATGGATAGACTTTGATGAAACCTTTTACCTGTAGCCCTGTTAAAATCAGTTCGGATTTTGCTTGCGAATGCTGCTTACTGTGACTATGAAATCTGGCAGATGGCCAGATGGTTTTCTTTCCAAGGGAAATGAAAACCTAGTGTGTAAGCTGCTGTGAACCATATGTGGTTTAAAGCAAGCTTCCCGAAAGATGGAACATTCGTTTTGATGAGACAATCAAAGAGTTTGATTTTATCAAAAACACAGATGAACCATGCGTCTACAAAAGGGTTAGTGGGAGCGCGTTAACATTTCTTATATTGTATTGAATTAGAGTTGACACAAATAACAACATAGAAGACACACTTAAAAAGCTACTTTATGAAAGTCATTTTGATCGTCAAGATGGGTATTAGATACCAGAGTGATTGGCTTTAGTACAAGTGGGAGATTGAAAGGAATATGTCCTAAGTCCAATCGTGTATTAGGATTTAGGAATAACTTTTATGTAATCTATTTTGATTTCATTGATATTAATAAAGACTTGTTTTGTTTTTATTACGGGCTTTATCTATTTAAGTGTTTAAATAAGATATACCATAGTTTAGAGTAAAGCTTTTTATGGATTATGATGAGATCATAATAGTGAGACCTAAAAAGATGATAACTCTAAACTTAAATAGTTCCTGATCATAGGATTACTAACTGGTAATTAATAATCCGCAAAGATCGGTACATACTATGCTTGCTTCATTATGAAGGATGTCTGTTCTCATAGACATTTGTGTGGTGACACTATAGCTAGTATGTAGATGCTTATTATGGAATAACTTCAATGAACATGACTCGCACAGCTGAACAACTGATGGAGTTCACTCACGTGTCAGCAGTTGTTCACATAGTGATAGTTGTACAAGTATCCTTAGACTTGAGGTCATCATAGTCATCTTGTGTACACTGAACTATGCTTTGGTTTAGTTCTTAGTCTGCAGGGATAATTATTAGGGCTCTTTTGGGTATAGGAATTTGTACACGAAGATAGTGTATGATCAATAAAGGATCTACCCCTTCCAGTGAAGGAAGCGAATGTTTAAGGCTGATCCACTTATGCTAGTTCAGGAATCTCTGGCCAGAGTGAATGAAATTAGAAAGGAGTTTCTAATTTGCACAGAACTACGCATAGTAAATGGTAAGCAAGTGATTGAATTAGATAGGCTTGACACGAGATCCATGCCTTGTATTTAATCGGGACATTGTAGGGTAGAAGGAGTTTATTGTACGGTAACTATTCACTGACAGGTTCTTGGTATTCTAAGCAGTGAATTCATATTATCCGGATAGTCGCGATATGTTGAGAAGCATCACTCACGATGTAGAATAAATGTGATTAATTAATTAATCATATTTAATAAATTAGAGAATTTATATAAATAATGATAAAATAGTTTTATTATTATTTATTTCTACTACCGGCTTAATATTGAACCTACAGGGTCACACCATAAAAAGAGAATGATTTAATGGTGGAGGAATTAATTAATAATGGCTAAATAATTATTTATTTATGAAATAAATAATTAATTGAAAAATTTAATAATTGATTAAATGAGATTTAATTGATTATAAATTAATTAAGAAAAGTTCTTAATATTATTAATTAAGGATTTAATTTGTGGAAATTAAATCAAGAGAGAGAATTATTTCTAAAGTGTTTAGAAAAGGATTAATAATTAAAAGGTGTTTTAATTATTAATGAGAATAATAAATGGGATAATAATAATATTATTTATGGGAAAATTTCAGCTGAAAATTTTGCCTATAAATACACTATTATAGACCCTATTTTATTCCAACCCACATCGAACCCGAAACCCAAAAAGTTTGGAAAACCCAATTCTCTCCACCTTCTTCCTCCCCCTTAACATCGTTTTCTTGGTGGATACCGAAGGAGTGCTTCACACTTGAGGAGCAACTGCTAAGGATCTCTGATCGTTGTCTCCGAATTATTTTAAAAGGTTAGATTCGATCCCTCGAATTTTTATTCACGATTTATATGCTTTTATTTGGATTTTGTATGTGTAAAAGTATTTTTCCACGCCCCGCTGCATTTAAAAATCCAATAATGGTATCAGAGCATAGGTTGTATGCATATAGATCTGTGGTAAAAATTTCAGGATTTTATGTGCTTGTATGAATTAATTATGATTTTTACAAGTTATATTAGGGATTAATTTTGTCTGATAAGAAATCGTTTCTCAGAATAATTTTGAATGTTGATCTGGGTTCTACAAGTGTTGTAGATCGTCTGGGTATTTTTTTCATAATTTTATGATGTATAGATTTTGTATTATGAATTTTTGAAGTTGTTACAATTAAATTCGTAATTAAATAATTATATATATATATATATAATTGTATGTATGTATATATCTGTATATGCTTGTACTGCTGTTGCTTGCTGCTGTACGGGGAAGAAGAAGACAGACCAGATCAGAGACTGACAGGCGCGGAAATCGATGCGAGAAAAAATTCTGTCGGCTGCCGGAAAAAAAAAAAATAGGGGTGTAACGCATTCCGGGAATGTGTGGCGCATTCCCGGAATGCGTTACACCCTTTAATGGCTTAAAAGGGGTGTAACGCATCACCGGAATGCGTTACAGCCCGTCTGTTGATATTAAAATTGATTTTTTGGGAGTTTCGTAACTCCGTTTTGGGCGTGCAATATACCGTTGGATTCGTTTTTTCGACACGGATCTAATGGAGTGATCAATTTTAGTTTATATAAAAGTTTTGAACTGTTTATATTCCATGAAGTGTTTTAAAGCTATTTTTAACTGTTTAAGTTGCTTTTAAATGCTTCATGTGATACATAGAGATGTATAATGCTTAGAATAATGTGCTAGATGATATAAAATGCGTACCTTGATGTTTATTCATGTTGATATATGTGATATATGCTTAGTTTATCATGCGATGATAGATTTAGGTGAACTTAAATAAACATAAGGCGTTTGTTAGACAACCTAGTATAGTGAAATTGTTTCATAACCTTAATAACAATATTATGAATACAATCATGAGATTCTTGTGTTTATGAAACACGTAATTGAATATGAATTTTTGATATGAGAGAAAGGATGATTCTGTCAACAACAGATTTCTATCTGTAAGAAAGGGTTATTAAGTGACGCCTCTTGACAATGCTCCACCCGATCTGGGAATCGTCTGATTATTAATTATTGATTTGAAATATTTAATTTAAAAGGAAGAATCTCTTTATAATATGATTATGATTGTAACGTAATATAATCCCTCTAAAATTAAATAATATCAAGTAGTAATTGGCCAATGACACAACGGGCTTGTGTCGGTCATAGCCTTCTAACATGGTAGAAAGTAGTTCTTATTTTTGAATCATTGTCGTTTCGTGCCACAGCCGAGGGCTTTGATTTCGAAATAAGAAATACTTGTCTATTACATAGAGATGTGTACATTGAATAAGAATCTAAAGGTCGTTACGTGCCACAGCCGTGGGCCTTTGGGGACTGATTCAATAGTACGGAATGTTGGGTTAGACTTGACTTAGAATATTGAGTTTGTCGTGCCACAGCCGTGACTCAATTATTCAAGAGGCTAAAGTTTGATTAGGGAATAACATTAGATGTAATTGACAAGAGTTGTCTGCCTATTGAACATTACATGGCGTTTCGTGCCACAGCCGGGGTTATGTAATGGAATGTAGGATCCCTATTCCCACTAGCATTATGAATGCTTAATTTTTCATGTAGGGGGTTGAATAAATTAGGAAAACTAGTGGGAGCCACTTATGAATAAAGACCTGATTCATATAGTGTTTTGAAATAAAATCGAATATTTGCTAAGTGTTGTTATGTGTTTATCATTTACAGATTTACTTTGTACGTTATGTCTTCTGCACTATCACTCAGGAGCATACTAGATGCTCACAAATGACTGGTCCTAATTATGCTGACTGGCTTCGAAACTTGAGAATTGTTCTCAGGATTGAGAAGCTGGAATATGTGATTGACTCACCTAAGCCTACTGAACCTGCTAGCGATGCGCATAATGATGAACATATTGTGTATCGTAAGTGGATAGATGATGCAAATGTTGCTCAATGCATCATGCTAGCTTCCATGAACATTGAGCTACAGAAGCAACATGAGCATATGGATGCTCACACTATCCTCATGCATCTACAAGAGTTGTATGATGTGGCGGGGAGGACAGCTCGATATGAGATATCGAAGGAGCTGTTCGGTTGTAGGATGTCTGAGGGATCATCTGTGAATGACCATGTACTTAAGATGATCAATTTGATTGAACGTCTTGGACAACTTGGTTTTGCCATGGATGGGGAGCTGAGCCAAGACTTGGTCTTGCAATCGCTTCCGAGTTCGTTCTCGCAGTTTGTTGTGAACTTTCACATGAATAAGTTGGATGTCAGCCTTCCTGAACTCCACAACATGTTGAAGACTGCGGAATCGAATTTTCCCCCTAAGAAGAGTTCTGTTCTTCTAATTGGTGAAGGTTCCAATCCTAAGAAAAGGAAGAGGAACTCTTCCAAGAAGAAGAAAGTAGGTGAGAAAACGCCGGTTCCACCAAAAGCTGAAGACCCCAAAAGCAAAGTTGTTTGCTTTCACTGTAACAAGGTGGGGCACTGGAAGAGGAACTGCAAGGTTTACCTTGCAGAATTGAAGAAGAAGAAGGGTAGTGAGACTACCGCTTCTGATTCAGGTATGTTCATGATAGAAGTGAATTTGTCATTTCTACTTGGGTATTAGATACCGCCTGTGGTTCTCAAATCTGCAATTTGTTGCAGGGACCAAGGAGAAGTAGGACTCTTGAGGAAGAGGAGGTGATTCTACTGATGGAAATGGCGCAAGAGTTGCTTCTGAAGATGTAGAATCATTTCATTTACATAGGCCTACGGGCAAGACTATTGTTTGAAATAATTGTTATTTTGTTCCCTCGATTGTGAGGAATATTATTTCCATGTTAGACTTGGCTGGATTTTCATTTATTATTGAGAATAATGAATGTTCTATTCTTAGAGATAATATTCTTTATGGACGTGGTGCTTTAAATAATGGTCTGTATGTATGTGACATAATTTGTTTCAGATTGAACAAACTAATAAAAGAAAAGGGATGATGAAAATCTCACTTTATAGTGGCATTGCAGTCTCCATTTAGTAGACATGGAGAGAGGGCTGCAAATTTGCTAGGAATGGTACACACAGATGTATGTGGACCAATGTCTACGCAAGCCATGGGTGGATTTTCATACTTCATTACTTTCATAGATGATAGATCTGGATTCGGATATGTGTTTGATGAAACACAAGTCTGAGGCCTTTGAAAAGTTCAAAGAGTATAAGTATGAAGTGGAGAAACAACCAAACATAGTATTATAATTCTTCGATTAGATCGAGATGGTGAATACTTGAATGGAGAGTTTCTGGATTATCTCAAAGTAAATGGTATAGTCTCCTAGTGGACTCCTCCAGATTGGTATCTGAAAGGAGAAATCGAACTTTGTTAGACATAGTTTGGTCCATGATGAGCTATGCAAATCTTCCAGTATTCCTATGGGGTTATGCATTGGAAACCTCAGCATATTTATTGAATAAGGTGCCTTCCAAAATCTGTTCCTCAAACTTCGTATGAGATATGGAAAGAAAGGAAACCGAGTCTTAAACAAGTTAAGATTTGGGGATGTCCAGCTTATATCAAGAAAGTTGACCAGATAAGATGGAATATCGATCCATAAAATGTAGTTTTGTGGGATATCCTAAAGAGACTTTAGGGTATTACTTTTACACCGATCATCGGGTGTTTGTCTCCAGACATGCTACCTTCTTGGAAAAGGAGTTTATCCTTGAAGGAAACAGTGGGAGCAAAATTGAACTTGATGAAATTCAAGAAGCACAAACTACTACAGATCGAGTGGAAACACCTGTTCTGACTGAACAACCTTTTATGGAACAGCCCATTCATAGGTCAGGGAGAGTGTCTCGCCAACCTGAGAGGTAATATGGCCTTGTCATTGAGAATGACAATGAGTTGTCGATCATTAATGATGACGATCCTGTGACCTATAATGAGGCTATGAGTAGTGTTGACTCAGAGAAATGGCATAGTGCCATGAAATCCAGAATGGAATCTATGTATACGGTATACAAAAGATAGATTATAGTAGATGGCCAGGTGGAGACCTTTAAGGCCAGGCTTGTGGCAAAAGGATTCAAACAAAGGCAATGGATAGACTTTGATGAAACCTTTTACCTGTAGCCCTGTTAAAATCAGTTCGGATTTTGCTTGCGAATGCTGCTTACTGCGACTATGAAATCTGGCAGATGGCCAGATGGTTTTCTTTCCAAGGGAAATGAAAACCTAGTGTGTAAGCTGCTGCGAACCATATGTGGTTTAAAGCAAGCTTCTCGAAAGATGGAACATTCGTTTTGATGAGACAATCAAAGAGTTTGATTTTATCAAAAACGCAGATGAACCATGCGTCTACAAAAGGGTTAGTGGGAGCGCGGTAACATTTCTTATATTGTATTGAATTAGAGTTGACACACATAACAACATAGCAGACCCACTCAAAAAGCTACTTTATGAAAGTCATTTTGATCGTCAAGATGGGTATTAGATACCAGAGTGATTGGCTTTAGTACAAGTGGGAGATTGAAAGGAATATGTCCTAAGTCCAATCGTGTATTAGGATTTAGGAATAACTTTTATGTAATCTGTTTTGATTTCATTGATATTAATAAAGACTTGTTTTGTATTTATTACGGGCTTTATCTATTTAAGTGTTTGAATAAGATATACCATAGTTTAGAGTAAAGCTTTTTATGGATTATGATGAGATCATAATAATGAGACCTAAAAAGATGATAACTCTAAACTTAAATAGTTCCTGATCATAGGATTACTAACTGGTAATTAATAATCCGCAGAGATCGGTACATACTATGCTTGCTTCATTATGAAGGATGTCTGTTCTCATAGATATTTGTGTGGTGACACTATAGCTAGTATGTAGGTGCTTATTATGGAATAAGTTCACTGAACATGACTCGCACAGCTGAACAACTGATGGAGTTCACTCACGTGTCAGCAGTTGTTCACATAGTGATAGTTGTACAAGTATCCTTAGACTTGAGGTCATCATAGTCATCTTGTGTACACTGAACTATGCTTTGGTTTAGTTCTTAGTCTCCAGGGACAATTATTAGGGCTCTTCTGGGTATAGGAATTTGTACACGAAGATAGTGTATGATCAATAAAGGATCTACCCCTTCCAGTGAAGGAAGCGAATGTTCAAGGCTGATCCACTTATGCTAGTTCAGGAATCTCTGGCCAGAGTGAATGAAATTAGAAAGGAGTTTCTAATTTGCATAGAACTACGCATAGTAAATGGTAAGCAAGTGATTGAATTAGATAGGCTTGACACGAGATCCATGCCTTGTATTTAATCGGGACATTATAGGGTAGAAGGAGTTTATTGTACGGTAACTATTCACTGACAGATTCTTGGTATTCTAAGCAGTGAATTCATATTATCCGGATAGTCGCAATATGTTGAGAAGCATCACCCACGATGTAGAATAAATGTGATTAATTAATTAATCATATTTAATAAATTAGAGAATTTATATAAATAATGATAAAATAGTTTTATTATTATTTATTTCTACTACCGGCTTAATATTGAACCTACAGGGTCACACCATAGAAAGAGAATGATTTAATGGTGGAGGAATTAATTAATAATGGCTAAATAATTATTTATTTATGAAATAAATAATTAATTGGAAAATTTAATAATTGATTAAATGAGATTTAATTGATTATAAATTAATTAAGAAAAGTTCTTAATATTATTAATTAAGGATTTAATTTGTGAAAATTAAATCAAGAGAGAGAATTATTTCTAAAGTGTTTAGAAAAAGGATTAATAATTAAAAGGTGTTTTAATTATTAATGAGAATAATAAATGGGATAATAATAATATTATTTATGGGAAAATTTCTGCTGAAAATTTTGCCTATAAATACACTATTATAGACCCTATTTTATTCCAACCCACATCGAACCCGAAAACCCAAAAAGTTTGGAAAACCCAATTCTCTCCACCTTCTTCCTCCCCCTTAACATCGTTTTCTTGGTGGATACCGGTGGAGTGCTTCACACTTGAGGAGCAACTGCTAAGGATCTCTGATCGTTGTCTCCGAATTATTTTAAAAGGTTAGATTTGATCCCTCGAATTTTTATTCATGATTTATATGCTTTTATTTGGATTTTGTATGTGTAAAAGTGTTTTTCCACGCTCCGCTGCATTTAAAAATCCAATAATGGTATCAGAGCATAGGTTGTATGCATATAGATCTGTGGTAAAAATTTCAGGATTTTATGTGCTTGTATGAATTAATTATGATTTTTACAAGTTATATTAGGGATTAATTTTGTCTGATAAGAAATCGTTTCTCAGAATAATTTTGAATGTTGATCTGGGTTCTACAAGTGTTGTAGATCGTCTGGGTATTTTTTTCATAATTTTATGATGTATAGATTTTTTATTATGAATTTTTGAACTTGTTACAATTAAATTCGTAATTAAATAATTATATATATATATAATTGTATGTATGTATATATCTGTATATGCTTGTACTGCTGTTGCTTGCTGTTGTACGGTGAAGAAGAAGACAGACCAGACCAGAGACTGACAGGCGTGGAAATCGATGCGAGAAAAAATTATGTCGGCTTCCGGAAAAAAAAAATAGGGGTGTAACGCATTCCGGGAATGCGTTACACACCTGTGGCGCATTCACGGAATGCGTTACACCCTTTAATGGCTTAAAAGGGGTGTAACGCATCACCGGAATGCGTTACAGCCCGTCTGTTGATATTAAAATTGATTTTCTGGGAGTTTCGTAACTCCGTTTTGGGCGTGCAATATACCGTTGGATTCGTTTTTTCGACACGGATCTAATGGAGTGATCAATTTTAGTTTATATAAAAGTTTTGAACTGTTTATATTCCATGAAGTGTTTTAAAGCTATTTTTAACTGTTTAAGTTGCTTTTAAATGCTTCATGTGATACATAGAGATGTATAATGCTTAGAATAATGTGCTAGATAATATAACATATGCCTACCTTGATGTTTATTCATGTTGATATATGTGATATATGCTTAGTTTATCATGCGATGATAGATTTAGGTGAACTTAAATAAACATAAGGCGTTTGTTAGACAACCTAGTATAGTGAAATTGTTTCATAACCTTAATAACAATATTATGAATACAATCATGAGATTCTTGTGTTTATGAAACACGTAATTGAATATGAATTTTTGATATGAGAGAAAGGATGATTCTGTCAACAACAGATTTCTATCTGTAAGAAAGGGTTATTAAGTGACGCCTCTTGACAATGCTCCACCCGATCTGGGAATCGTTTGATTATTGATTATTGATTTGAAATATTTAATTTAAAAGGAAGAATCTCTTTATAATATGATTATGATTGTAACGTAATATAATCCCTCTAAAATTAAATAATATCAAGTAGTAATTGGCCAATGACACAACGGGCTTGTGTCGGTCATAGCCTTCCAACATGGTAGAAAGTAGTTCTTATTTTTGAATCATTGTCGTTTCGTGCCACAGCCGAGGGCTTTGATTTCGAAATAAGAAATACTTGTCTATTACATAGAGATGTGTACATTGAATAAGAATCTAAAGGTCGTTACGTGCCACAGCCGTGGGCCTTTGGGGACTGATTCAATAGTACGGAATGTTGGGTTAGACTTGACTTAGAATATTGAGTTTGTCGTGCCACAGCCGTGACTCAATTATTCAAGAGGCTAAAGTTTGATTAGGGAATAACATTAGATGTAATTGACAAGAGTTGTCTGCCTATTGAACATTACATGGCGTTTCGTGCCACAGCCGGGGTTGTGTAATGGAATGTAGGATCCCTATTCCCACTAGCATTATGAATGCTTAATTTTTCATGTAGGGGGTTGAATAAATTAGGAAAACTAGTGGGAGCCACTTATGAATAAAGACCCGATTCATATAGTGTTTTGAAATGAAATCGAATATTTGCTAAGTGTTGTTATGTGTTTATCATTTACAGATTTACTTTGTACGTTATGTCTTCTGCACTATCACTCAGGAGCATACTAGATGCTCACAAATGACTGGTCCTAATTATGCTGACTGGCTTCGAAACTTGATAATTGTTCTCAGGATTGAGAAGCTGGAATACGTGATTGACTCACCTAAGCCTACTGAACCTGCTAGCGATGCGCATAATGATGAACATGTTGTGTATCGTAAGTGGATAGATGATGCAAATGTTGCTCAATGCATCATGCTAGCTTCCATGAACATTGAGCTACAGAAGCAACATGAGCATATGGATGCTCACACTATCCTCATGCATCTACAAGAGTTGTATGATGTGGCGGGGAGGACAGCTCGATATGAGATATCGAAGGAGCTGTTCGGTTGTAGGATGTCTGAGGGATCATCTGTGAATGACCATGTACTTAAGATGATCAATTTGATTGAACGTCTTGGACAACTTGGTTTTGCCATGGATGGGGAGCTGAGCCAAGACTTGGTCTTGCAATTGCTTCCGAGTTCGTTCTCGCAGTTTGTTGTGAACTTTCACATGAATAAGTTGGATGTCAGCCTGTCTGAACTCCACAACATGTTGAAGACTGCGGAATCGAATTTCCCCCCTAAGAAGAGTTCTGTTCTTCTAATTGGTGAAGGTTCCAATCCTAAGAAAAGGAAGAGGAACTCTTCCAAGAAGAAGAAAGTAGGTGAGAAAACGCCGGTTCCACCAAAAGCTGAAGACCCCAAGAGCAAAGTTGTTTGCTTTCACTATAACAAGGTGGGGCACTGGAAGAGGAACTGCAAGGTTTACCTTGTAGAATTGAAGAAGAAGAAGGGTAGTGAGACTACCGCTTCTGATTCAGGTATGTTCATGATAGAAGTGAATTTGTCATTTTTACTTGGGTATTAGATACCGCCTGTGGTTCTCAAATCTGCAATTTGTTGCAGGGACCAAGGAGAAGTAGGACTCTTGAGAAAGAGGAGGTGATTCTACTGATGGAAATGGCGCAAGAGTTGCTGCTGAAGATGTAGAATCATTTCATTTACATAGGCCTACGGGCAAGACTATTGTTTGAAATAATTGTTATTTTGTTCCCTCGATTGTGAGGAATATTATTTCCATGTTAGACTTGGCTGGATTTTCATTTATTATTGAGAATAATAAATGTTCTATTCTTAGAGATAATATTCTTTATGGACGTGGTGCTTTAAATAATGGTCTGTATGTATGTGACATAATTTGTTTCAGATTGAACAAACTAATAAAAGAAAAGGGATGATGAAAATCTCACTTTATAGTGGCATTGCAGTCTCCATTTAGTAGACATGGAGAGAGGGCTGCAAATTTGCTAGGAATGGTACACACAGATGTATGTGGACCAATGTCTACGCAAGCCATGGGTGGATTTTCATACTTCATTACTTTCATAGATGATAGATCTGGATTCGGATATGTGTTTGATGAAACACAAGTCTGAGGCCTTTGAAAAGTTTAAAGAGTATAAGTATGAAGTGGAGAAACAACCAAACATAGTATTATAATTCTTCGATTAGATCGAGATGGTGAATACTTGAATGGAGAGTTTCTGGATTATCTCAAAGTAAATGGTATAGTCTCCTAGTGGACTCCTCCAGATTGGTATCTGAAAGGAGAAATCGAACTTTGTTAGACATAGTTCGGTCCATGATGAGCTATGCAAATCTTCCAGTATTCCTATGGGGTTATGCATTGGAAACCTCAGCATATTTACTGAATAAGGTGCCTTCCAAAATCTGTTCCTCAAACTTCGTATGAGATATGGAAAGAAAGGAAACCGAGTCTTAAACAAGTTAAGATTTGGGGATGTCCAGCTTATGTCAAGAAAGTTGACCCAGATAAGATGGAATATCGATCCGTAAAATGTAGTTTTGTGGGATATCCTAAAGAGACTTTAGGGTATTACTTTTACACCGATCATCGGGTGTTTGTCTCCAGACATGCTACCTTCTTGGAAAAGGAGTTTATCCTTGAAGGAAACAGTGGGAGCAAAATTGAACTTGATAAAGTTCAAGAAGCATAAACTACTACAGATCGAGTGGAAATACCTGTTCTGACTGAACAACCTTTTATGGAACAGCCCATTCATAGGTCAGGGAGAGTGTCTCGCCAACCTGAGAGGTAATATGGCCTTGTCATTGAGAATGACAATGAGTTGTCGATCATTAATGATGACGACCCTGTGACCTATAATGAGGCTATGAGTAGTGTTGACTCAGAGAAATGGCATAGTGCCATGAAATCCAGAATGGAATCTATGTATACGGTATACAAAAGATAGATTATAGCAGATGGCCAGGTGGAGACCTTTAAGGCCAGGCTTGTGGTAAAAGGATTCAAACAAAGGCAATGGATAGACTTTGATGAAACCTTTTACCTGTAGCCCTGTTAAAATCAGTTCAGATTTTGCTTGCGAATGCTGCTTACTGCGACTATGAAATCTGGCAGATGGCCAGATGGTTTTCTTTCCAAGGGGTGTAAGCTGCTGCGAACCATATGTGGTTTAAAGCAAGCTTCTCGAAAGATGGAACATTCATTTTGATGAGACAATCAAAGAGTTTGATTTTATCAAAAACGCAGATGAACCATGCGTCTACAAAAGGGTTAGTGGGAGCGCGGTAACATTTCTTATATTGTATTGAATTAGAGTTGACACATATAACAACATAGCAGACCCACTCAAAAAGCTACTTTATGAAAGTCATTTTGATCATCAAGATGGGTATTAGATACCAGAGTGATTGGCTTTAGTACAAGTAGGAGATTGAAAGGAATATGTCCTAAGTCCAATCGTGTATTAGGATTTAGGAATAACTTTTATGTAATCTGTTTTGATTTCATTGATATTAATAAAGACTTGTTTTGTTTTTATTATGGGCTTTATCTATTTAAGTGTTTAAATAAGATATACCATAGTTTAGAGTAAAGCTTTTTATGGATTATGATGAGATCATAATAGTGAGACCTAAAAAGATGATAACTCTAAACTTAAATAGTTCCTGATCATAGGATTACTAACTGGTAATTAATAATCCGCAGAGATCGGTAGATACTATGCTTGCTTCATTATGAAGGATGTCTGTTCTCATAGACATTTGTGTGGTGACACTATAGCTAGTATGTAGGTGCTTATTATGGAATAAGTTCACTGAACATGACTCGCACAGCTGAACAACTGATGGAGTTCACTCACGTGTAAGCAGTTGTTCACATAGTGATAGTTGTACAAGTATCCTTAGACTTGAGGTCATCATAGTCATCTTGTGTACACTGAACTATGCTTTGGTTTAGTTCTTAGTCTCCAGGGACAATTATTAGGGCTCTTCTGGGTATAGGAATTTGTACACGAAGATAGTGTATGATCAATAAAGGATCTACCCCTTCCAGTGAAGGAAGCGAATGTTCAAGGCTGATCCACTTATGCTAGTTCAGGAATCTCTGGCCAGAGTGAATGAAATTAGAAAGGAGTTTCTAATTTGCATAGAACTACGCATAGTAAATGGTAAGCAAATGATTGAATTAGATAGGCTTGACACGAGATCCATGCCTTGTATTTAATCGGGACATTGTAGGGTAGAAGGAGTTTATTGTACGGTAACTATTCACTGACAGGTTCTTGGTATTCTAAGAAGTGAATTCATATTATCCGGATAGTCGCGATATGTTGAGAAGCATCACTCACGATGTAGAATAAATGTGATTAATTAATTAATCATATTTAATAAATTAGAGAATTTATATAAATAATGATAAAATAGTTTTATTATTATTTATTTCTACTACCGGCTTAATATTGAACCTACAGGGTCACACCATAAAAAGAGAATGATTTAATGGTGGAGGAATTAATTAATAATGGCTAAATAATTATTTATTTGTGAAATAAATAATTAATTGGCAAATTTAATAATTGATTAAATGAGATTTAATTGATTATAAATTAATTAAGAAAAGTTCTTAATATTATTAATTAAGGATTTAATTTATGGAAATTAAATCAAGAGAGAGAATTATTTCTAAAGTGTTTAGAAAAAGGATTAATAATTAAAAGGTGTTTTAATTATTAATGAGAATAATAAATGGGATAATAATAATATTATTTATGGGAAAATTTCAGCTGAAAATTTTGCCTATAAATACACTATTATAGACCCTATTTTATTCCAACCCACATCGAACCCGAAAACCCAAAAAGTTTGGAAAACCCAATTCTCTCCACCTTCTTCCTCCTCCTTAACATCGTTTTCTTGCTGGATACTGGTGGAGTGCTTCACACTTGAGGAACAACTGCTAAGGATCTCTGATCGTTGTCTCCGAATTATTTTAAAAGGTTAGATTCGATCCCTCGAATTTTTATTCACAATTTATATGCTTTTATTTGGATTTTGTATGTGTAAAAGTGTTTTTCCACGCCCCGCTGCGTTTAAAAATCCAATAGGTTGTTCTTGAAAAAATTCAATCGATTGGTCCAGTTGCAGAGATCGTTTGTTGACGAACTTTATACCAAATCAACGAGCATTTCACGGCAGTTATTTCGGTATAATTATCTCGATTTAAGATTGAGTAATTTGCAAAATCGAAATTTATGTAGTTCGTTTTAATTCTTGGACTTTCTGAATTATTGTTGATGCATTGAATGATTTTGATTATAGGAAATGATTCTAGAGACCCATAGCTTCATTTTGATATATGATTTGTTTGAGTTTGATCTTGTTTTAACAAAGTCGAATTTCCCCCCTTATTTTTTACGATTCAATTTGTGTTCATATCTGTGATTTTTGATTGATATGGTTAGGATAGGTAGATTGTACAATTCCCGGCTTCATTTTTATGTATGGATTGTAGTGTTTGGTGCTGAATCGAGGGTTATCGGGTTTTGGCCGGGAACCTCCGATTTCTCGCCGGTTTTAATGGCTATCGGCCGGATTTCTTTGTTTTTAGATCGGGATTTATGTTTATATGCTCGATGATGTTAGTTGCTTATGAGGGTTATGTTGTTGGGTTACCTTGGAATGTATTGGGAGTGAAAATCGAATGAAAACGAATTGTTTTCGGTGGCCGGAGCTTCACCAGAAACCGGGGAAACCACCGGCCGGTTTCTGGAAAACCCAGATTCTGGCGATGTTCGACCCGGATCCAGGTGAAGTTCTTAGGGGATTCGGTTAGGGTTAATTATAACCCGGTTTTGATTCTAAGTTCCTCAAAATTTTATTCTGAAAAGTGTTTCTGCCATTTTCTTTTTACTTTTAATTCAAAATTCATTTCTATTTTTCTAAAAAGCATTTCTTTTATTTTCAAAAATCATTTACTTATTATTTATAATTTTAAAAATTATTTACCTAATTGTTTTAAATTCCAAAAATTTATTTCTTTTATTATTTTCAAAAATCCATAATTATTTTAATTATTTATAATTTGTTTTAATTGATTATTTATAGATTTAATTAATTAGTTAATTCATTTAATCAATTAATTTTATTTATAAATAGTTAAATAAAATACAATTATTTATAATTAATTCAAATAAATCCTAAAAGTTGTTTTTATCCTTTTAAAAATTTTATTTTGGTATTTAAAAATCAATTAATATTATTATTAATTGATTTATTCCCATTTATTCTTATTTTACTCATAATAATTAGACCGTTCGTCTGTTTAATACGAAACGAACTCGTATAGACTCAGAAAAATATTTCGCTTCTACTAAAAATACTTTCGAGACCCAAATTCCTTTGTTTCAAAAGGTCGCTTGTTTTGCAAGTTATTCTGAGTTGATTATTGATCGATAAATCATATTTTTGACCCGATTTCAGTTCTAAACGTACCGAGTCGAACCTTTTGACGAAGTGAGGCCTGAGTTATATGAAACATGTGATATGTGAGTTATGTTTTTACATGCTATATGAAGTACGTGCGCATGTGAGTCATAATTCTTGTGTTTGACTGTTTTAATTATGTGTGGGCTATCGTATGGGTAGACGATAGGATTTTGACACGCAGTTCGTCGAGTAATTATCGTTTAGACGATTAAAATGTTATTTTCTAATTATAGATATGAGACTTTCAAGATGATCAGGACCAGATGGAATGGATGAAGACTAGAGTTGATTAGTATGGAATACTGAGTAGCATCACTGTATGAGCAGCAGATCAGAGATTGAGCGAAGTAAAAGACGGTGATGCCTTGAGATGCCAGACTGAGATAATTGTGTGTCTACGAGTGTGACTAACTGCTAAAAACCCAAAGGAAAGTATCTCTATCATCACTTATTATTCAAGTGATATTTATTTTTGAATCCTATTATGCAAGTATTATTTTCTCTATTTTCAGTTCAGAAGAGATAAATGTTTTACATATCGCTTAATTTAATGTTTATCATGCAAGTACTCTCTGCTATTCTATGTTCAGAATAGTTAAATGTTTTGACTTATCAAATTACTGGATCTTAGGTCACACAACACTGTAGAAGGGGGTTGAATATAGTGTTTAATACAATTAAATCAATTTGAAACACAAGTAACAGTAAACAGATATATTCAATATAATAAACTCTGTTATAATGGAACTGTTCTCTCTCAGTGATGAACAAATATCACTAAGAGCTGCTAGGTTACCATGTATGATGTTCTCGATAATGATAACACTTATAGTGTAAACCTATGTCTGTGTTTAAATAGTACACAGTTACAAGATAACTTCTAATTAATAAGGAATATAATTCTGTCTCCTAAAATATATCAATCAGATATCTTATACAAGTCTTCTTATCTTCTAACTCTTTCCATGCATCTCTTCTTTTATTTTAGTCTCGATCTTCTATCCTGTAAATTAGCTTCCTTCCTTAACTGTAAGTCCTCCTGCACTTAAGTTCTGACATAACCTTAAGTTCTGATATGACCTTAAGTTCTGACTTCCAGTAAGTATTGATTCCAGTAAGTACTGATATTTCCTGTTTGTTAAGATCTGAAAACTAAACATGAAACTTATTAGACATAATATCTCAAATATATCTAACAATCTCCTCCAACTTGTAAATTATGCAAAAATATACAAGTTAATAGATTTGATGATGTCAAAAACATTTAAGTTCAAATTCAATGAGAGTTTAATAAGACTATTAACTACAATTTACAGAACATGCAGCTTTACCATCATCACTGGATCAATCTGAATCCATAATGATTCTTAACAAAATCTTTTACAAGCTTATCTTCAGCTTTTCTCAGAACTTCAACTAACTGTGCTTTGACCTGCATCAGTTCTTCATCTTTACTGTCACCAATTTGATAAATGGATTTTATAAGAGCTTGAATTGATGTTCTTTCAAGTCCATCACCAAGTCTGATAACTCTAGGATGTGAAAAGTCTTTATTATAACATAAGCATCTTCCTTTCAGAATAACTTCCACCTTAGTAGAGTTCTTTAGCATAGGAATTTCTCTTCCATCATCTTCAGTAATTATTGGAATGTACCGAGAAGCCTTTGTACCAGAGATTCTGAGAAGATCTCTTATAGCCTTCAAAATGTATTCTGACCATCTTCTTGTAATATCAGATTTTACTTCCAGAAGATAGTGAATATGTTGAAGCTCTCTGACAGACTTCTTTAGCACATCAGTATCAGCTAGTCTGTAAGTTCTTCTATCATTGAGAAATAAGATCAATTTCTCTTTTAGATCATCTTTATCATGAGCATCTATCACAATTTGAGAAGACAGCACTTTGTCAAGGTGCTTTTGTTTGATTTGTTCATATGGTTTATCTGTCAACATGAAAGGATCTCTTAGAGTAACTTCTACTCCTGTTTATATCTTTTCTTCATCAGAACCTAATCCAGCTCTATCTCTAGGTTGCTTGGCTCTCAACCCAAATGTTGCGAGTTGATTAATCATAAGATTGGATTTTGGTTCAACTGGAGTAGCTTTCTTCCATAACAGCTTCTTCTTATCAGTAATTGTCATCTTTTTCAAATCAACTTGATCATTGTCAGTGGTTGATGTCTTGATAGCTTGATCAGAATTTGTTATTTCTTCTGTAGCTTGCTGTTCTTCATTCTGAACAACTTGAGCAGTGTCAGAGGTTGTTTTAGATTCTTCAATTAACTTTCTTCTTTTCAGAATTTGAACAATTTCATCTTCTATCAAATCATCATCATGCATTGTAACTTGATAGACAGAAACAGAAGAACTTATCTTTTTCTGAATCTTTAAAGGTTCACCAGCCTTTTCTTTTCCTTTTGACTTAGGATCAATCTCAGTTTGTGATCTAGTCTTGGACTTTGAAGCCTCATAATTTGACTTTTCCTTGATCACAATGCCTTTTTCCTTAGGCCTTGGAGGTTTCTTTGCATCAGAAGCTTTAGACTTTAGATTTGTCTTCTCAGCTGCAAATCTAGCTTCTTCCTCCTTGAGAGTTTCCAAATCCATTCCTGGATTTTGTTTCAGAAATAATCTTCTAGCTATCTCCTCATCAAGTGTCCGGATTTTAGGATCTTTGTAATAAACAGTAGTCTGCTTCCCCTTTAGCTTCATAGTTTGTAAAAACTTTTGAGAGTCTTTACATCCTGACTGAATCAGGATATCAGAACTTGACATTAGACTTTGCTTATTAGAACTTGACTTCAGACTTTTAACATTCACAGCATCAGAACTTGACTTGTTCTGTGTAGAAGATTTGCTAACATCAGAAATTACTTTCTGTGAAGATTTTCCTTGAACTTTTCCTTGACCTCTATTCTTATCAGAGTTTCCCTGGTCATCACCTTTGTCATCCTTCTTCTTTAGTATTTGAGTAGGTGAGCATTTGGAGGTAACTACCTTCTCCCCCTTTTTGGCATCATCGGGAAGTAAGAGAGAGAAGAAGTTCAACTGAAGATTGGATCTCATCCAATTGAGCTTTCTGAGAAGCTTGATTTTGTAGGACCTTAGTAATTTGGGCATGTTGTTTCTCTTGAATCTTCTCAATGGCTTCAACTTTCTCAAGAGTAGGTCTGATATATCTATTCTTGTCAAGCTTGATCTGTAGATCTAGCTTATCAGCATTTTCCTTTAGTATATCAACCTTAGCATGAGTAATAGAATGTAGACCATGAAGACTTCTTGTACTCATAGCTGTAACCTTGAGTGGAGTCTTGAAATCAGAATTTGACAATAACTCATCAGCTTTGGACACATGCTCTGTCAGAATTTTGATGCTTGGAATAAAATCTGATTCATTCCACTTCTTGGTCCACTCCACACCTCTGTGAGTATCCTCCCAAGGAATAGGTGCATCTTGTTCAACAAATCAACAAATTTCTTTACCAATGCTTCCTTGCCTAGAATGGGAGCTGGAGTCTCAATAGAAACACTGTCTTCAGAACTTGAGGAAGACTCATTATGTTCTGACAGCACTATAGTGTGTGAAGTAACTGGAGATTTAGGGATAACATCATCTAAATTCTGAGCATCAGAATTTATCTCTAGAACTGGTGTAGATGGTATCTCAGCATCTAAGATTGGAGAATTGACTGTAGATGGCTGAGCTGTTGTAGGAGCTTCCAAATAAAGAACAGTTGGAATATGCAGCCTAGTGATATCAATTTCAGGAGTTAATCCTGAACCTTCAACTGTTGTCTCTCTTACCAGAGAAACAGTAGGAGTGATCATTGTATTAGGAACAGTGTCTTGAGCTTTAGCTGGAAGGGCTTCAGTGATAATTGGCTCTTTTGAGATCAGAGATTCCTGATCCCCTTCCTCAGCTTCTGCAGAATCTTCAGATGGAGATTTAGCATTATACCTCTTTGCCCTCATTTTCTTTAGTCTCCATGCCAATGAAGGATTTGCCTTTTCAGCAGAGTTTACAGTTCTTTTCCTCTTCAAAGTATTAGAACTTTGAGCTTCAACATTTACCTGAGGGATTGACCCTTCAGCTTCTGTTTCTTTCTGAAAATTGACATTCTCATCTTCAACTATCACAGATTCTGAAGCATGAACATGTGCTTCAATTGTGTCTCAAATAATCACAATTTATTATTGACCATAATTTTAATCAAAACATTCATCAAGAGATATAGTTCAAATAGATGAAGTAAAGATTAACAGACTACAATAAGAACATTCACATTCACATAATATGAGAGAAATAGAGACAAAATCTTGTAATCAAAGGAAATTTTATTAAAATATCCAAAGAGTACATCCGATGAAATTTATAGATTTCATGCAAAAGATTACAAGATAAGCCTAGTCTAAGATCGTGAACATCAACAACCTTAGTCCTAGAAGAAAACCTATCGACTAGTTCCTCCTGCTGCTGATAAAGAGCACTGCAAGACGGATGATCCGTTCTTGCTGAAGAAGAGCCTCTCTTCGTTCTTCTTCCAAATGATCAAGATGGAGCTGATAGTCCATCAAAAAGAACAAGAGGTTTGTGTGAACCTCTTGTGGAACCAAGCTCCAGATTTCTTCAGGAATGGCGGTGACATGCCATTCCTGTTGCCAGTCATCACAACTAAACTCTATATTGAAATTTTCATAGTTCATAAACATGTTGAAAAGAACCATTTTTGTTTATGAAGGAGAAAAATGATGAGAACTAAAAGAGAGAGAATGAGTTTGTGTGAGAATGGAAGATGATTTGGCTGAGATGAAATGTCGGTTTAAATAGCCAATGGAATACCAAGAGACTCGAGGACTGTTTAACGATTAAGAGTAGAAATACTGATGCCTCGTCTCCCTAGACCGATGTGTAATAATAACAGTCAGTAAAAAATGAAAGCAGGAGTTAATGGGCACGGGAAATAAGTAATAATTACTGTGCACATGCAATTTTTCAAGACAAACACGTTTACCACTAACCCTTAATGATTATGACTATTTTTATCTCACCTAATTATATTCTGATTAAATATGACCGTTCAGTATTTACCACAAATAAGTCAAGTAAATAAATAATGCCACGTAAGCATCAGAGTTTCCATCAGGATTTACATCAGAACTTGACTATTATCAGAACTTAATGGTCATCAGAATATGGCTTCTATACTCAAAAAGTGAATGTTTGTTTCTGTAATTCTTCATACAAATACTGACTTGTTTTCTTCAGAGTTTAATCATCAGAACTTCCATTAGAACTTGTCCTCAGAATTTATGCATATGACACTTAACTATTTGTCAGAAATAACTTTATCACCACAGTAATTTTTATCATTCATATGGAGTGAAAGTGTGTGCATTCAGCAGAATATCATATAAAGATTAAAGTCTGATAAACTTCAGTACATCTTAAAAATAAGGCATAACTAAGAAAAGTGCTTAAAATTTGTCATCAATCATGAAGTCTACTATAGAACAAATTTATGCAGGAGTCCACCTCAACTGTTTGTGCTCATTTTACGCATCTTTTGAAATTCCTTTTTAAAGTGGCTTCTCAGTGTAAGTGAGTCACAACTGCTTATCAGAATTTACACTATTATCAGAGTATTTCTTCAGTATCAGAGAATGTGAAAAGTCACCAAGAAAAATTTATTTGCTTTTCTAATGCATATTACTTAATACCAGCAATGCACTTGGGTCTTCCCTTTCACATATTTACTCTAGATCTCAAAGGAGTGCCTGACTTTTCTTTTCTTTTCTTTTCTTTTAATAAGTGAGGCTTATCAGCATTTAGTTCATCCTTAAGATTTACTGACATCAGAATTTGACAGATAAGAAGCAAGAATCTAGTTTGTGACTTAGTAATAAGATACACAAAGTAAACTTGACTAAGCTCAATATCAGAATTTGCTTGTATTAATAAGTTTCCACATAAACAACTAATTCAAACATGGGATTTCTAGTATGTCAAAGACTACTAGGTCAGCATCTGGCACAATTATCCTTATTGGATTGAATTGTCACAGAACATTCAAAACACTTATCAGAGTATATAGATCCACATCAGATAACAATCAGCATTTAATGAATTTTAATTTAAGCATAGATTACATGAAGATAAGATAATCTGTAAACACTGATCATAAAGTCTGATGCATGAGAACAAAAATTAAGCAGATTTAGAGAAAGAACCTGAAACCATTCCAAGTTTATTTACCAATCTTGTAAAAGTAGCTTCATATAGTGGTTTTGTGAAGATATCTGTTAGTTGTTGATATGTTGGAACAAAATGCAATTCCACTGTTCCTTCCATTACATGTTCTCTTATGAAATGGTACTTAATGCTGATGTGCTTTGTCATTGAGTGTTGAACTGAATTACCTGTCATAGAAATATCACTTTGATTATCACAGTAAATAAGTATTTTAGAAAATTCTAACCCATAATCCAGTAACTGATTCTTCATCCAAAGAATCTGTGCACAACAGCTTCCTGCAGCAATATATTCTGCTTCTGCAGTTGATGTGGAAATTGACTTCTGTTTCTTGCTAAACCAAGAAACCAATCTGCCTCCAAGAAATTGGCAGCTTCCACTAGTGCTTTTTCTGTCTATTTTGCATCCTGCAAAATATGTATCTGAGTAACCTATTAGCTTAAAATCTGATTCTCTAGGATACCACAATCCTAGATCAGTTGTACCCTTGAGGTACTTGAGATTTCTTTTCACAGCTATTAAGTGAGGTTCTCTTGGATCAGCCTGAAATCTTGCACAAAGACATGTAGCATACATGATATCAGGTCTTCTTGCAGTTAAATAAAGAAAAGAGCCAATAATACCTCTGTAGTTAGTAATATTTACTGATAAACCAGTATCTTTATCTAACTTGGTTGCAGTGGCCATGGGAGTGGATGCAGTTGAACAATCTTACATTCCAAATTTCTTTAGTAAATTTCTGGTGTACTTGGATTGACAGATAAAAGTACCTTCTTCATTTTGCTTGACTTGAAGTCCCAGAAAATAGCAGAGTTCTCCCATCATACTCATTTGATATCTTGACTGCATTAGTTTTGCAAACCTTTCACGGAGTTTGGCATTTGTAGAACCAAATATGATATCATCAACATATATCTGTACCAAGAGTAGGTCCTTTCCATGGTTGAGGTAGAACAGTGTTTTATCAATTGTACCTGTGTGAAATCCACTTTCCAGAAGGAATTGAGCTAAAGTCTCATACCATGCTCTAGGAGCTTGCTTAAGGCCATAAAGTGCTTTGTCAAGCCTATAGACATGATTTGGAAATTTTGAATCTACAAAGCCTGGAGGTTGTTCAACATAGACCTCTTCTTCCAATTCTCCATTAAGAAAAGCACTTTTCACATCCATTTGAAAAACTTTAAACTTTTTGTGAGCAGCATAAGCCAAAAAGATTCTTATGGCTTCCAATCTAGCAACTGGTGCAAATGTTTCATCATAATCAATACCCTCCTGTTGAGAGTAGCCTTTAGCAACCAGCCTTGCTTTATTCCTTGTAATTATGCCATCACTGTCAGTTTTATTTTTGAACACCCATTTTGTGCCAATAATGGATCTGTTCTTTGGTCTTGGCACTAGGGTCCAGACTTTATTTCTTTCAAATTCATTTAACTCTTCCTGCATTGCTTGCACCCAATCAGTATCTTGAAGAGCTTCTTCCACTTTCTTTGGTTCAGTCTGAGATAGAAAAGAATGATAGAGACATTCATTTGATGTTGCAGTTCTAGTTCTGACACCTGTTTCAGGATCTCCAATTATTAAGTCAGGTTTATGTGATTTGGTCCACTTCCTTGCAGATTGAAGTTGACTTCTAGAACTAGATCCTCCCCCATGATCCATGATGTCTCCATCAGCATTTTCTGATGCTTCCCCTTTAGATATGCTCTCTGAGACTTCAGAATTTAACTTGGATCCTTCAGGATTTGAAGTATCAGAGTTTCCAGAATTATCAGAATTTGGCTCATCAGAACTAGATGAATTAGAACTTGAAGAGCCAGTGACAGGTTATGATGCTTCTTGAGATTCTTGAGATATGGTAGGATTTCCATCTTGCTCCCCCTGGACAGGTGCATTTTCCTTTGGAGTTGTTACCACAGTTTCAATGACATCAGAACTTAACCCGTCAGAACTTACAGGGTCAGATTTTAAGTCATCAGAATTTGCAGAATCAGAATTTAAGTCTTCATTTTTAAATCTCAACTAATCATGATCATTGAAATCTTCAAGTCTAGTAATCTTCTTATCATCAAAAGATACATTGATAGATTCCATGACAACCCTTGTTCTTAAATTATAAACTCTGAAGGCTTTTGTGGAAAGTGGGTATCCAACAAAAATTCCTTCATCAGCTTTTAGATCAAATTTTGACAGCTATTCAGGATGAGTCTTAAGAACAAAACACTTGCAACCAAATACATGAAAGTATTTCAGATTTGGCTTCTTTTTCTTCACCATCTCATATGGTGTTTTTCCATGCTTGTTTATGAGTGTAGCATTCTGTGTAAAACAAGCAGTCTGCACAGCTTCAGCCCAAAAGTAGGTTGGCAGCTTTGCTTCATCAAGCATAGTTTGTGCAGCTTCAATGAGAGTCATGTTCTTTCTTTCTACAACTCCATTTTGCTGTGGAGTTCCAGGTGCAGAAAATTCATGTTTGATTCCATGCTGTTTACAGAACTCTTCCATGATTGAATTCTTGAACTCAGTGCCATTATCGCTTCTTATAATTTTAACAGAATCTTTGACCAACTTATCCAGCTGTCTGACATGATCAGTTAGAGTAGATGGAGTTTCATTCTTCTTGTGCAAGAAGTACACCCAAGTGTACCTTGTGAACTCATCCACTATAACCATAGCATATTTCTTCTATTCAATAGACATGACATTGACCAGACCAAATAGATCAACATGCAGTAGGTGATAAGGCTCAAGAATTGATGACTTAGTTTTGCTCTTGAAAGAAGATTTTCTTTGTTTTTCCTTTTGACATAAATCATAAAGGCCATTAGGAGCAAATACTAATTTTGGCAGTCCTCTCACAAGATCTTTCTTTACAAGCTCATTTATGTTGTTAAAAATTAAAAGAGAGAGTCTTTTGTGCCAATTCCAGCTTTCTTCAATTGATGCTCTACTCAACAGACAGATTATAGAACCATCAGTACTTGTTGAAAGTCTAGCTTCATAAATATTACCATGCATGTAACCTTTCAGAACCACTTTGCCTGTAGAATTGCTTAAAACTTCACAGTGTTCTTCAAAGAAATCCACATGATAACCTCTATCACAGATTTGACTCACACTTAGCAGATTTTGTTTAAGTCCTGAGACAAGAGCTACTGTTTCAATGATGACATTCCCAAGATTAATATTGCCATATCCCAGAGTTTTTCTCATGTTGCCATCTCCATAAGAAACTCCTGGGCCAGCTTTCTCCACAAAGTCTGAGAGCATGACTTTATTTCCAGTCATATGTCCTGAACATCCACTATCCAGTACTAGGATGTTTTTCATGTTGCCCTGCAATCACAAAGACCACTAATGGTTAGTTTTAAGGACCCAGACTTGCTCGGATCCTTTGGCCTTTTTAAGTTTGTTAGCATTTGAAGCGGATTTAATATCAAAGTTTATGCTAACATGCTGTTTATCAGAACTTATATCAGACTTTGCATCAGACTTTACACTAGAAGGAATTAAAGTAACTTTCTTCAAAGAAGGTTTTATTTGATAATAATCATAGTACAAACTATGATATTTCTTACAAGTATAAATGGAATGCCATAAACTACCACAATGAAAACAAGGATTTTTTGGCTTAAACCTAACAGACTGACTCTTAACTCCTGACTTAGGAGGTAAAGAGTTTATATTCTTATTCTTCCTGCAAAAAGAAGCAAGATGGTTAGAGTTTCCACAGTTATAACATTTCTTTCTAGGAGCATTAGGAACAGTCATATAATTATTGCTTATATTCTTACCTTCCTTTCCATTCCTATTTTTCCTAGCTGCCTTTACCTTGTTGACATTCCTTATTTCTTTCAGCTTATGCTTAAGCTGCTTCTTAGTCATTAAGCCTATGTTAACTTCAGCTGGTTTATCCTGTTCTAATTTTTCAGAAGTTGAGTTTTCCTTAACTTCTGTCACAGACTCTTTCATCTTTTCAGAATCAGACTTTACAGTTTTAGCTACAAACTTAACAAGATTTACCTTTGGCTTAGCAGTCTGTTTAACAATAATTGGCTTAATTTGTTCAGTTCCTTTTTCACTTTTATCATCTCCATAACCTAAGCCATCTTTCCAGTTTCCACTACTTAATAAGTTCTGAGTTGTTCTGCCAGAGTTAGTCCAAGTCCTGATAATCTCTTTTTCTTTTTCTAACTCGGTTTTTAGAGATTGATTCAATTTTAGCAATTCTTCTCTAACATAAAAATCATCATCTCTTTCTTTCTGAGTTTGATGGAACATAACTAACTCTTTTTCCAAATAGTCATTTCTTTTCTTATAAGCAAGATTTTCAGAAGTTAATATTTCACATGTTAAAGTTTGATCTCTGTAACTAATAAACATGGTTTTAAGATATAATCTCAACTCAGTAATATCATCAGTATGAAAAAGCATAAGTTGTTTGAGGTACCTTCAATTCAGCAGTTTCAGGGTTGCCATCAACATTTGCCATTAAAGCATAATTCACCTCATCTTCAGAATCTGAAGAGTCTGTCCAGCTTTTCTTCTTTGTGACAAGTGCCTTGCCTTTGTCACTTTTTCCTTTCTTACAATCAGGAGATATGTGGCCTCTTTCACCACAATTGTAGCATTTGACATTTGAGTTGTCTCCTCTGTCAGACTTTGCACTTTTACCTTCATACTTTCTGAACCCTTTCTTATCAGAACTTTCACCTTTCTTGGAAAAATTCTTTCCCCTTCTGAATTTCCTGTAGGCTATCTTTTTGATACCCTTCACCATAAGAGCACACAATTTCATCATCTCTTCATCAGCATTTATTTCAGGTAAACTTTCAGTTTCTGAATCATCATCATCAGAACTTGATGATTTTGAATCAGACTTTATGATGAGAGCCTTTCCTTTGCCTTTCTTCGAGACAGCCACCTTGGGGGATTCCTCCTCAGCTTTAAGAGCAACTGTCCTTGACTTTCTCCCATGTCTCTTGCTCCTTTGATCCATCTCAAGTTCATAAGTCTTGAGCATACCATAAATTTCATCAAGAGTAGTTTCATCAAGAGCATAGTTGTCTCTTATAGTAGTAGACTTCAAATCCCAACTTTCAGGAAGATCTAAGAGGAATTTTAGATTTGAATCTTCTAGATCATATTCCTTGTCCACCAGTGACAGATCATTCAAGAGTTTTACAAACCTGTCATATAAGTCAGTTAATAACTGATCAGCTTTTGAGTCAAAGTGCTCATACTCTTGAGTAAGTATAGTCCTCCTGTTCTTCTTGATTGTATCAGTTCCCTGGCATCTTGTCTCCAAAGCATCCCATATCTCCTTTGCATTCTTACAATGAATTACCCTGTTTGACATGACATTATCAATGGCACTATGCAGCAAATGCCTTACCTTTGCATCTTTGGCAATGGATGAGATATCTTCAGTTGTATACTCACTTTTCTCCTTTGGTATGGTCTTTGCTGGCTGATCTGCAACTACAACAGAGAGCTTGGTTGGCTTATGTGGTCCTTCATTAATTTTGTCAAGGTATTCTGGATCTGTAGCTTCCAGAAACATAGCCATCTTCACTTTCCATATGGGATACTCAGAAGGTCTCAGTATGGGAACCCTAATAATCTCATATCGACTATGGGTTTGAGTCTTTTGAGTTTCTTCAGTTTTAGTGGGCTTGGTTGGAGTTTATTCTTCTTCTAACATGATTGTTTGGATCTTTACTGTATGTGTGTTTACAGATAAGCTCTGATACCAATTGTTAGGTCACACAACACTGTAGAAGGGGGTTGAATACAATGTTTAATACAATCAAATCAATTTCGAACACAAGTAACAGTAAACAGATATATTCAATATAATAAACTCTGTTATAATGGATCTGTTCTCTCTCAGTGATGAACAAATATCACTAAGAGCTGCTAGGTTACAATGTATGATCTTCTCGATAATGATAACACTTATAGTGTAAACCTATGTATGTGTTTATATAGTACACAGTTACAAGATAACTTTTAACTGATATGGAATATAATTTTGTCTCATAAAATATATCAATCAGATATCTTATAGAAGTCTTCTTATCTTCTAACTCTTTCCATGCATATCTTCTTTTGTTTTAGTCTCGATCTTCTATCCTGTAAATCAGCTTCCTTCCTTAACTGTAAGTCCTCCCGCACTTAAGTTCTGGCATAACCTTAAGTTCTGATATGACATTAAGTTGTGACTTCCAGTAAGTACTGATATTTCCTGTTTGTTAAGATCTGAAAACTAAACATGAAACATATTAGACATGACATCTCAAATATATCTAACACTGAATTTATAAATGTTTTGGACTTTGAGAAAAATGATTTGGTTGCTAATATTCCTACCCAAGTAAATGGGGGAATAAAATTATTTTGGGTGTCAATTATTATGACCCCTTTTTAATAAAAGGTTTTAAGATTAGATCAATGCGTAAGTGACCGGGGCGGACGATCCAGAGGAGGGCTATTGCTAAGTGTCATATGAAATATTATGACACAATTTGTGCCACAGGCAGATATATTGCCTTTTTATTTGAGTACTCATGTTTTGGGGACATGTTTCTATGAATCATGACCTTGTGCTATCACACGGGCTGATCAGCATGTGATAGTACGTCCGTCGGTGAGTGATCCCAATCTAAATTACTATATTATTTTGATAATCATTGAATAAATGATTTATCAACTGGTTCTGTTTTGGACTAATGGTGAAATGCAGTTTTGATTCAGTTTCTGATTTATGCTTGATAGGGAATAAAATAAACCATGATTGCGTAATTAATATCGCATTAATTGTATTGACATTGGGCTGACAGTTAAGCCCATTAGAAGAGGCCCAAGACCCTGATTATTAATTAATTTCGTAATTAATTAATAAGGGAAAAATCAGCTATTAAGAAGAGTCCCAATAAGGACATAAATCTTAGTAGATTAGCCTCCAAGGGACCTAAAAGGATAAAGAATCAGTTTCCTACCACTTAGGACTCCAAAGTCCATTCTAATTCTGAGACTTGCCCACCAAGTCTCCTAACCCAAGTCCAATTCAAGGACTCCCAACATCTATATAAGGGGCCTCACCCCACCAATCAGAATGACGTTTTAGACTTAGTCCTTGGAGGACATGAAAGTCACTACGTCCTTGGTGAGCCCTCTCCGCCATAGCCCCGAGGGCAAGTATCACCAAAAACTACATTTTTTGACTTGATCCTTGGCAATCAGCAAGGTACGTAGGCATCTTGTTAAGGCAGATTGGGTCACGAAACACAAGAGCAGTCAAATCGAGCCTCGAAGCTCACGTTCCTTAGTAATAAATACAACAATTATATATCTTAGTTTTTAATCCATAACATTTGGCGCCGTCTGTGGGAAAGGCATAACAATAACCATGGTGAAAACACGGAGAACAGTTAGAGCCCTTGAAGGAGGAACAACAACGGGGACAACCCAAGTGATTTCTTCAACTGTGGAGGTACCTCCTCATTCAAACTATGCAACCATGCAAGGAGAAGCCCAGATAGGGGCAACTGAACCTCAGCCGCAAGGGACGATTCCCTCGGCTACTCAATTTACGAATCCCCAAGTTTAACAATTACATGCACCTGTGAATTCTCGACCCATTGGGTACGGATATTCAACTGTTGTGACTACTAACACCCCTTATGGGATGCCCCTTTACCCCGAGGTTGGAGGAAGTGGACATGCTGGATGGAGTGAAGCGCGAGGGTGATCGCCCCCATATATACGAGGTTTGGCTCCTATCCCCGAGGATCAGGATTTTTCTGGTCCTTACATTGAGAGAGACTCCGAATCTTCGGATGATGAAGTAGCCCCAAGAAGGAGATGTGCTGGCAAAGAGCCGATGGCTGATGGTAACCAATGTCCTTAAAGCACCCAAGGGGCGAATCCCCAAGAAGTGCAGGAAAGGATCAGGGCTCACGAGGCTGAGATTCAAAGGTTAAGGCGCGACTTGGAGGCGCACCAGACCACCAGACCCCCAGTACTTCCTAGGGGGAGAAATCCTCCTACTATCATAGACCTGGATGGTCCAGTACAGAGAAGGGTTGTTGTCCCAAGGGCTGATCCAAGAAATCTTCTTCCCCTTGGAGATCCTGATGATCCTACTCCGCCCTTCACTGAAGAAATAATGAATGCCTGTATCTCAAGGAAGTTCAAGATGCCAACTATCAAAGCTTATGATGGCACGGGAGATCCCTCTAATCATGTTAGGACATTCTCTAATGCACTGTTGTTGCAGCCCGTGAATGATGCTAGTAAGTGTCGGGCCTTTCCTCAAACCCTATCGGGTATGGCTCAAAGGTAGTATAGTCGTTTGCCCCCAAACTCTATTGGGTCGTTCAGAGAATTAAGTCAGGCTTTCATTAAACAGTTCATCAGTGGGAGAGTGCATGAGAAAAGTTCAGCATCCCTCATGAGCATTGTGCAGGGAGCAAAGGAATCCTTGAGAGACTACCTGAATCGTTTCACAAAGGAAGCTCTAAAATTCCCGGACCTTGATGACAAGATCGCAATGATAGCACTGCAACAAGGAACTAGGGATGAGTTTTTCAAGATGTCCTTGGCCAAACGCCCCCCTGAAAGCATGTTGCAGCTCCAGGATAGGTCAGGGAAGTACATAAAGGTGGAAGAGAGCATGAGGAAGACCGTAGTGAGTAATGAGCCCACCGAAGGCAAGAAGCGGAAAACTGACCTGGAATATATCGCTAAGGACAAGTATCCTAGAACTGAACAAAACCCTGATTCAACCCTTAAGAAGGGAGGACCTGGGAAAAAGTTCACTGAATACGCTAAGCTGAATGCTCCTAGAAGCCAGATCTTGATGGAAATCGAGAAAGATAGAGATATTCGTTGTCCTAAGCCCTTGAAGGTTGATCCTGCAAAGCTAGATAAAAGCAAGTATTATAGATTTCACAAAGATGTTGGTCATGACACCGATGAGTGTAGACAACTGAAAGATGAAATTGAGTTCCTCATTCGAAAACGAAGATTGAACAAATACACTGGAGATGGAGGGGATAGGAGTAACAATGGAAGAAAGAACTTTGAAGATCGTAGGAGGGACCAAGACGATCAAGGTTGGAATTCCCAGCCTAGGGGACCGGTGATAAATACAATCTTCGGAGGACCACGACCCTGAGGGCCTGTGATAAACACAATCTTTGGAGGACCAACTGCTGCTGGGTTATCCAAGAACTCCAGGAAAGCGTATGCCCGAGAAGTTATGCATATTGTTGGGGAAGCCCCGAAGAGGGCCAGGACAGGAGTAACAATGTCTTTTGATTATTCTGATCTGGAGGGTGTGATATTTCCCCATGATGACCCGTTGGTTATAACCCCGATAATAGGGAACAGCCCAGTGAGAAGGTTCCTTGTGGATAATGGTGCTTCAGTGGATATCTTGCTCCATGACACCTTTTTGAGGATGGGATATAATGACTCCCAATTGACCCCAACCGACATGCCAATATATGGGTTTGCGGGAGTGGAGTGCCCCGTAGAAGGGATAATCAAGTTGCCAACAACCATAGGACAGGAACCAAGGCAAGCAACTCAGATATAGGACTTCGTGGTGGTGAAGGCTAGTTCGACTTACAACGCTATCATGGGAAGAACAGGGGTACACGCCTTCAAGGAAGTCCCTTCTTCCTACCATTCAGTTATGAAGTTTCCTACCCGGGATGGGATCGGAGAAGAGAGAGGAGACCAAAAAATGGCTAGAAGCTGTTATGTGGCCTCTTTGAGGGTAGATGGAGTTGGGGGGCAGGTTCTTCCTATTGAAGATCTGGATATCTGAGAGAATGATGAGAAAAGAGGAAAGCCAGCAGAAGACTTGGTTTCAATTCCTTTAGCCCCCGAAGATCCTGAGAAGGTGACTTTTATTGGAGCAACGCTCAAGGAGCCCCTTAGAGGGAAGTTGGTGGAATTTTTGCAAGAAAATAGTGACATATTCGCATGGTCAGCAGCTGATATGCCAGGCATAGACCCGGAACTGATTACTCACAAGCTGAATGTGGACCCAAATCAGAAGACAGTGAAACAAAAGAAAAAAAAATTTTTGCTCCAGAAAGGCCAGAAGCTATAAAACAGGAAGTAGAGAAGCTCTTAGAGGCTGGTTTCATTGAGGAGATTCAATTTCCAGAATGGTTAGCAAACCCTGTAATGGTGAAGAAGGCCAATGGAAAATGGAGGATGTGTGTGGACTTCACTGATCTAAATGATGCCTGTCCAAAGGACTGTTTCCCATTACCAAGGATCGATACTTTGATAGATGCCACTGCTTGGCACGAAATGCTGAGCTTCATGGATGGATTTAGTGGATACAATCAGATTAAGATGCACAAGGATGACATTCCAAAGGTATCATTCATCACTGACTTTGGTGTTTATTGTTATCTTGTTATGGCATTTGGTCTTAAGAATGCAGGAGCCACCTATCAAAGGTTGGTAAATAAAATTTTTAAGGATCTTATTGGAAAGATTATGGAAGTCTATGTTGATGATATGTTAGTCAAGATTCTAGTAAAGACTGATCATATAACCCATTTGAGGGAAGCTTTTGAGGTCATGAGGTACCACAAGATGATGTTAAATCCTACAAAGTGTGCTTTCGGAGTAGGATCTGGAAAAATTTTAGGATTGATGGTCTCCAAAAGAGGGATCGAGGCCAACCCTCATAAAATAAAGGCAATCCTAGACATGGAACCACCAAAAACTGTCAAGGATGTTCAGAAGCTCACCGGAAGGGTTGCTGTGCTGGGATGATTCATCTCCAAGTCAGGAGACAAGTGCTTATCATTCTTCAAGTCACTAAAAAACATTAAGGACTTTGTATGGAGTGAGGAAAACCAGGAGGCTTTCGAGGAGTTAAAGAAATATATGGCCCAGGCCCTGTTGTTGGCCAAACCAGCTTTGAATAAGGTTTTATACTTGTACTTGGCCGTTTCAGAGAGTGCCTTGAGCGCTGTGTTGGTTAAGGAGGAACTGAAAATCCAGAAACCCGTATACTATGTCAGCCAAATTCTGCATGGTGCTGAGTTAAATTATTCAACTATTGAGAAATTTGCTCTAGCCTTGGTAATGGCTTCAAGAAAGTTACGTCCTTACTTTCAGGCTCATCAAATTGAGGTACTAACAAATCAGCCCCTGAGAAATATCATTCATAGTCCTAAGGCTAGTGGGAGGTTGATCAAATGGGCAATAGAGCTGGGAGAGTTCGACATCAAGTATAAGCCACAGACGGAAATAAAAGCCCAGGAATTAGCTGACTTCATGGTGGAATGTACCATACCCAACCAAGAAGTCGGGGGGCAGGAAGATACCATACCTCAAGACAAGGAAGTTGATAAGGGGGACAAAGAGAAGGATGATAAGGAGAAAGAATATTGGGTTCTCTATTTTGATGGAGCATCAAAAACAAATTCAAGTGGAGCAGGATTGGTTTTACAAAGCCCTGATGAGTTCTTAATTGAGTATGCCATGAAGTTAGACTTCCCAACCACAAACAATGAGGCAGAATATGAAGCTCTGATAGCTGGTCTTGGCTTAGCAGGGACACTTAGAGTCAAGAACTTAAAATTCTGTGGAGACTCGAAGTTGGTCATATCCCAGGTGAAGGGAGAGTTTGAGGCAAGGGATGATACGATGGCTAAGTATGTCCGCCTAGTAAGGGCCGTGATGACCCAATTCGATGAATGCCATATTGAGCACATTCCAAGGGAGGAAAATGCTAAGGCAGATGCATTGTCAAAGTTTGCTTCATCCGAGATGGAAGTAAGTTCTGGAAGTGTATACTATCACATTTTGAAAACACGGAGCATTGATGTTAAGCTTTTGGCTCCTATAGGCCTGGGGACATCATGGATTGATCCCATTAAGGCTCACATTCAAACCGGTTGGTTACCAAATGATGCTACTGAAGCACGAAACTTGGCTGTTCGAGCACTAAGACACTCTTTGATAGATTGAATTCTGTATAAAAGATCTTTCGTGGTTCCCTTCTTAAGGTGTCTCAGGCCCGATGAGGCTCGCTTGGCTCTTGAAGAAGTACATGAAGGCATATATGGGCAACACTTGGGGGGCAGGGCCTTAGCTTATAAGATAACTCGTTTAGGCTTCTATTGGCCAGAAATGATGGCTAATGCCAAAGAATATGTGAAAAAGTGTGACCGCTGTCAGAAGCACGCACCAGTCGTTAGACAACCCCCCGAGATGCTGACCTCCATCAACTCGCCCATCCCCTTTGCTATGTGGGGAATGGATATACTGGGGCCTTTCCCCATGGCCATGGCACAAAGGAAGTTCCTGATTGTAGCCATTGATTATTTTACTAAGTGGATTGAAGCCAAGCCTTTGGCCAAAATCACAACTAAGCAAGTTGCACGATTCCTGTGGGAAAATATCATGTTCTGGTAAGGAATTCCCCGCATCCTAGTTACTGACAATGGAACACAATTCAACAATGAGGAATTCAAGAAGTATTGTGAGGAGAATGAAATTTAGTTGCGATTCACCTCTGTGGCTCACCCGCAAGCCAATGGGCAAGCAGAAGTGGCGAATCGAATAATCCTGGATGGACTAAAGAAGAGGATCGAGAAGTCAAGGAATAACTGGGTGGATGAAATACTCCCAATACTATGGGCCTATAGGACTACCTGTTGAGTCACGACTGGAGCAACTCCCTTCATGTTAGCATATGGTGCAGAAGCAGTTGTTCCTGTAGAGATATCACATTCCTCCCCCAGGATTCAAGCTTTCAATGCTGAGGAAAATGAGGAAGGGCAAAGATTAGACCTGGATCTAATTGATGAAGTGCGAAATGAGGCACATGCGAAGATAGTGGAATATCAGAAAAAGGCTTCATTCTACTACAACCGGAGGGTTAAAGAAAGGTTCTTCAAACAGGGTGACTTAGTCTTAAGGAAGGTGGAAGCTTCTGGTGTAGGGCAGAAAGGGAAACTTGCCCCAAATTGGGAAGGGCTATACAAGGTCAAAAGTGTTCAGGAAAGAGGAACCTACAAGCTAGAGACTAGGGATGGTTTTGAAATCCCGTGAACTTGGCATGCACAAAACCTGAAGGTTCACTATGTGTAAAATGATCGAGTACAATTCTCACTTGTCAAGATGACAAGTAGGTTGAAAAGCACCTTGAAGCTTTGCTTGCTTAGGATTTACATGTTTTAGTTTGATGATTATTAAGAATTGTGTAAGGGATGAATCCCAAGAGTTTTCATAAACTTATTTTAGAACTGTTTGGTTCATACCATATATGGTTGAGTTTGCTTATCTATTTTAGTACAAGTACGAGGAAAAATAAGGGAAAGCTATGAAAAGGCTAGCAAACTAACTCCCATAAAATAGTATAAGTACTTGAAAGAAATAGTAGAAAAAGAAAACAAAGCCATGCAAGGCCTAAACACTGAAGATGTTCAAGTCCATGAAGGACCGCAAGTAGATAAAAGCCACACACGATAAACAAAGCCATGCAAGGCCTAAACACTGAAGAACAATCTATAGTCCAAAATCAGATGATTGACCAATAATGGCAACCTCAGAAACAATCCAAAGGCTAGGAAAGCCCTGCAAATTTACCATATCCGGGTAAGAGCTATGAACAGAGCCAGTGGACATATTAACGGAGTGCACATCATCATCATGGGTGTCCATCATCTTGAATAAGTCTTCCGACCATCGATAAACGCTAAGAAAGCTCTAGAATCCCAGTTCTGAAGCTTTCTCTCAAGTTTCTTCATCAAATGCCTCTAAGGCCATGTGCTGCCTCCTTCATTTTGCACTCCTAGTGAAAGAAGCTGTGAAGTAGGCGTTGGCCAAATAAGAAAAAGATATTAGAAAGCTAACTTTACGAAATGTATATGGTCAATTGAAGTCTACATTACAAACTCCAGCAGACCGGCCTCCAAGAGATGCCTTAAGCCAGCCAGGCTCCTCCTTTAAGTTGTGAAGTATTGAAAGTTCTAAAAAGAATAGATGTACCAAATACAAGGCATGAGCCCCGCACATCCCCGCCTCAGGAAGCTGTTCGCCTAATTGAAACAAACTTAACCAATGGAAAAATAAGAGGGTTTAGGCCAGCTTTAACAAGGTTCCTTTGAATTATGAGAACCCATCAAGAACATGAACGTAATAGTTTATGTTAAAGGTCCATCGAGACATGTTGTCCAAGAAAGCAAAAATGTTTCCCCTTGACCGACCAGAGGAGGCCGAGTAGTCATTGAGAATATTGAAGTTCAAGAACTTCCTTAAAATAAGATCCCGAAGGGCCAAGAAGCTCTAGACATTAAGGTTACGTCCGACCAGGGCCTCAGGGGCTTGATCTCTATGACCGACCAAGAGTCCTTGAAGCTGACTCCTCCACATGGAGGGTTAGGCCGACTAGGACGTCCTCGAATGAATGTCTACAGACGTCCGGAACTAATAGGGATGACCCCTAAGAGAAGGTTTCAAGAAAACCATGAACTAGAGCCAAGAGATGCTCCTAGTGAAGACAAGAACTTCCACGGAAATAAGTTTCATGAAGACTAGAACCCTTATGGAGGGAAATAAACTTCATGAAGAGTAAGACGCTCACGGAGGTGAGATTCTGGCCTACCAAGAGTCCATGAGAATAAGTTTCGTGAAGAGAAGAACATCCATGAGAACAAGTTCCGTGAAGGCTAAAGAGTCCATTAGAACAAATTTCGTGAAGACTAGGACATCCACGAAATTCATGAAGAATAAAACGTTCACTAGAAAATAATCAGAAAAGTCTGGCTGAGGCTAAACACAAATCGATAGTCTTAAGGGATGATTATGTTAATCACCATGATAAGAAAAAGCCCACATTCCAGAACCTTCCGGAATGTCCTCGAAGATTCTTAACGATTTCTTTTGATCCTTAATGGATTTGGAAATATAGAGGCCCAAAATGAGGCCCAAATCCAAAAAGGATTTGGAAAAGTAAAGGCCAGAAACGAGGCCCGAATCCAAATAGGATTTGGAAAAATTAGCCCAAAAATAAGCCCAATCCAAAGACCATAGATCAGGATTGAGGTCGAATTTGAGGTCGTGAATTCTAATCGAATTCTTTCGAACAGACACCAGAAAATTACGGTTAAAAAAGACCAGGATTGAGGTCGAAGTCCAGACCAGGATTGAGGTCGAAGTCCAGACCAGGATTGAGGTCGAAGTCCAGATCAGGATTGAGGTCGAAGTCCAGACCAGGATAGAGGTCGAAGTCCAGGTAAATGAGACCAGGATTGAGGTTGAATTCCTGAATCAAGCACAATATTTTTTGAGAACAAGGCCAGAAATTTCGACCAAAATCTGGGACAAGGGTCCGACTAAGATCCTGGTCGAAATCCAGGTCATAAATCCTAGTCGAAACCTTACGACCAAGAAACAAATAAGCACAGAAATTTTGACTAAAATCCAGGTCGAGGGTTCGACGAGGATCCTGGTCGAAATCCAGGTCGTAAATCCTAGTCGAAACCTTATGACCAGGAAACAAAGAAGGACATAGATTTCGACCAAAATCCAGGTCGAAGGTTCAACTAGGATCCTGGTCGAAATCCAGGTCGTGGATCCTAGTCGAAATCCTTCGACCAGGATTGAAATGCTGCCCCAAAATTCGACTAGGATTCAGGTCAAAATTTCGACTAGGATCCTGGTCGAAAAATGGCTGAAAATTTCAGAAAAATCCCAGAAAAATTAGGGAAAATTTGAAAAATAATTTCAAAAATTGTTTTTGATAAAATATTCTTGAAATATTAAAGAAGTAATATATGTGAGTATCAGAATATTCTTGAAAATTAGGAGAAAAATCCCAGAAATTAAGGGAAAATTCCTGAAAAATACCAGAAAATTCCTAAAGAAAGGGAAAAAGGTAAGAAAATGATAGGGAAGTTCTAAAAAACAACCCTGAAGCCGTGTACAAGGCAAATCGTTGTAAATGTGTAGGTCGCTCCACACTTTACGCCAAAACGATACCTTGTAAGGGAACGAATGAACTTAACTTTTGCGAAATCTTTTACGGTTTCCCAAAAGTTGGGAGGCAAATGATGGGGAATAAAATAAACCATGATTGCGTAATTAATATCGCATTAATTGTATTGACATTGGGCTGACAGTTAAGCCCATTTGAAGAGGCCCAAGACCCTGATTATTAATTAATTTTGTAATTAATTAATAAGGGAAAAATTAGCTATTAAGAAGAGTCCTAATAAGGACATAAATCCTAGTAGATTAGCCTCCAAGGGACCTAAAAGGATAAGGAATCAGTTTCCTACCACTTAGGACTCCAAAGTCCATTCTAATAATTGAGACTTGCCCACCAAGTCTCCTAACCCAAGTCCAATTCAAGGGCTCCCAACATCTATATAAGGGGCCTCACCCCACCAATCAGAACGACGTTTTAGACTTAGTCCTTGGAGGACATGAAAGTCACTACGTCCTTGGTGAGCCCTCGCCGCCATAGCCCCGAGGGCAAGTATCACCAAGAACTACGTTTTTTGACTTGATCCTTGGCAATCAGCAAGGTACGTAGGCATCTTGTTAAGGCAGATTGAGTCATGAAATACAAGAGCAGTCAAATCGAGCATCGAAGCTCACGTTCCTTAGTAATAAATACAGCAATTATATATCTTAGTTTTTAATCCATAACAATGCTGATACTTACTTTGTTGTTAAATATCAAATGTGGTATTATTATAGATGATTGATGTTAACTTCAGTATAGGATGTTGTGAGCATCAAAGTTCGTATTGATATCTAATTTGATATAACAACAAAATGAGTATTAATATTAAGAGTTCGATTTCGAATAAAGTTTATGATTCAATCAATAATCATTGCTTCTTTTTATTGTTGTTTACGATATTTCCATAAACATGGTTTTACGAGTTTTATTCTCGTCAAGATTAAAAGTTTTGCTGAAGCATTTCGCTCGAAAATATCAAAAAGAGTTTTGAATACAGTGAGAAATAATTATCTGATTCTTTAATGAATTTTCTATTTCAGCAATTATTATTTTAAAATGTTCTGCGCTATTGCAGATGTCGGTTTTATATCGAAACAACCATATATACGTTATAATAAACTTGTTGAGCATTTCTTCCGCTCATACTTGCCTATTTTTAAATTTAACCTTCAGTGGGGATTAGCTTGCGCTGTTTAGCCGCGTAATTCGAGGAAGCAAAGAAGAAGCTCTTGGAAGGTGGTTGGTCCAGGGTTTGCGGGCTAGTGTAAGTTCTGTTATGAAAAGTTATTTATATTATATGTTAGTCCCTTAACAATATAGCAAGAATTACAGATGGGGGGTTGAATGGAATTCTTGAACCTTTTTCTTGAAATAAAAATGTTCGACTCGATTATAGATATATTTGTTTTGATTAGCACAATACGGAATGTAAACTTAAATGAATCAAAACATAAGTAATTAAAAACATGAGTCTTTAAAAACTTTCTGGTGGATTTAAACAATTCCACCAGAGATATATATAATATATCGAGAGGACTCTGTGTGCAGAAATGCTCACAGCTGCTTACAAATGGAACTACTGAGAATACAGGAAATGCTAAAGATTATACTTACAAAGATTTCTCTGTTTTTGTGTTTCTCAGCCATCTCAGTTATTTTTCTATTTTCTACTCTCTTGGTTTATATAATACCAAGATTACAAAGTCAAAAAGACTGAACAAATATAAAATCTAACAGTCTTAATCTTTGCGGCTTTTCGTCCTCTATTACCCAGTTAATGGGCTTCCACAATGTGTTTGTATCCAACTCGACGGCTGTGTGTCAGCTTTCACTGTCCAACTGATGTTTGAATTCTTGATATGATCATCCGTCGACTTTTAGATCATCCGTCGACTGCTATGTTAAACATCCGTTGATAGTCTTTTGATCATCCGTTGAAGGCTTTGTTAATCATCCATCGGTAGCTATTTTGGCACTTGACTTCATTTCACTTATACAGAATTACAAGACATTACTTATGTACAGTTAATCAACCTATTCTGCATATCTAGTTAAAGTCAACATGACTTATATGCTACTACAGATTCTATACAAAGGTGCATATATCACTGTGCTACAAACTTATTATTACATAAGCTACTCACTCGATGGATAATAAATTAATCATCCGTCGGGACTATAATGAGTTATCCGTTGGGACTATAATTCTTATCCGTCGAGTGCTACATTATTTCACTAAGTAAAATCTACTTAGATGTTTTGTTTATGAAATCATCAAGTACACAACATATGTACAACAATCTCCCCCAATTTATGTCTACTGGAATTGTAGCCATAAATTAAGAGATACTTGATGATAACAAAACATCCTAAACATATATCTTTAAAGATAAGTAGATAAAACTGAAAGTGCTTCAATTAAATAAAATGTACAAGGTTTGGCTCACAGTCAATTCAAGATGCTCCTCTAGCCTGAGCAGGTTTTTCTAGTTTCTTGAAGGTCTGGATCTTCTTCCAAGCTTTCTGTTGTTTTCTTCAATTTGATTCTGGAGCTACCTGTGGAATTCTAGTTCATCAGATTCTGAGAGATCTAGTATTTCTTGCATTTCCAAGAGAGTCTCATTGCTAGAGATACTCAATTGGTCTTCTAGTCTAAAGAATCTTCTCACACCCTTGTCATCCATGAATTCCATCAGCCAGTAGGGCCTTAGATGCACTCTTCTCCCTGTGTATGGGATGATTAGAGTTTTTGAGAGTGCATCTTTAGCTCTAGCACTCCTCAGCTCTTCAATCCTCTTCAATACTAGTCTTCTTGCAGTTACATTGAACCCAAAGTTTTTCTTGAAGGATGAATAGACTTTGATCAACACAGCTTGGCTTTCTTGAAGTATCCTGTGAAGAGGCCACTGCATCTCCCTTCCTCATTTGTACTTGAACACCAACCTTTCAGGTAGGTTTCTGTATGCATCAATTGCCCTTACTTCATCCAGTTCATCCAGATAAAGGTTTAGATCTGAGAATTTTTTGATGTCACACAAGTACAAGTAGACTCCCCTGTTGACCTTGGGTTGAGCTTTGACTACTGACTTGGATTTGAGAGGTGACAGCTTCACTTTCTTGACTGCCCTTGATTTTGTCCTTCTTGGCTTAGTAAGAATTGGCAAGTTGAAGTCAGGAATTGGTAATTTATCCCACTCTATTGGCTCATCCTTTGGCACAATAGGCTCTCCATGTATGTTCCTGTAGGGGTCCACCACCCTTTATGTCTTCAAATACCACAGAGGGCTTTGATGCTTGAGTTTTAGCTTGAGTGGATTTCTTAGGAAATTGATCTTCCAATTCCTTGTCAACAACATCCAGTTTCCTTTTTGTTCTTCTAGCCAGTTCTTTCTTTCTTGGGGATTTCTTCTGTTCTTCAATCTTCTTCTTTGATTCAGCAGCTTCAGATGGTTGAGAGGGAATTTGTTGAGAAGAGTTTACAGCCTGTAGCTTGGCCAAGATAGCAATCTTTTCTTTCTTTTGTTTAGACTTCTTTGCATCTAGAGCAGCTTGCTTGTTTTCCTACTTTAATCTGGCTTTTTCTTCTTTCTTTGCTTGAGCAAACTGTGGATGTTCAGCTACCACACAAATTTCCTTTCCATTTCTGAATATCTTAGCAATTCTCCTTTTTGAGGCTGAATCAGCTGGATCTTTATAGAAGACAATGGATCTTGACAGAAGCTTATTTTCATCAGGCTTGGGTGTCTCATACACAGTATCCAAGGGATTCTTCAAAGATGACTTTGGATAATTTGCCCTTGGTTTGAGAATTATTTCAGCCTTTTGTGATTTGATGCAGGAAGATTGTCCTTTCTCTAGATAGTTCATGCTCATCTCATTCATACTGATTGGCTTGACATGAGAGTGATGGATGGCTGACTTAACTGGCTCCTTGACCAGTTCAAACTTTTTCTGTATCTCCTCATCAATCTTATCCCAGTTGATTAAACTCAACTTTCCTTTTTCAGCAACTTTCAAATTTGCTGCTGCTGCTTCAATTGGATCTATACCATCTGCAATTGGTGGCTTGGAGATAGTAATTGAAGGTATAATTACTTTGCTGATTTGTACTTGAAGTTTCTCCCCCTTTGTTGGTCCTTTCTGCCCCTTACTTGATTCTCTCCCCCCCCTTTTTGTTATCATCAAGTTGAGGAGTTAGGCCTTGTGCTTTAGCTAGTTGCATGAGAAGATTTGTCTGAGTCTGTTGATTTTGAAGAAGAATATCCACTGAATCTTCAATAACTTGAACTCTGTTTTCCAGTTTGGCTAGCTTCTTTTCAGAGTCTGATTCTCTCCTCAATCTTAGTAGTAGATCTTGCATGGTACCATATGGCATTACTGAATCCAGCTTCTCAGAGTTACAGGTGTTCAAGTCAGCTATATCTCTTTTCAATTCATCCACACTGAGATTCTGTCTTAAGTGCTGGATCTTCATTAGATGTAGAGAGTCTAAGTGAGCTTGAAGAACAGCCTTGGTACCAGCATCTGAAGTTTCCTGAAGGGCCTGTTGAATAGCTATTACTTGTTTGACCAAAGACACCTCAAATTGTCCTGGTGTAGATTCCTTTGCCCATGCCCATTCAGGTAAACTTAAAGCAGAACTTGGGCCTTCAGCTCCCCCTAAGTTCATGCTTCCATCCAAAGAACCAGAGTCATCATCATTAGAATTTACTCCAAATTCTTCAGATGGCTCTCCAGCTTGAGAAGGCATCCTGTTAACAGCAGCTTTATCTCTTTGAAGAGATTCTGTGGTGTGCACTAAATTCAAAGTCTGCTCTGCCTCCACATTGCCCTGAGCAGCCAACAATTGATAGGCTGGAACAGGGTGAGTAAAAGTGTCAGCATCCAAGGAAATGTTATCAATTATAGCTTTGTAATGTTGCTGAAATTGTCTTTCCTTTTCAGCATCATCCACAATCATTGACTCACTAGCAATGGCTGGATCCATCCTTATTTCTCCTGTACCTGCCTTTCTCTCATAGTCTCTCTTTTGTTGCATCAGGGTCTCACCCTGGCTCCCCACCCTCACACCCTCACCTTCACCTACTAAGGTGGGACTCCTCTCACTCACTTTTGCCAATCCTAAAGAAATGGATTGCTGAGATTCACTCTTTTCCTCTCCTTTTGCCTGGGAGCAACCCAACCTCTCACTCAATGCACTCTCCTCTCTCAGTCCTAAGAGTGATTGTATTACCACTAAATCTTCTGCACTTGAAATTATTGAAGTTTGAAGTTGTGCAGAGATACTCGACGGATAAGTGATATCCGCCGGGTGAGTGGTAAAGCTATCCAACAGATAACTGCTGTTAAGCTTATCCGTCGGGATACAATCACTACTCGACGGATGAGCAATATCCGTCGAGAGAGTAGAAATGAATGAGGTGGGAAGAGAAACTATTGTAGACTCTGTATTGATTGAAGTTATTTGAGGCACATATGTCATAATAGAATCTGAAAGAATTGGTAAGTGAGCCAACAAATCATCTAAAAGATGATGCTCACTTGCACTAGATTTTGGCTTCCCCAACAGAGTTAAAGAAGGGGAATCAGGAATTGAAATGTTTATCATATCCACTTCCAGTGAGTTAGTTGGTGAGTATGGTGTTTCAGTGGCTTCTATAATGAGAGATTTTGGCTGTGACTCCATATTTGTTGGAGCCACATCAATCTGAATTTGAGAAGGTGTAGGGACTGTGTCTTTAGCACCAGTTTGCACTGTGTGTGTGCCCTGTGCATCCCCAGTTGTTTTGGATTTCTTCTTTCTAGTGTAAGTTTGGGGTGAGCTTGTGTCCCTAACCCTCTTGGCCTATGCTCTTGGATGAGAGCTTTGTTCAATAGCCACATCCTTTTGGGAGGATGAAGCTAGAAGTGAGCTTTTGTCCTTTTTAAGCACTGCAGTTTGTTGGGAAACTGCAGTGTGGCTGGGTTGGGGTTCACTCATCTCTCCAACCTTATACTTGGGGTTTCTTTGATGTTCACCCCTTCCCTCACCTATCTGTCCCTCCTTCACACTCCCCTCTTTGGCTTTGGTAGATTTTCAACTGGTACCTTTTGAGAGATATCAGAGGGGGTTTTCTTTGATTTGGATTTGGAAATTACAGTTGTTTTGGCAGCTTTGGTAGGCAACTGTTTGGTCATTGTCACAGTTGCCATAGCTATGCCTGAAGTCAAAGAAATAGAGGAGATTGGAATAGTTGAGGGTATGGATGAACTTACCTCACTTACCTGAGGTGTCAGCATTACAGGGAAATAGAACATTGGCACATCCTTATGGTGGTTGGCTCTGTTCAAATCTGCAATGATTCTTCTCTCTTGAACCCAACAAGCCAATTTGTTGTTTGGGTTCTCAAGTACAATCTCTTCACAAAGATGGTTAGCCAAAAGCATAAAAAATCTAGCATAGTAAACATTCTTTCCTCTTTTGGCTAAGTCGCCTAGTTTAAAACCTAACTCATACACAATAAGGTCACTGAAATTATAAAATTTGTCTGTAACTAGCATGTATAGCATGTTAAGCATGGAAATGTTCACAGAATCAAAATTACTAATTTTTCCAGAAAAGACTTTAGTTACAACATCACACATGTAACTCCATTCCTTCCTAAGACCTAGTCTTCTAATGTCACTTAGTTTTATAGTAGGAAGTGCATAATGAATAGAATTGAGCATATTGACAATATCAGTGTCAGTGTGTGGTGCAGTTACATTATCATCAGGAATCTTGAAACATGCTTTTATTACATAACTATTGATACAGAACTCGTTACCTTTGATAGTTAGAGTGATGGTTTTGTCAGTAGAGTTATAGATTGCAGTTGTCCACATCTCTTCAACAACTTCACAATAAATTGTGGGTGATTCCAGCATGGCATAACTTAGTTTACAGTTTTTCACGAAGTCCATCATCTTGTGATAGTCTTCTGATTGATGGATACCCTTATTGACCAAAGCAGTGAAGTTGTTCTTCTCATAGATGAACCCAGTCTGTGACATGATCTTTACTACGGGTGCCATTGTAAGAGAATTAAAGCTTGAAGAGAGAGAGGATTTTTGCTTGAGAAAGTATGAAATAAACGCAGTTGAATTGAGAATGATAAAAGAAAATGATTAGAATGAAATAGGCTTTTATACTTCCTCAAAAACAACGGATGAAAATAATAAAGAAAAGTAAATTACTCAATAGAAATTGCCTAAAATAGCCGTTTAAAAATAAACTATAAAAATTCCACCTATTATCCGTCGTGTAATGCTTACAAACTGTAAGTATACTCGATGGATAATGTTCAAGGAATTAACGGTTAAGATTTAGACACTTCGACGGATGAGGATAAACTGTTATCCGTCGAGTATTAAAAGATTCCAGAAAAATAATTGATTTTTATTTGCACGTTGTATATCGACGGATGACTCAACTCGATGGATAATGGTCATCCGTCGAGATGAAAATTTTGACTGACCCAAAATTTCATCCAAGACAAAAAAAATCAGTTAAATTTCTGGCTACTTTTCAACTTGCAAAATAACTCAGATAGATTCAAGAGTAATTAAGCATACCTAACTCACTTACCAACCTAGAAAAGGTGGATTCATCCAGTGGCTTGGTGAAAATATCTGCAAGTTGCTTCTCACTTGGAACAAAATGTAACTCTACAGTACCATTCATTACATGTTCCCTTATGAAATGGTACTTGATGTCTATGTGCTTTGTCCTTGAATGTTGCACTGGATTTTCAGTGATGGCAATTGCACTTGTGTTATCACAGAAAATAGGAATCCTTTCAACTTCCAAACCATAGTCCAGCAATTGATTTTCATCCATAAAATCTGTGCACAGCAACTGCCAGCAGCAATATATTCAGTTTCAGCTGTAGAAGTAGAAACTGAATTTTGCTTTTTACTGAACCAGGACACAAGCTTGTCTCCTAAAAATTGACAGGTTCCTGTTGTGCTCTTTCTATCAATTCTGCAACCTGTATAATCTGCATCTAAATGACCAGTTAGATCAAAACCAGAATCTCTAGGATACCAAATGCCAAGTTTTGGTGTTCCCTTGAGATATCTGAAAATTCTCTTGATAGCTATCAAGTGAGACTCTCTAGGATCAGCCTGAAATCTAGCACATAAACATGTAGCAAACATTATATCTGGCCTACTAGCTGTTAAGTACAGAAGTGAGCCAACCATGCCTCTATAGCTTGAAATATCCACAGACTTTTCAGTAGTGTTTAGTTCAAGCTTAGTTGCAGTGGCCATGGGAGTTTTTGCAGATGTGCAATCCATTAGATCAAACTTCTTTAAAAGATCAAAAATGTATTTAGTTTGACTAATGAATATTCCATCACTAACTTTCTTAACTTGTAAACCAAGAAAGTAAGTTAGTTCTCCCATCATACTCATTTCATACTTACTTTGCATCAGTTTGGCAAACTTTTTACAAAGTTTCTCATCTGTAGAGCCAAAAATAATATCATCTACATAAATTTGAACAAGTATGCTAGAGCCATTAACATTTCTGAAAAATAAAGTTTTATCTACAGTACCTCTTGTGAAGTGATTCTCCAAAAGGAACTTTGATAAGGTGTCATACCAGGCTCTAGGTGCTTGCTTCAGTCCATAAAGTGCTTTCAGTAGATAATAGACATACTCTGGAAAATTTGGATCTTCAAAGCCAGGAGGTTGACTAACATACACTTCTTCCTCCAAATCTCCATTCAGAAAGGCACTTTTGACATCCATTTGATAGACCTTGAAAGTGGCATGGGCTGCATAGGCTAAGAAGATTCTGATGGCTTCAAGTCTTGCAACAGGAGCAAAAGTTTCATCAAAATCTATTCCTTCTTGTTGGCAATAGGCTTTAGCAACCAATCTGGCTTTGTTCCTTACTACTATGCCATTTTCATCCATCTTGTTTGTGAATACCCATTTGGTGTCTATTGGATTCTTTCCTTTAGGCTTGGGTACCAGCTTCCAAACTTTATTCCTTTTAAATTGGTTTAGCTCCTCCTGCATAGCCAAAATCCAATCAGGATCTAACAAGGCTTCTTCTACCTTCTTTGGTTCTTCCTTTGACAGAAAGTTGCTGTATAGACATTCTTCTTGAGTTGCTCTCCTGGTTTGAACTCTAGAAGAAACAATAATCAGTTCAAAGGGGTGATCTTTTGTCCATTTCCTTGGTTGAGGTAGATTAGCTCTAGATGAAGAGACCTCAATGTTGTCTTGATGTGTGATTGAGTTTTGATTGCTAGAAACTCCCCCTGAGTTTGTGGATCTTTGATTTAAGAAAGTGGTACTTTCTATGGGTGACCTTCCTTGATTTCCTGCTCCTTTAGATAACCCGACGGATGGTGAATTTTGAGTACCGACGGATGAGGCAGGTTGTCTTCCGACGGATAACACAGATTGCCTTCCGACGGATGAAGCATTATGTAACTCGACGGATGTTGAGTTATGTGCTTCATTGGTGGTAGATTTGTCTGCATTATCCTTAGACACTGTTTCTTGATCACTCTCATCATCACTTTCATCACTGACCATCTCAACATTGTCGAATTTGAGGCTTTCATGGTAATCTCCATCTTTTAGTCCTTTAATATTTTTATCATCAAACACAACATGTATAGATTCAACAACAATGTTGGTTCTTAGATTGTAGACTCTATATGCTTTACCAACAGCATATCCAACAAAAATTCCTTCATCTCCTTTAGCATCAAACTTTCCATTTTGATCAGTTTGATTTCTCAGAATATAGCATTTACAGCCAAAGACATGAAGAAAGTCATGCATCTTGCTTGATTAATCAGAGAGATATTCTGAGTGTAGCATGCAGTGTTTACAGCTTCAGCCCAGAAATAAGTTGGTAATTTTGATTCTTCAAGCATTGTCCTTGCAGCTTCAATAAGAGATCTATTCTTTCTTTCCACTACTCCATTCTGTTGTGGAGTCCTTGCTGCTGAAAACTCATGCAAGATCCCATTTTCCTCACAAAATGCTCTCATGACATAGTTCTTGAACTCAGTTCCATTGTCACTCCTGATTCTCCTAACTTTGAAATCAGGATGATTGTTAACTTGCCTTATGTGATTGATGATGATTTCACTAGCCTCATCTTTAGACTTTAGGAAATATGTCCAAGAGAACTTTGAGAAATCATCTACAATTACTAGGCAAAATCTTTTTTTTGAGATTGACAATACATTGACTGGTCCAAACAAATCCATGTGAAGCAGTTGTAGAGGCTCTTCAATTGTTGAATCAAGTTTCTTTCTGAATGATGCTTTGATCTGCTTCCCTTTTTGGCAGGCATCACACAGTCCATCCTTTGTAAACCCCACTAGAGGAATGCCTCTAACTAGCTCTTTCCTTACCAGCTCATTCATGGTCTTGAAGTTTAAGTGGGATAGCTTCTTATGCCATAGCCAACTTTCATCTTGACTTGCTTTGCTGAGAAGACAAGTTACAAATTCTGCTTTAGTTGAGTTGAAGTCAGCTAGGTACACATTTCCTCTTCTCACACCAGTGAGAACCACTTTGTTGTTTTGATTATTAGTCACAACACAAGCTTCTTTGTTGAAGGTTACTGAGTTGCCTTTGTCACAAAGCTGGCTGATATTCAACAGATTATGTTTGAGACCATCCACTAAGGCAACCTCTTCAATGATGACATTGTCCTTTGAAATGAAGCCATATCCCACAGTATAACCTTTGTTGTCATCTCCAAAAGTAATACTTGGGCCAGCTCTCTCCTTAAACTCTGTGAGCAGGGTAGAATCACCAGTCATGTGTCTTGAACAACCACTATCCAAGTACCAAAGATTCCGTATGTTTCCCTGCACACATCAAAATCAAATCAAGTTGATTTTGGTACCCAAGTTTCCTTGGGTCCTGCCTTGTTAGCTTTCTTCTTCTGTTTCTTAGGTCTTAACTCATTTGACTTAGGAATTTCAGATTCTTCCTTAGTCATTTGGGTTGGGCCTTTGAAACCACTAAATGCAACAGAATTATCATGCTTGTTATGGCTAACAGGAAATGGCATGCTAGATGCAAACATGTTATTCCAGTAAGGCATGCTAAATGGCATTTGAGGCATATTGTATGCAGCATATGTTGGATTTTAAATCGCAGCGGAGGCATGGTAAAACACTTTTACACATATAAAATCCAAATAAAAGCATATAAATCATGGTAAAAACATATGAATCGATTACTAACCTTTAATATGTGATCCAAAAGCAACGATCGGAGATCCTTAGCAGCTGCTCCTCAAACGTGAAGCACTCCACCGGTATCCACCAAGAAAATGAGGTTAAGGAGGATGAGGAGGTGGAGAGAATTAGGTTTTATGAAATTTTGGGGTTAGAATAAAAATAGGGTTTATAATAGTATATTTATAGGCAAAATTTTCAGCTGAAATTTTCCCATAAAATATTATTATTATTAACCCATCTATTATTCTTATTAATAATTAAAACACCTTTTAATTATTAATCCTTTTTCTAAACACTTTAGAAATAATTCTCTCTCTTGATTTAAATTTCCAAAAATTAAATCCTTTAATTAATAATATTAAGAACTTTTCTTAATTAATTTATAATCAATTAAATCTCATTTAATCAATTATTAAATTTGCCAATTAATTATTTATTTCATAAATAAATAATTATTAGCCATTATTAATTAATTCCTCCACCATTAAATCATTCTCCTTTTATGGTGTGACCCTATAGGTTCAATATTAAGCCGGTAGTAGAAATAAATAATAATAAAACTATTTTATCATTATTTATATAAATTCTCTAATTTATTAAATATGATTAATTAATTAATCACATTTATTCTACATCATGAGGGATACTTCTCAGCATATCGCGACTATCCGGATAATATGAATTCACTGCTTAGAATACCAAGAACCTATTCATTGAATAGTTACCGTACAATAAACTCCTTCTACCCTACAATGTCCCGATTAAATACAAGGTATGGATCTCGTGTCAAGCCTATCTAATTTAATCACTTGCTTACCATTTACTATGCTTAGTTCTATGCAAATCAGAAACTCCTTTCTAATTTCATTCACTCTGGCCAGAGATTCTTGAACTAGCATAAGTGGATCAGCCTTGAACATTCGCTTCCTTCACTGGAAGGGGTAGATCCTTTATTGATCATACACTATCTTCGTGTACAAATTCCTATACCCAGTAGAGCCCTAATAATTGTCCCCTGAGACTAAGAACTAAACTAAAGTATAGTTCAGTGTACACAAGATGACTATGAAGACCTCAAGTCTAAGGATACTTGTACAACTATCACTATGTGAACAACTGCTGACACGTGAGTGAACTCCATCAGTTGTTCAGCTGGGCGAGTCATGTTCAGTGAACTTATTCTATAATAAGCACCTACATACTAGCTATAGTGTCATCACACAAATGTCTATGAGAACAGACATCCTTCATAATGAAGCAAGCATAGTATGTACCGATCTTTGCGGATTATTAATTACCAGTTAGTAATCCTATGATCAGGAACTATTTAAGTTTAGAGTTATCATCTTTTAGGTCTCACTATTATGATCTCATCATAATCTATAAAAGCTTTACTCTAAACTATGGTATATCTTATTTAAACACTTAAATAGATAGAGTCCGTAATAAAAACAAAACAAGTCTTTTATTAATATCAATGAAATCAAAACAGATTACATAAAAGTTATTCCTAAATCCTAATACATGATTAGACTTAGGACATATTCCTTTCAATCTCCCACTTGTACTAAAGCCAATCACTCTGGTATCTAATACCCATCTTGTCTTTATGACGAACAAAGTGACTTTCAGAAAGTAGCTTTGTGAGTGGGTCTGCTATGTTGTTATGTGTGTCAACTCTATTTCAATACAATACAAGAAATATTACCGCGCTCCCACTAACCCTTTTGTAGACACATGGTTCATCTACGTTTTTGATAAAACCAAACTCTTTGATTGTCTCATCAAAACGGATGTTCCATCTACGAGAAGCTTGCTTTAAACCACATATGGTTCGCAGCAGCTTACACACTAGGTTTTCATTTCTCTTGGAAAGAAAACCATCTGGCTATTTTCCAGATCTCATAGTCGTAGTAAGCAGCATTCGCAAGCAAAATCCGAACTGATTATAACAGGGCTACAGGTAAAAGGTTTCATCAAAGTCAATCCATTGCCTTTGTTTGAATCCTTTTGCTAAAAGCCTGGCCTTAAAGGTCTCCACCTGGCCATCTGCTCTAATCATTCTTATGTATCCCGTATACATAGATTTCTTTCCGGATTTTATGGCACTATGCCATTTCTTTGAGTCAACACTACTCATAGCCTCATTATAGGTCTTAGGGTCGTCTTCATCAATGATTGACAACTCATTGTCATTCTCAATGACAAGGTCATAATACCTCTCAGGTTGGCGAGACACTCTCCCTGACCTACGAATGGGCTGTTCCACAAAAGGTTGTTCAGTCAGAACAGGTGTTTCCACTTGATCCGTAGTAGTTTATGCTTCTTGAACTTCATCAAGTTCAAATTTTGCTCCCACTGTTTCCTTCAAGGATAAACTCCTTTTCCAAGAAGGTAGCATGTCTGGAGACAAACACCCGATGATCGGTGTAAAAGTAATACCCTAAAGTCTCTTTAGGATATCCCACAAAACTACATTTTACGGATCGATATTCCAGCTTATCTGGGTCAACTTTCTTGACCTAAGTTGGACATCCCCAAATCTTAACGTGTTTAAGCCTCGGTTTCCTTTCTTTCCATATCTCATACGGAGTTTGAGGAACAAATTTGGAAGGCACCTTATTCAGTAAATATGCTGAGGTTTCCAATGCATAACCCCATAGGAATACTGGAAGATTTGCATAGCTCATCATGGACCAACTATGTCTAACAAAGTTCGATTTCTCCTTTCAGATACCAATCTGGAGGCGTCCACTGGGAGACTATACCATTTACTTTGAGATAATCTAGAAACACTCCATTAAAGTATTCACCACCTCGATCTAGTCAAAGAATTATAATACTATGTTTGGTTTGTTTCTCCACTTCATACTTATACTCTCTGAACTTTTCAAAGACTTCAGACTTGTGTTTCATTAAACACATATCCGAATCTAGATCTATTATCCATGAAAGTAATGAAGTATGAAAATCCACCCATGGCTTGCGTAGACATTGGTCCACATACATTTGTGTGTACCAATCTTAGAAAATTTGCAGCCCTCTCTCCATGTCCACTAAATGGAGACTGCAGTGCCACAATGAAGTGAGATTTTCATCATCCCTTTTCTTTTATTAGTTTGTTCAATCTGAAGTAAATCATGCTCTATGTCATATACATACAGACCATTATTTAAAGTACCACGTCCATAAAGAATATTATCTCTAAGAATAGAACATTCATTATTCTTAATAATAAATGAAAATCCAGCCAAGTCTAACATGGGAATAATATTCCTCACAATCGAGGGAACAAAATAACAATTATTTAAAATAATAGTCTTGTCCGTAGGCATATGTAAATGAAATGATTCTACATCTTCAGCAGCAACTCTTGCTCCATTTCCCATCAGTAGAATCACCTCCTCTTCTTTAAGAGTCCTACTTCTCCTTAGTCCCTGCAACAAATTGCAGATATGAGAACCACAGGAGGTATCTAATACCCAAGTAGAAATTTGATTTAATGACATATTCACTTCTATCATGAACATACCTGAATCAGAAGCGGTAGTCTCACTACCCTATTTCTTCTTCAATTCTGCAAGGTAAACCTTGCAGTTCCTCTTCCGGTGCCCCACCTTGTTACAGTGAAAGCAAACAACTTTGCTCTTGGGGTCTTCAGCTTTTGGTGGAACCGGCATTTTCTCACCTACTTTCTTCTTCTTGGAAGGGTTCCTCTTCCTTTTCTTAGGATTGGAACCTTCACCAATTAGAAGAACATAACTCTTCTTAGGGGAAAAATTCGATTCCGCAGTCTTCAACATGTTGTGGAGTTCAGGCAGGCTGACATCTAACTTATTCATGTGAAAGTTCACAACAAACTGCGAGAACGAACTCGGAAGCGATTGCAAGACCAAGTCTTGGCTCAGCTCCCCATCCATGGCAAAACCAAGTTGTCCAAGACATTCAATCAAATTGATCATCTTAAGTACATGGTCATTCACAGATGATCCCTCAAACATCCTACAACTGAACAGCTCCTTCGATATCTCATATCGAGCTTTCCTCCCTGCCACATCATACAACTCTTGTAGATGCATGAGGATAGTGTGAGCATCCATATGCTCATGTTGCTTCTGTAGCTCAATGTTCATGGAGGCTAGCATGATGCATTGATCAACATTTGCATCATCTATCCACCTACGATACACAACATGTTCATCATTATGCGCATCGCTAGCAGGTTCAGTAGGCTTAGGTGAGTCAATCACGTATTCCAGCTTCTCAATCCTGAGAACAATTCTCAAGTTTCGAAGCCAGTCAGCATAATTCGGACCAGTCAACTTGTGAGCATCTAGTATGCTCCTGAGTGATAGTGCAGAAGACATGACGTACAAAGTAAATCTGTAAATGATAAACACATAACAACACTTAGCAAATATTCGATTTTATTTTAAAACACTATATGAATCGGGTCTTTATTCATAAGTGGCTCCCACTAGTTTATCTAATTTATTCAACCCCTTACGTGAAAAATTAAGCATTCATAATGCTAGTGGGAATAGGGATCCTACATTCCATTACACAACCCCGGCTGTGGCATGAACCGCCATGTAATGTTCAATAGGCAGACAACTCTTGTCAATTACATCTAATGTTATTCCCTAATCAAATTTTAGCCTCTTGAATAATTGAGTCACGGCTGTGGCACGACAAACTCAATATTCTAAGTCAAGTCTAACCCAACATTTCGTACAGTTGAATCAGTCCCCAAAGGCCCACGGCTGTGGCACGTACCGACCTTTAGATTCTTATTCAATGTACACATCTCTATGTAATAGACAAGTATTTCTTATTTCGAAATCAAAGCCCTCGGCTGTAGCACGAACCGACAATGATTCAAAAATAAGAACTACTTTTCTATCATGTTGGAAGGCTATGACCGACACAAGCCCGTTGTGTCATTGGCCAATTACTACTTGATATTATTTAATTTTAGAGGGATTATATTACGTTACAATCATAATCATATTATAAAGAGATTCTTCCTTTTAAATTAAATATTTCAAATCCATAATCAATAATCAGATGATTCCCAGATCGGGTGGAGCATTGTCAAGAGGCGTCACTTAATAACCGTTTCTTACAGATAAAAATCTGTTGTTGACAGAATCATCCTTTCTCTCATACTAAAAATTCATATTCAATTACGTGTTTCATAAACACAAGAATCTCATGATTGTATTCATAATATTATTATTAAGGTTATGAAATACTTTCACTATACTAGGTTGTCTAACACACGCCTTATGTTCATTTAAGTTCACCTAAATCTATCATCGCATGATAAACTAAACATATATCACATATATAAACATCAAGGTAGGCATGTTACATCATCTAGCACATTAGTCTAAGCAATATACATCTCTATGTATCACATGAAGCATTTAAAAGCAATTCAAACAGTCAAAAATAGCTTAAAAACACTTCTGTTAGCTATAATCAGTTTGAAACAATTTCATAAAATATCATATAATATACCATTAGAAGCGTCTCGAAAAGACGAATCCAACGGCACCAAAATCGCCCAATTCTGAGCTGCCACGCGCCCGCACGCGCCGAAAGAAGGTCTCCCACGCGCCCCCACGTGCACACGCGCGTCACGCGCCTAACCCCCTATGCTGACGTCAGCATGACGTCATCTAATGACGTCAGCATGACGTCATCTGATGACGTCAGCATGACGTCATCAGCGTGTGTCTTCCACGCGCCGTGCGTGGTCGACGCGCGGTCCTCCCTCCTTTTTCTGTCAGTCGCCGTTTTTTTTTTCTTGCACGGTTTTCCGTGCCGCCGTACCTGACTTCTCTATACCTTGTCTCCTTTTCTTTTCTCCGTGCAGAACAACACAGACAACAACAGTAACATCACAACAGATGTACAAATATATATACATACTTACAATTTCATATATATATATACATATATATCTTTATTTAATTACGAATTTAATTGCAAGATCTTCAAAAATTCATAATAAAAAATCTACACATCATAAAATTATGAAAAAAATACCCAGACGATCTACAACACTTGTAGAACCCAGATCAACATTCAAAATTATTCTGAGAAACGATTTCTCATCAGACAAAATTAATCCATGATATAGCTTGTAAAAATCATAATTAATTCATACAAGCACATAAAATTCTGAAATTTTTACCACAGATCTATATGCATACAACCTAAGCTCTGATACCAATGTTGGATTTTAAATCGCAGCGGAGGCATGCTAAAACACTTTTACACATATAAAATCCAAATAAAAGCATATAAATCATGGTAAAAACATATGAATCGATTACTAACCTTTAATATGCGATCCAAAAGCAACGATCGGAGATCCTTAGCAGCTGCTCCTCAAACGTGAAGCACTCCACCGGTATCCACCAAGAAAACGACGTTAAGGAGGAGGAGGAGGTGGAGAGAATTAGGTTTTATGAAATTTTGGGGTTAGAATAAAAATAGGGTTTATAATAGTATATTTATAGGCAAAATTTTCAGCTGAAATTTTCCCATAAAATATTATTATTATTAACCCATTTATTATTCTTATTAATAATTAAAACACCTTTTAATTATTAATACTTTTTCTAAACACTTTAGAAATAATTCTCTCTCTTGATTTAATTTCCAAAAATTAAATCCTTTAATTAATAATATTAAGAACTTTTCTTAATTAATTTATAATCAATTAAATCTCATTTAATCAATTATTAAATTTGCCAATTAATTATTTATTTCACAAATAAATAATTATTAGCCATTATTAATTAATTCTTCCGCCATTAAATCATTCTCTTTTTATGGTGTGACCCTGTAGGTTCAATATTAAGCCGGTAGTAGAAATAAATAATAATAAAACTATTTTATCATTATTTATATAAATTCTCTAATTTATTAAATATGATTAATTAATTAATCACATTTATTCTACATCGTGAGGGATACTTCTCAGCATATCGCGACTATCCGGATAATATGAATTCAATGCTTAGAATACCAAGAACCTATTCATTGAATAGTTACCGTACAATAAACTCCTTCTACCCTACAATGTCCCGATTAAATACAAGGCATGGATCTCGTGTCAAGCCTATCTAATTTAATCACTTGCTTACCATTTACTATGCTTAATTCTATGCAAATCAGAAACTCCCTTCTAATTTCATTCACTCTGGCCAGAGATTCTTGAACTAGCATAAGTGGATCAGCCTTGAACATTCGCTTCCTTCACTGGAAGGGGTAGATCCTTTATTGATCATACACTATCTTCGTGTACAAATTCCTATACCCCAGTAGAGCCCTAATAATTGTCCCTGGAGACTAAGAACTAAACCAAAGTATAGTTCAGTGTACACAAGATGACTATGAAGACCTCAAGTCTAAGGATACTTGTACAACTATCACTATGTGAACAACTGCTGACACGTGAGTGAACTCCATCAGTTGTTTAGCTGGGCGAGTCATGTTCAGTGAACTTATCTATAATAAGCACCTACATACTAGCTATAGTGTCACCACACAAATGTCTATGAGAACAGACATCCTTCATAATGAAGCAAGCATAGTATGTACCGATCTTTGCGGATTATTAATTACCAGTTAGTAATCCTATGATCAGGAACTATTTAAGTTTAGAGTTATCATCTTTTAGGTCTCACTATTATGATCTCATCATAATCCATAAAAGCTTTACTCTAAACTATGGTATATCTTATTTAAACACTTCAATAGATAGAGCCCGTAATAAAAACAAAACAAGTCTTTTATTAATATCAATGAAATCAAAACAGATTACATAAAAGTTATTCCTAAATCCTAATACATGATTGGACTTAGGACATATTCCTTTGAGCATAATATGGATTAGGTGCAAATGGCATATTAGCAAATTATGCATTCATATTCTGTGTAGGCATAGCATTAACAGGCATGGGAGGCATGGCATTCATGTTAGGAAATTGAGACTGAACAGACATGGGAGTAGGCATGGCAGATTTGCAATTAATAGACAAATGATTTACACTACCACACTTGACACAGATCTTTCTAGGTGCATATTTATCAGGTGTGTAGTTATTGTGTTTGTTAATCCCTACTTTACCATTCCTATTGTTTTTCTTTTTAGTCTCTGTTTTTACCTCTATTTTCTCAAGTCTGTCACTTAACTGTTTGACAGACATGTGACCAACATTAGCCTTTTTCCCTTTCTTAGCTTGACTTGACTCTCCTGAAACAAAGTTCTTGGAAACAGATCCATACTTATCATTTAGCTTGGTTAATTTGGCTTTGCTGATGGGTTTGCTTACAGCAGACGGATGAGGATTTTTATCATTCGATGGATAAAACTTTTTGTTATCCGACGGATAGTCCTCATCATCTGTCGAGTCTACATCTGTCAGCAACCCATCTACCAAAATAGGTTCTAGTTTCTCCTTATTCTTTTTCCAGGCTTCATCACAAAAAGACTCAATTCCTTGAACCTTGGTGATTTGAGTATGAACATCTCTGGATGTTTTCCATGCTTTAATCACCTCTTGTTCACGATCGAGCTGCTTCTTTAAAATTTCTTCCTTTTTCAAGGACTCAGTTAATTCCTGCTTGGCAATCCTACACTCAATTTTTAGTTTTTCAAACTCAACAAACTGAGACTCAAGCACATTATTCCTCTCACTTAAAAACAGGTTGTTTTCTTTGATTTTAGCATTTTCTTTAGTGAGGGACTTAAGTGTAACACGCAAATGATATAATTCTGTAGACATGTCATTTATGGAATCATTACACTCAGCTTTAGATAAATGTGCAAGGTTTGTAGTGATTACCTGATTGCTTGAGGAACTTGTCTCTGTTTCATCAGACTTGGCCATAAGGGCTAGATTAACATAGCTGACATCTTCATCTTCATCCAAGCCATCAGCTGCCCAGTCATTTTCTTGTGTAATAAAAGCCCTTTCCTTTTGTTTGAGTAGATCAAAGTATTTTTGCTTGTAATCTACAGACTCAAATCTTTTCTTACTGGAATCTGACTTTCTACACTCATTTGCAAAATGCCCTGCCAAGCCACATTTGAAACATTTGAATTTTGACTTATCCACCATGTTTCTATTTGGCTTGGCTGCTCCAAAGTTCTTTTTGAACTTGAGCTTGGCAAATCTTCTTGAAAGGAATGCTAGGTGCTCATCAATGTCCTCCATGTCATCTTGGCTCAATGAATCTTCATTTTCTGTAGCTAGCCCCTTACCCTTGCTTTCACAGACCTTTGAAGTTGATTCCACAGCTTCCATCTTCACTTCCTTCTCCTTTTCCAGATCAGCAACTAGTGCAATGGATCCTCGTTTCTTCTTTCCTCTCTCCATTCTTTCATCCTGCTCTATCTCAAGCTCATAGGTTTTCAGAATTCCATATAGTCTCTCTAAAGTAAACTCCTTATAATCCTGTGAGTTTCTCAATGAGACTGTCATCGGTTTCCATTCCTTTGGAAGAGATCTGAGAAATTTCATATTGGAGTCTTTAGTCTGATAGACTCTTCCATGCAACTTAAGAGCATTTAGTAGTTTTTAAAATCTACTAAAAATGTCAGTGAGTGATTCACTTTCTTCATTGTGAAAATGCTCATATTGCTGAATCAGGAGCTGCATTTTATTTTCTCTTACTTGCTCAGTACCATCACAGATTATCTGTATTGTGTCCCAAACTTCCTTGACAGTCTTGCAGTTGATGATGTTATCAAACATGTCTGCATCAACACCATTGAACAGAATGTTCATGGCCTTTTTATCTTTCCTGACTTGTTCAATGTCAGGATCAGACCATTCATTCCTTGGCTTTGGAACAAATGGCTCATTTCATGTTGCAGCTCTCATTGGAACATGAGGGCCTCTTTCTATGCAGTCCACATAGGCCTCATCTTGAGAGAGCATGTGAAGATGCATCTTTACCTTTCAATGATGGTAATTATCTTTATCAAGAAAAGGAATCTTGACTCCAACATCTTTCTTGTTCATCTTGCTGAATTGTTTTGATCTTTAAACTCTTTGTAGATTAAGAGCTTGCTCTGATACCAATTGTTAGTCCCTTAACAATATAGCAAGAATTACAGAAGGGGGGTTGAATGGAATTCTTGAACCTTTTTCTTGAAATAAAAATGTTCGACTCGATTATAGATATATCTGTTTTGATTAGCACAATGTGGAATGTAAACTTAAATGAATCAAAACATAAGTAATTAAAAACAAGAGTCTTTAAAAACTTTCTGGTGGATTTAAACAATTCCACCAGAGATATATATAATATATCGAGAGGACTCTGTGTGCAGAAATGCTCACAGCTGCTTACAAATGGAACTACTGAGAATACAGGAAATGTTAAAGATTATACTTACAAAGATTTCTCTATTTTTGTGTTTCTCAGCTATCTCAGTTATTTTTCTATTTGCTACTCTCTTGGTTTATATAATACCAAGATTACAAAGTCAAAAAGACTGAACAAATATAAAATCTAACAGTCTTAATCTTTGCTGCTTTTCGTCCTCTATTACCCAGTTAATGGGCTTCCACAATGTGTTTGTATCCAACTCAACGGCTGTGTGTCAGCTTTCACTGTTCAACTGATGTTTGAATTCTTGATATGATCATCCGTCGACTTTTAGATCATCCGTCGATGACTTAATTGATCATCCGTTGACTGCTATATTAAACATCCGTTGATAGTCTTTTGATCATCCGTTGAAGGCTTTGTTAATCATCCGTCGGTAGCTATTTTGGCACTTGACTTCATTTCACTTATACAGAATTACAAGACATTACTTATGTACAGTTAATCAACCTATTCTGCATATCTAGTTAAAGTCAACATGACTTATATGCTACTACAGATTCTATACAAAGGTGCATACATCACTGTGCTACAAACTTATTATTACATAAGCTACTCACTCGATGGATAATAAATTAATCATCCGTCGGGACTATAATGAGTTATCCGTCGGGACTATAATTCTTATCCGTCGAGTGCTACATTATTTCACTAAGTAAAATCTACTTAGATGTTTTGTTTATGAAATCATCAAGTACACAACATATGCACAACATTATATTATATTATATTATAATTATGATATTTTATAGTTGGACCTAGTATACTTCTTTTCGAAGTTATACTAGCGGGTCAGTATTGAATTGGAATTTGTTGAAAAGAGTTTTAAAAGAAAGTGAAAAATTAATTTATGGAATTTGGATATCTTGTTTCTAGAACTGTAACCTAAAAAGATCCGGGTGTAGTTGGGGTCACATATGCTATATTTCAGTTGCTGGCATTTATTTATTGGTTAAACAGGTTATTTTGGATTGAGGTTTCATAGTGACGACCAAATCCTCTGAGCCTGGATTTGGGGGCGTTACAATTTATAATCCAAACTCCATGAACCAACATATACGTAAACATATCTTAAACTCAAGCTTATATCTTTAAGTAAATCAAAGGGTTGATTATTTTTATAAATTTCTTGAAGCTTGTTAACACTTTATAAGGGCATAAAATCCTTGGGGAGAGCTTGGTCTAGTTTTAGGAGCCTTAAACTTCCATGGAAAATCAAGATAAGAAGTTAGTATTTTCAGAGTTACTATTCACCCTCATCTTCAAACATTTTTCTAAAACTGGAAACTCCATGAATGAGCTTGAAATTTAGAACTTAACTTATCCACGATATGAAGGAGCTATGGTTAAATTTTGTTATTTTTGAAGCCCTAGAACTTGAGTTTTGAATTTTTCTTTTCTCTTTGTTCTTGAAAATTCAAATTGAAGAAATGAAATGGGGGAGAGAACTTTTTGCTGGGATTCTTGATAAAGTTGGTTGATTTGTGATATGTATCACCTGTAGGTGTTGCTTTTTGGCTAAATTCAATATAGGTGGGGTGTTGGGTGATGCAAAGTCTAAGCAAGGTACATTAAAAAGCAAGAAAATAAGGAACTATGTTCTTGATTTCTTTTAATCATGGAACCTTGTTCCCAACTATATTTTTGTTGAGAATATATTGTGAACTTGATGATTTTATTAACAAAATACCTTAGTGGATTCAACTTAGTGAATTATGTAGCACTCGATGGATAAGCAAATATAGTCCCGACGGATGATTCAATATAGTCCCGACGGATGATGATTTGACATCCATCGAGTAAGTAGCTTATGTAACAATAAGTCATGTAGAACATTTCTGCAAACACCTTTGTATAGTTTCTGTAGTAGCATATAAGTCATGTTGAATTTAATTAGATATGCAGAATAGGTTGATTAATTGTACATAGATGTTGTCTTGTAATTCTGCATAAATGAAATGAAGTCAAGTGTCAAATAGCTACCCGACGGATGATCAGCAAAGCTACCCGACGGATGATCAACAAGGCAATCCGACGGATGATAATCATGTACTCGACGGATGATCAATTCAAACATCTATTGACAGTGACAACACAGTCACATGCGTTGAGTGTATGCAAAAGGAATGTGGCAGCCTATTCAACTGGGTTTTTGAGAACAAAGAAGCATTGCCATTTCCATGCTATTCTAAAGATATTCAAAGATGCTAGAATAGAGTAGCGAAGCAGCATAGTATTAGACTTGATAGGTTTTGTTTTATTATCTTTTCTTATTACTGTGTAATCTTGGTGATATATAAACCAAGAGTAGCAAATAGAATAAAAACAACAACAAGGCTAAGCGAGTATTTTCTCAGAGAAACAATTGTAAGCTGAATCTTTTAGCATTTCTCTGTAAGTTTAGTTGTTCTTATTTGTAAGCAGCCGTGAGCTATTCAAGCTTTACAGAGTTCTCTTGATATATATATATATCTAGTGGATACATTTAAATCCACCAAAAAGTTTTAAAGACTTGTGTTTTTATTACTTTGTGTTTTGATTCATATTTAACTTGTCATTCCGCACTTTGCAAATCAAAACACTGACATATATATTTTAAGTTAGAATATTTTATAATTCAGAAAAAGTTTCAAGAATTCCATTCAACCCCCCTTCTGTAATTCTTGTTGCATTGTTAGGGACTAACAATTTTCATTAGTTTGGTTGAGTTGGTTTGGTTTGTAGTACTTCTATTTTGCATGTAATTGCATGAATCCTTTTTATTCAATTGTTAAGTAATTCTTATCATTAGATCTCTATGGAAGGTTCGATAAATTTTCAAAAGCGTTTCGTTGTATAAATCCTTTCTATCGTAAATTTTTATCATTTCTAGTACTCATACTTGATCATTATATATGAAATTCCAATTCTCAAAATTCTGTTGATCGAATTTTAATTCTCATATAGCTTGATAACTAGTAAAATATGATCATTTGAATTATCGATTTTCTTCGAGAACTAAGAACTTTTACACACACTCATTTGTTACATATAATCATAATATTAACTCGGAAAGCTAAATTAAATACTCGTATATAGCGTGGTCACAAAAGATTTTATTAAATCTCTAGAATACTATTCATAAAGGTACGATGTAAAAAATTTGGGGTTTTACAGAATTTTTCTCTCATAAACCTCTTTTGTCTGGAACTTGGTCAGCACTTAAGAGGGGGTAGTGGCAATCTTACACATCTCTACCTGGGTTATTGATCTATTTGGTGAATCCGAACCACTGTCATTATAAGATTTCCCGGGAGTACAAGTCTAGAACACCTTTGCGCGTATTTTAGTTCAGAGCATATGTTGTACAAGACATGCCTGTGCTATAACAAGACTAAGTCAAATTGACAACCCTAAGTAAGTTGTATGATAATCTAAGTTTACATTTTGTATTGTAACCCTTAATTCTGTAAAAGTGTAATTAGATTAGACTGGAGTATTTTTCTGTAAACAGTATCAAGCCTAAGAATAAACTCTGGAAGAAGATCATGAAGATCATGCCTCAGAGAAAGTGTGAAGAAGCTTGGAGTTGAATAAATCTGTTTTGGAAAAAACATTCTAAGTCAAGAAATCTACAAGTCACATATTAAGTGTTATAGAGAAGTCATTCGAGAACTCCAGAATGACTTATCGAGAAGTCAAGAAAAGCTTATAAAGAAGTCTCAGAGATATCGACAAGCCAAATTGAAGACATGAAGATTGGAGATATCGACAAGTCATTTCTTTACTAGAGAACTCTGAGATATCGACAAGTCAAGATGTCACTAGAAAACTCAGAGATATCGATAAGTTAATTCTACATGCAAAGAAATGGAGACCTCGAAAAGTCAAGTTCATTCGAGGACTCAGAGATCTCGATAAGTCAAGTTCATTCGAGGACTCAGAGATCTCGATAAGTCAAGATTATACTCGAGAACTCAAAGATCTCAACAAGTCAATTTTACATTCGAGAACTTAGAGACTTCGATAAGTCATATCAACTATAGAGTAATAAGAGATCTCGATAAGCCATTATACTTATCAAGATGTCTAGTTCTCTATATACCAAACTGGAAATCTCGAGGTAAAACTCAAAGTACAAAGTGCAGACCAGTTAAATATCCAAGATTATCAATTAACAAAAAAATCAATCAATGATTTGAAAAGTCTACAAAAGCAGTTTGAAGAGTACAAGATCAAAGGCCAAGATTAACTGACAAAGAAAAGTCACAGACATGCACGATTTGCAAAGATACACTAAGCCAAAAATATAAAGTTTTATTTAACTTACAAGTAGGGTTTAGTTTATGCTATTGTATGTTGTGTAAAACCAGTGGTTACCGCTCTATAAAGTAAACACTGGATGCTTTATTTCAGTTGTAACAAACAGATCTAAAATCTTGTAACTCTCAAGAGAGAAGCTGAGTTCTTAGCACAACAAGAACCCAGAAATTTGTAGCAAAACACATACTTAATTTTAATACAAAATTAAGTGAGTTTTGAAAGATAGTGTTTTCTTGTGCATGGTTTATTATTTATGTTGAAACATATTATGTCTACAAACTAGATTACTTTGTTCACCATACAAAAACAGTTCATAAAGATTAAAATTGTCTAAACCGCATTCACCCCCTGTGTTGTATTCATTACCTAACAAGTGGTATCAGAGCAAAATCTGAAAGCAAACAGATTAAAGATCTTGGAAGAATGAATACACAGAAGCTAAGCAGTATCAAGATCCCCACCTTTGACAGATCTAACTATACATTATGGAAGAAGAAAATGTTGTTGTTTATCAGGGTGGCCAACCCATTATACATTGAGATCCTAAAAAATGGGTCTTTCACTCCCATGGTAAGAGTTGAGGAATCTACAGATGGAGACATGGTGATTCCAGCACATTATGCTCCTAAAGATCCTTTAGAATATACTGAACCTGAAAAAGAAAAAGTTTCTCTAGATAGTGGCTTGTAGCTGATTTTGACTTGACAATGTAATGTACAATAACATTGTTAACTGTGACACAGCCAAATAGATCTGGGAGAAAATAGAAATCTTATGTGAAGGAACAGAGGAGGTTAGGTCAAACCAAAGGAGGATTCTTATTTCTCAGTATGAGGGGTTTATGGCAAAACCAAAAGAAGGAATCACTGAAGTTTTTGAAAGGTTTAATAAATTAATAAATGACTTGCAGCTACATGATAAATATTATGAAGCTGAGGAGGTTAACGTAAAGTTCTTGCTAACTCTTCCTGGCCATCTTGAACAGAAAATTTCAGCTATTAGAGAAGGAAGAGATTTAACCATAATAACTTTGGAAGTTCTATATGGAATCTTGAAAACTTATGAACTTGAAATAATGCAAAGAAGTCATTAAAAGCACACCATGGTCATGTTGTTGATGGTTCAAGTGCTTTGGTTGTTAATGACAGAGAAGAAAGTGAAGATGAGCAAGATGATCAAGTTTCAGTTGTTCAAGCTATGGAACAAAAGAACAAAGGACCTCAGAAGCAAGTTGTGTTGGAGCTGGAGGAAGATGAATATTATACCTTGGATGAGCTAGATGAAATGGACCAATCCATGGCTTAATTAGATAGGAAGTTCTCCAATATAAGAGTCAAGAATCCAAGGTTTTTCAAAGGCAAGGAACAATATTCAAACAACAATAACTGGAAACCAAAAACTCAGTACAATTCAGTTAGCAAAGGTGGCTACAAAACAGGATCTATGGATAGATCAAAGATAAGGTGCTTCAGCTGTGATGAGTTGGGTCACTTTTCTACTGAATGCAGAAAGATTAAAAAGGTGAAGAAAGATAAGGCATATCTTGAACTAGAGGCAAAGTATGAAGCTCTCTTGAAGAAGCAGTCTGGAAAGGCTTATATTACAGAAGGAAAAAGTTGGGATGATACTGATGTAGATGATGAAGATGAATAGGTTGGAAACTATGAACTCATGGCTTTTGAGCATGGAGAAGCATCTACTTCAAGAACAAAGGTACCAACTCTAACCATTATTGATTTAAATGTTAGTCAATATAAGGAGACTGTGAAAAAGATGAGTGTAGAGATGTTTCATATACACACTAGCTTAGTAGAAGCTACTGAGGAAGTCAGTAGGCAAACAAAAGCTAATGAGAAGCTTGAGAGTGAGAAGAAAAAGATGGATCTATTGCTTGTGGAGCTTGAATCAGTCAAGCAAGAAAATGAATACTTGAAGAACAAGCCGAAGTGTGCCAATGAGATTGAAACTGTGTTAAGAGAGAAGATTGAAAAGAATGAAGTTAAGTTGAAATCTTTCAGGAATGCATCTGAGTTGGTTGGATAATACCATGAGAAGAACAAGCCATGTGTTAACATAGCTATTGGTCTTGATTATGATGCTTTGAACAACAAAAAGAAAGATATAGGTGGTAAAGGAAAGGCAACAACAAATGAAGATGTTCCAGCTATGCTGAAAAAGGTTGATTCACCTATGTTCAAAGCATGTGAAGTAGATTTCAGTGAAGAAGAGTTGATCATAAAGCAAGAAATTGCTGATGAAGACAATGAGAAGAAAAATACAGAAACAACTCCAACTTCCAAAGCTGAAAGGAAGCCCATGGTCAACCCAGATTCCAATATATCTGTCAAGGAAACAAAAACTGAAGATGAAAGAAAGAAGATTAAAAATAGAAATGGAAAGATTGGGATTAACAAAAGCAACAATTTTGCTTATATTACAGATGCTCCAAGAAAACAATGTCAAAAATGTGGCTCTGTGAATCATCTAACTCACCTTTGTAAATAGGTTGTTCGCAAGCCAGTAGAAGGAGCATGCAAGTACAATGAAGCAAATGCAAATAATCCATACTCATTCTGTGACAAGTTTAATTTCATCCCTTGCAACTTGAAAGTGATAAAAAGTTGCCACAAGCTAAGAGTAGATCTCAAAGAAGTAAAAAATTGGTCTACATCAAAAAGGTAAAATGCAGAACAGTCAATAAATTCTATTTTATCTAAAACAACTCATTCTGATTCTGCTCACTCTGTTAACAAGAAGAAAGTACCCAACACTGCTTGGGTTTCTAAATACACTTGAACTCATTGTGTGCAGGGAAAAAAGAAGAAAGTCATATGGATCATAGACAGTGGATGCTCAAGACATATGACAGGTGATATAGCCCTGCTATCACAGTTTGAGGAGAAGGCTAGCCCATTAGTGACTTTTGGAGATAACAGCAAAGGCTTCACAATAGGATATGGCAAATTGATTTCTGGAAATGTTGTCATTGATGATGTAGCACCGGTAGCTGGTTTTGAAGTGAATCTTCTCAGTGTCATCCAATTTGCAGACAAGGGTTTCAAGGTTTTATTTAACAAAGAAGAATGCACTTTTATCAGCAAGAAAACTGGTGAAGTTGCTCTGAAAGGAGCAAGGAAAGGAAGCTTATTTGTTGCAGACTTGGACTCAACAAATGAAGATGGAATTTGTTGCTTCTACACCAAGACATCTGTAGAGCAAAGTAAACTATGGCATAAGAAGCTGTCTCATTTGAACTTCAAAGCAATCAATACTCTAGTTAAAAAGGAGTTGGTGAGAGACATGCCTAATTTGGAATTTGCTCAAGATAAACTCTGTGATGCTTGTTAAAAAGGAAAAATGAAAAGATCAAGTCATAAAAGTAAAACTGTGAATTCTATAAGTGCACATTCGCAACTCATTCACATGGACTTATTTGGACCAGTCAATTTCAAGAAAAGGTATGCACTTGTGATGGTGGATGACTACTCAAGATACACATGGGTAGAATTTATGCACTCTAAAGATGACACTCCACACATCATAATTGAACACATCAAGAAGATTGAAAAATAGGCTGAAGATCAAAATTATGTGAAAAGATTATGGACTGACAATGGAACAGAATTCATGAATGCAACCTTAACTGAATTCTGCAAAGACAAAGGCACTGTTCAAGAATTCTCAGTAGCTAGGACACCTCAACAAAATGGTGTAGCTGAGAGAAAGAACAGAACATTGGTGGAAGCTGCTAGAACAATATTGCAAGATGCAAAGTTGCCAACTAGTTTTTGGGAAGAAGCTGTGAACATTGCATGCTATACTCAAAACAGATATCTCATTAACAAGAATCTTGGCAAATCACCTTACTCAATCTTATCTAAGAGGAAGCCTACTGTGAAGCATCTTCATGTGTTTGGAAGCAAGTGCTATGTATTGAAGGACAACTCTGAATATGTGGGAAAATTTGACTCTAAAGTTTTTGAGGCAATTTTTATGGGATATTCATTGGAAAGAACTGCATACAATGTTTATGTGATTGAATAGAAGAAAATTATGGAAATCACAGATGTCACTTTTAATGATGAAAAGTGCCCAGGATTGGAATGCCTTGATGAAAATGAAGCTGAAGTTCTAAAGTTTAAAAATCTCAACATTGATAGTGATTCTGATGATGAAGCTGAAGTCAACACAAATCACAAAGTTGATGAAGAGTCTACTGAACAAGTGAATCATGAGAATAAAAGCTCATCCCAAACACCTAAATTTGATAGCACAAACTCAGGGGGTAAAGAGGAGAAAATTCTGGAAGTCTTGTCAGTAATGAAGAAGAAGCTGAAAATACAAGTCAACAAACTCACACAAGAAAGTGGGATAGAAGTCACACTAGAGAAGCAATTATTGGTGATCCAATTGCTAGAGTGAGGACTAGAAGTGCAACTGCAAATGAATGCCTTCATGCATGTTTTCTGTCACAAGTTGAGCCAAAAAAAACTGAGGAAGCCCTTCTTGATCCTGATTGGATATCTGATATGCAAGAAGAGTTAAATGTTTGAGAGAAATAATGTTTGGAAATTGGTTCATGCACTAAAGAACAGAAGTATTATTGGAACAAAGTGGGTGTTCAGAAACAAGATGGATGAAAATGGAATTATTACCAGAAACAAAGCAAGGTTGGTTGCAAAAGGCTACTCACAGGAGGAAGGAATTGATTATGATGAAACTTTTGCTCCAGTTGCAAGACTTGAAGCAATAAGGATTTTCCTGACATTTGCTGCACATTCAAATTTCAAGGTATATCAAATGGATGTGAAGAGTGCATTCCTCAATGGTGAGTTGGAAGAAGAGGTTTATGTGCAAAAGCCAAGTCCAGAATTTCCAAATTTTGTATATAAGTTACTTAAGGCTCTCTATGGACTTAAACAAGCACCTAGAGCTTGGTATAACACACTGTCAGAATTTTTGATTAAACATGGATTCACTAGAGGTACTATTGACAAGACTCTCTTTTACAAGAAGCATGGTGATGATATGATTCTAATTCAGATCTATGTGGATGATATCATCTTTGGCTCTACAAATGAAAAGCTTTGCCAAATATTCTCTAAGCTTATGCAGAGTGAATATGAAATGAGTATGAAGGGGGAATTAAGTTACTTTCTTGGACTTCAGGTTAGCTAAAGAAGTGATGGAATCTTCATCATCCAAGCTAAGTATGTCAAAGATTTATTGAAAAAGTTTGGCATAGTTGATTATTCACCTGCATCTACACCTATGTCTACAACAACCAAGTTTGATGAAGATAAAAATGGCAAGAGTGTAGATATTTCAAGCTATAGAGGAATGATTGGAACATTGCTTTACTTAACTGCTAGTAGACCAGACATCATGTTTGTAACATGTTTGTGTGCAAGATTTCAAGCCAATTCAAAAGAATCACATTGGATGATTGTGAAGAGAATTTTCAGATGCTTGAAGGGGACCCCAAACTTGGGATTATGGTATCCTAAGGGAACTGGTTTTGAAGCTGTTGGATACACATATGCAGATTTTGCTGGATGCAGGGTTGACATAAAGAGTACTAGTGGAAGCTGTCAGTTTCTTGGACAAAGACTTGTATCCTGGTATAGCAAGAAACAACAATTTGTGTCAACTTCTACAGCTGAGGATGAATGCATAGGTGCTGGAAGTTGCTGTGCTCAAGTGCTTTGGATTAAAAATCAGCTAATGGATTATGGTCAAGTGTTACACAAAATTTCAATTATGTGTGATAATACTAATACTATATCCATTGTGGCTAATCCAGTTAATCATTCTAGAACAAAGCAAATTTATGTAAGGTACCATTTTATTAGAGAACATGCTAAAAATGGTACCATTGAGTGTATTTTTGTTCCAACAGAAATATAGTTAGCTGACATTTTTACTAAATCTTTGGATGAAGCAACTTTCACTTGACTTGTAGGTGAAATTGGAATGCTTAATTTTTCATCCTAAGGCAAGAACTCAGCTAATATTTTGCAGCAGATTAATTTCTAGTAAATCAAAATTCATTTGATTAATTGGAAATTAACTGAAATATGAATTATAAATATTTCAGAAATCTCTGCATATTTATTTTTCAAAATTCAAAAATTAGCTTGGAATTTTTCAATTCTAAGTAAACTGTCTAAATGTTAATTTGGATTTTCAATATGTAAAATTAGCACAAGGAAGAATCAAAGTGACCAAAAGTGTTTACAGAACTGAGTTCTTGATAAGTCATTATAGAGTTCTCTATAAGTGTTAACTCACAGAGTTCTCTACAAGTATAATTTTAGACTTATATATAACTCAGAACTGGAATAATTTAATCCAATAAATTATTTTAGCAAAATACTTTTCGTAAATTTATTCTGATTTTATTTGGATTAATTCAAATAAAAATTGGAATCAACTTAGTCCAGTTTGGACAAACTGAGTATTTATTTGACATCTCGACAAGTCAGTATTAGCTCTCTAAAAGAGTAAATTAAAATGAATTCTCGATATGTAATTCTTTTTTCAAAATGACTTCTTGATAGACAAATTCCAAACGTCTATTTTTGAGTTCTCGATAAGTCATTTGCTTTTACTTTAAATAATCAGACATCTCGACATACACATACTTACGCCTTCGAGAACTCTAAGTGACCTAGCTTTTTCAATTCCAAACCGATTTCTCTCTCATTTCAAATCCTTTCTCTATAATTTCTTTTACCCATTAATCTTCACATACACAACAATGGCATCAAACGTTATTGTACCCTTCATCCCAAAGGAGACCAACTTCCTTGCATTCTTAGATGCCAATCAAGCTCGTGAAGCTTTCAAAAGCTTTGTCAAATTCTTATCAGAAACTTACTTTGTTGGAGCTCTTACAGCCAACCCAGTTTTCTATCTGGATGTATTGGGGAACTTTTAGAACACAGTTGTAGCTAGGACAGTTGTGCATGAAGACCAATCTTCAACTCTAGTGGTTAACCGTCAAATTAAAATACAACAGGTTGAGATAACTGAAGCTGACATGAACCCGGCCTTGAACATTCCAACTGACAAGCTAGTAGAGATTCCAACTCCGGAGGAGCTATATGAATTTTTGGATTTTATCAACTATCTGAGAAAATCAACTTGGCTAGCTTGAACAAGAAAAATCTTAGGAGGGAGTGGTCCTTTCTGTTTGATTTTGTGGTGAGGGCCTTCACATGCAGGAAATCAGGATTTGACAACATTTCTAATGTTGTTCAGAAGCTGGTCTACTCAATGGCTCACAACAAGCAGATTAATGTAGGACACTACATTCTGGAGGAATTGAGCACGAGGCTTATCATGCCATTAACTTCAAGAGGTAAAGAAATTTTCCTTCCTAGATTCATTATGTCTGCTTTAAATCATAAAGTAAATGACATACATAAGCTTGAAGGTGCAGATAGGTCATTAATAGGCAACTGTAAGCAAGTGTCCAAAATCTTATTTGGATCACTTATTATTAAGAATAAGGTACAGGTGGGTCTTAGGTTAACACCTTTCATGATTGAAAGATTTAGGACCTATCCTTACCCTATGTATGACATAAAAACCAATGAAGTTCAACCTAGTGCAACAATGGTTCCTGAGCCTGTGGAAGCACAAACACAGGCACATCCACATGGACCTTCCCATGTTGAGTCTATTTCTTCAAAACCAATAGCTTCTAGGAAACTGACCACTTTATCCTCTCAAAAGGGTGAAGTGAGTAAAAAGAAGAGAAAGGAGGTAACCCTTACTATATTAAATGAGTATGGTGAAGAACAAACACAACCTAAGTCACCTTTGGTCAAAAGAACAAAGAAGCAAAAGAAAACTGAGTTGACCACTCAAGGCACCTCTGCATTCTCTCAAGGGACTTGAACAGACTCTAGGGGCATTCTCTCAACAGGGTGTCTCTATTGAAAAGAGCATTCTCCCTAATGCACCCTGTAAAGAGTCTGCACAACCATCACTTGAACAAATACAAGTGTATGGAAGGAGAAACAAGGATGGCACACACAAGGAGAGCACATCCCTTGAAGCTCCCTCATCCATTCAGGGGGAGCTGCCAACACTCAGTTCTGAATTTCAAAATCCTATATCTAATATTTTTTCTTCCTACACTGAGACACTTGAATCTATTCCTCAAGTGTTTCCACATTCAAGTGACTTGGTTCATGAAACCTTGCTCACCACCCAGACACCAAACTTAGATGGTGAGAGGCTACAAGCTGGGGTAGACCTTGATGACACCATCACAAACATGGGGGATTCATCAGTTTTTACTGAAGACCCATGGTGATCACAAATGCACCTTCATGTGCAAATCAACCTTCACAGGATGTTAGGTTTGAGGGTAGTACTCCTGAGGGGGAGCTATCTAAATCCTCTCCAATTCAATTGGAGGTTCCTGTTCCAAGAACAACTCCCCTTAAAACCCTGGCTGAAATTGCTCTAACAATTGATGCTGGGAGTACAATTGATAATGACCCTGCTATGGGAGAGGTAAGTATATCACATTCATGTGACATTTCTTTACAAGAAGCACAAAGGTTTGAGGCTGGTGTACATGACAGTAACCCAGTCAAATCCCCTCCAATTTAATTGGAGGTTCCCACTACAAGTGGAGGACAACACACTGTCATAAACACAGAGAAATCTGTGAGTCAAACTGTGACTCCTGGCATAGGTGGTTCTGATCCTACACATCAACCTTCAACCTCTCAACCTCAACAAATACATCTCATCTCCTAGTGGCTCCAAGAAACTGCAGATCAACCTCCAACCATTGAAGACCTTGTAGTTGACCAGCTTGGAGGCCTTGCACAAATTTCTCAACAGCTTCTCACATCCAATATGTCAAATCAGGACTATCAAGCTATCATGCTTACCTACCAGACAGATGTTGAATCCAATCAAGCCAAGATTATTGATGAAGCTGGTCAGGATGCAAACTATGATGCTTGGCTAGATAAGGAATTCTCTATTGAAATGGATGTTGTGCTAGCTAAGTTCAAGGAGGAGTATATCACTATTCTGGGAAGCAATGCTAGATCTCTAAATCCTCAGGAAGTGTATGATGCCATCAATGATGTATACAAGGCTCAAATAAAGGCTTTCCATAACTTTGGAAAAGCACTTCAAATTACATTGACTGGACATCAAGACAAAATAATGAAGATGGTGAGGGAAAAGATGGATCAAATCATCCCTTCTCAAACTGAGATGAAAAACAAGTTCACAAACTTTGCTGATCAGATGTCAAGGTATGATCTAAGTGGAGTGGAAACAAGTGTCAAAAATCTCTCAAATCCTCATTTGTGGCCCTGAATGAACAAGTTCAGAAACATATCACTCATTCTAATGATTCAAGACTGAAGCTGGATCAAATGTACTCTAGCAGATACACTCCTTCAGCCTTGCTCATGGATGAAATTAAAAAGGCTGTGCAGAACACTTTTGGGATCTCTACTTCCTCCACATCTCAATCCTCATCCACAATGCAAGTTCAAGAACTACAACAACAAGTGTATTCTCTCCAATTTTCCAATAACTCACTGAGTGCACAAGTACAAGCTCTTACATCTTTGGTGTAGAGTCAACAGATAGACATCAAAACCCTGGTGGACTATCACAAACATCTCCAAATGCAGAATTATGTTGCTTTGGGAGCCATCATGGGAGAAGCTCAACATACCATTGCCCTCACTACCTGAAGATGTAAGTCCAGAATTACCAACTCCCCTCCTCATACCTGTCATCAAGACTAAGGGGGAGATTGAAGCTAGGATTCAACAATCCAAGGATGCTGGTAAATCTAAATCTAAAGAGCCTATCACATCAGTTCAACTTGGTCAAAGTTCTTCACAAACTCAACAATTTCAAGATGTGGAAAAAGAAAGACTAATCAAGGATGCAGAAGGACCAAATCAAGATCAAGAATTCAGTGAACTTCTTGCAGTCCTGAGGATGTCTCTTCAAAATAACTACATCACATACAAAAGAGCATTGGCCAAGACTATCAACTCCATCAGGGCAGTAGTTGTGAATGTTGAGAACTACTTACAGAAGAGGATTGTTGTCAACATCAATGATGGTGGTGTGGATAGATGCCTTCAAGTATCTCTTTCAAACCTCAGAACTCTAAGGGCATCTGAGCTAGATGTTGTGATTGACAAGGTGCATGTAGTCATCACAGAGGACACTCAACTTCTTCATGAGCTTAAAAATGCACAGATAGTAGCTTTTCCTGAAGCCTATCTATATCCAAATAGAGGAGTGGCCTACATCTTCCCAAGAATCGAACAATGTAAGCAGCTTACTCTTCCTAAAAAAACTGTGTTAGATCAAACACGAGGATGATCATGACTATTCAGTCTGATCTAAAATACAAAAAGAATAAGAAGGCTGAAGATGTGGAGATGATAATGATCGTAGATAGATACCTACTAAATCCTGACACCATGTTTCCAACCACTCAATTCAATTTAAAATATGACAAGGATGATGACGAGCAGAAGCATGATGAGCAAAAACCTTCTGGCTTAAATCCAAGCCAATCTTCAAGAGCAACTGGTAGCAATGACAAGAAGCAGGATGAGAAGAAGGGAGATGACAAGAAGAGAGTACAGGAGAGAAGGAAAAAGAAAAGACAATATGGCTCAGAACCACAACAACAAACCCTAAAAATCTAAATTAACCAAACTCAACCCCCTAAGCCAACTAACTCAAACACTAAACCACCTCAAACCTCAAAGCCTAAATGCTTGTACAAACAAACTGCTAACACCTTTCTGAAAATACCAATCACATCAAACCAAACATTTCTCAAGAAAATCTCAAACCTACCTTTTGTCAAGCCATCAACCAAAGCTCACTACAAGTCTGTTGGGAGAAAAACAAAGAAAATGCAAGTTACTGAGAGGGCCATCTGGAATTGTTATAATCAAAATGATTTTCTACCTCTAAACTGGTGCATCTCAGATGAAGACTACTTTCAACAACTAGCTGAAGAAATGGTCAGAGTTTGGGTTGTAATACTAAGAGAAGTAAGAATCTACTATCAGGATACGTCCTTCACATTTCTTGGAAGCAACTTAATGGACACCTTCTCTCCCACAGAGATCAAAAGAGTGATAAGCTTACTGAAGGATAAGGATACTGAAACTAAGGCATGGAGATCTGTTTTGGCTGAATGGTTGGTTGGAAGGGAAGAAAGAAGAGCAAGGAACAAGACTGAAAGTGAGGAGAGGAAGAGAAAGTATGATGAGGAGATATAAATGTACATTAAAAAATCTGAAGATCTCAAGTCAAAGGGGATGAGTAGAGTTACCAAAGATGGAAAATTTCTGAATGTCAAAGTTGGCACATTTTCAAGATTTAGGATTGATTTACTGAGTAGTCATTCAATACATGACAAACTCAAACTTGTGGAAACTTTAAGAGGGACACCAATCATAGAGGAACTGGAAATCCTTGTACACCTGAAGGACCTCATTAGAGAAGAAATAGGAGATGAGACATTTGTCTGTTGTATATATCTGTTGAACTCAAAGAAATCACCTAATGTATAAATATTATGTTTGTGTCAACTTGTTTGTATGGTATAATTTTTCATTGTAGCTTGGGGTTACTCTTGTTAACAAGCATGAATTTGTGACAAGCAATCTTCTTACAAATTGGGGGAGATTGTTGTACAAGACATGCTTGTGCGGTAACAAGACTAAGTCAAATTGACAACCCTAAGTATGTTATATGATAATCTAAGTTTGCATTTTGTATTGTAACCCTTAAGTCTGTAAAAGTGTTAATTAGATTAGACTGGAGTATTTTTTTTATAAACAGTCTCAAGCCTAAGAATAAACTCTGGAAGAAGATTATGAAGATCATGCCTCAGAGAAAGTGTGAAGAAGCTTGGAGTTGAATAAATCTGTTTTAGGAAAAATATTCTAAGTCAAGAAATCTACAAGTCACATATTAAGTGTTATAGAGAAGTCATTCGAGAACTCCAGAATGACTTATCGATAAGTCAAGAAAAGCTTATAAAGAAGTCTCAGAGATATCGACAAGCCAAATTGAAGACATGAAGGTTGGAGATATCGACAAGTCATTTCTTTACTAGAGAACTCTGAGATATCGACAAGTCAAGATGTCACTAAAGAACTCAGAGATATCAATAATTTAAATTCTACATGCAAAGAAATGGAGAACTCAAAAAGTCAAATTCATTCGAGGACTCGGAGATCTCGATAAGTCAAGTTCATTCGAGGACTCAGAGATCTCGATAAGTCAATATTATACTCGAGAACTCAGAGATCTCAACAAGTCAATTTTACATTCGAGAACTTAGAGACTTCGATAAGTCATATAAACTATAGAGTAATAAGAGATCTCGATAAGCCATTATACTTATCGAGATGTTTAGTTCTCTATATACTAAACTAGAGATCTCGAGGTAAAACTCAAAGTACAAAGTGCAGACCAGTTAAATATCCAAGATTATCAATCAACAAACAAATCAATCAATTATTTGAAAAGTCTACAAAAGCAGCTTAAGGAGTACAAGATCAAAGGCCAAGATTAACTAACAAAGAAAAGTCGCAGACATGCACGATTTGCAAAGATACACTAAGCCAAAAATAGAAAGTTTTATTTAACTTGAAGTAGGGTTTAGTTCATTCTATTACATGCTGTGTAAAACCAGTGGTTACTGTTCTATAAAGTAGACACTGGATGCTTTATTTCAGTTGTAATAAATAGATCTAAAATCTTGTAACTCTCAAGAGAGAAGCTGAGTTCTTAACACAACAAGAACCCATAAATTTATAGCAAAACACATACTTGATATTAATACAAAATTAAGTGAGTTTTGAAAGATAGTGTGTTCCTGTGCATGGTTTATTATTTCTGTTGAAACATATTATCTCTACAAACTAGATTACTTTGTTCACCATACAAAAACAGTTCATAAAGATTAAAATTGTCCAAAACACATTCACCCCCCTGTGTTGTATTCATTACCTAACACCATATACTTATAAACAACCCGGGGTTAGTTCTTAATCCTACACTGCATCCATTTTGATAAATTATATGGTCTGAACTAGAGGTGTTGTGTTAGTCATGTAATACGTGATTAGTTCGAACTAGAAATATCATGATAGTCCTGATTTACATTGTTGGTCTAGACCAAACATGTTCTGCTAATCCTATATCTACCATTTGGGCAAAAAATACCAAGTCATATAAACATAAAAAGAGCCCATTCCGGACCACTTCTACCAGTCCGGACCTAAAACAAAACCTTAACCTAGAAATAGTTTACATACAAGATCAAACACCAAAAAACCATACATTTGCATATACATACAGATATATTTCGAGAAAAACTTTAAGAACACCAAAACCCCCAACCCAGGACAACAAGACACGAAATTAAATACACCCTTCAAATAAATCCAAATCCAATCTTGTCAAATCAAACATATATAAAAAATGTAACAGCACAATACAATACATGCCTAAACAACATAAATCAAGACAAGACACGGATTTTGAAGATGAATAGTCATGAAAAAATAAAAAACAACTAAAATTACAAATAAGATCGATGAAAAAATAAAGAAAAGAAAGAATTTTATGATTGTGAGGACTTAGAAAAGTGGGTAATCCTGGCCTAGATCCCACAACCAGCGTATTGATAAACAAATATTAGAAGCTTTTTAGGGTTTTTTTATAGAAGAAGACGAAAGAGAAGTGTGATATTTGGTAAAGTGAAAGAGGTAAAAAGGGGAAGGCCTTTTTATAGAGAGTGATGGAAACTGAACTGCCTGCTCCATGTGACACAACCTGGTTGGTTGAAAATAATTAATACAAAAAAATGAATACATATATGCGTGTATATATCAACTATAATTAGATCAATAATTACACACGTCTTTTGAGGGAGAACTAGTTGTCAAAAAATTTGAACTTAAAGGGGGAATTGAAAAAATGATTCAACTTCTATAATTCTCAAAACTTGCTTCAAGTGCGGACTACCAATAATAAAAAACTAGCTACTTGAAATCAAAATTAAGTCGGTTTGATCTGAAGCAAAGAGCAACAAAATTGTCTATCTAAGTCAACCAGTATTCACTATTCTAGTATGGACTAGGAGCAAAAAGCAGCAAAATTATTCAGGATTCATTCTTCTAGTTCGGATTGGTCCTATAACATCCAACTCGGACTGGGGGCAATAAGTAGAAAAAAATTCTCTTCAAGTCAACCAGGATTCATGCTTCTAGTCCGGATTGGTACTTTTAGACACAACCTGTACTAGGGGAAAAAAGCAACAAAATTTTCTCTTCAAGTCATCCAGGATTCATTTTTCCAGTCCACATTGGTCCTCTCAAATACAACCTGGACTGGGGGCAAAAATCAACATTTTTTTTCTTAAAGTCAACCAAGATTCATTCTTCCAGTCCAAATTAATCCTTTCAAACACAACCCAAACTGGGGGCAAAGAGCAGTAAAATTTTCTCTTCAAGTCAACCAGGATTCATGCTCCGAGTCTGGATTGGTCCTTTTAAACACAACCGGATTGGGGGGGACAAATTAGTAAAATTTTCTCCTAAAATCAACCAGGATTCATTTTTTCAGTCCGGATTGGTCCTTTTAAACACAACCCAGATTAGTGGGCAAAAAGCAGCAAATCTGCATAGGGGAGTGGGGAAAATGATAGGATATAATTATTCTAGTCCTGCCAAGTGAACCATTACTGTTAGGGTTTAGTCCTGGTTCAGCCAAATGAACCAGTCCTTCTAGGTTTCAGTCCTGATTCAGCTTAGTCCTGGTTTGGCCTAATCCTGGTTCGGTTCGGTCCAAGAACAACCCAGTCATGCGGCCCATAAATAAGAAATCCGAATACCGCGTAACACATGGAACACGAGTCATGACTAAGGTCCCCACATGACAGTGAAAACTATTGATGACTAATGATTGGTATAATCGAGGCACGTGCCAGCGCACTCATACACAATCCTTATTTGGAAATATGTAAAGCATCCATGAGTGTCAGGCATCCTCCACTCCTGGCAACGAGCGGTCCCGATTGAAGGTACCAACCCCTAAACCCTAACCCCTGGGCTATACATAGTTCAGGGAATGAAGGTATAGGGGTTACTCTCTCTCTCTCTCTCTCTCACACACACACACATTTATACACACACAACCTCTTTTCATTACATATCTTCATCTTTCAAAATTGAGTTCTTACTTTCACGCCGGAGGCGTGGCAGGGCTCAAAGCCCCCGTCAGATATTGTATTACAGACACCCAATGTCAGCTACACCGCAAGATGTGTCGTCGTATGGCATTAGATCGACCAGATCATGGATTGGAGTTATTATCTATGATGAACTTTTTTAGCACAATGAAGTGCATACACCTTTATTACGTAGTAGTCAAAATAAGAGTTATCTAGAACTCTATGGTCATCCTAACCTCCTGCAAGAGCTTTGAGAATGACTTCTGGCTCTTTGGAGCTATTTTGAGTTATACATCTTAATTCCAGTGAATACTATACAAAACTCTTATAAAGATGGTGTTCACTATAAGAATCATGTGATATCTCTTGGTCCAACTTCCATGTTGGTTGATCATGAGAGCTATTATTTGGTGATTTTTACCACTCATGCACCTAATATAACTCATTTGGGAATTTTTTCCTCTAATCCAGATGAGCCTATAACAAATTAATATTTCAGCATTTGGACGAAGTTCTCTTAAAAATCTGTTACGTGCTGATTCTCAATGATCAGGAAAAGCTCAGGATCTGGCTGTCTTGGATGTCATCAGGATTTGATGAGCCATCAGGATTTGATGCTCATCAGTATCTGCAGAAACATCAGTATTTGAAGACAGTCTATTTTGAAGATTAAGTATGTTCCTTATTTTGAGGGATGGATATATGTTCGTTCTGAGTGATAGGACTTTGTATATTCAGTTAGAGATATGTATCATTTTCTGTTAGTAATTGATAATGCATATCCTAGACTGATTTATAGCAGCTGTGTATTATATAAACACAGTTTAGGTCATCACATAGTGACTAACTCGAGCATTGTACGACCTAGCAGCTCTCAAGAACATCAGTATTTCTTGAGAGAGTTTGTAACAGTTTTTATCAGAAATATAAAAAATTGTTATATTTCTATACTTGTTCGAAATATTTATATAATTGTATCCAACCCCCCTTAAAAAATTATATCTTTACTGGGCAACAATTGGTATCAGAGCTCACTGATAAATTTACAATCAAAAGTGATCTAAACATGTCTCTGAACAAGTATGAAAGTATTAAAATCCCCATTATGAAAAAGACTGAATATCCTACATGGAATGTGAAGATGCTCATGCACCTGGAGGCTACAGATCCAGACTATCTCGACGTAATTAATGATGGACCCTACATGCCAACAAAACTGGTGCCTGCAACTCCTACAATGGCTGAACACTATCAGTTGAAGGAGAAGAGTGAGTGGACACCAGAAGAGAAAGTAGTTGTGCTGAAAGATGCAAAGGTAAGAAAAATTTTGCATAACAGTCTTGGTTTTGTGATATCAAATAGGGTTATAGCCTACAAGACTGCCAAGGAGATCTGGGATGCTCTTGAAACTCAATGTCAAGGAACCATGGCCATCAAGAAGAACAGAAGGGTTGTTCTGATTTAAGAATAAGAACACTTTGAGGCCAAGCCTGATGAAAGTCTCACCGACATCTATGACAGATTTCTCACCTTGCTCAACAATCTGTCTTTGGTAGGAAAGGTGTATGATCGAGGGGATTCAAACACTAAGTTTCTGAGAGCCTTGAATGAAGAATGGGAGACTCAGACTTCAATCATACGACATCAATATGATTTGGAAATAATCACTCTGGATGAAGCCTATGGCATACTGAGAACTCATGACTTGGAAGTCCAACAAAGGAAGAAGAGGAAAAGCAGCAAAGGAAAATCAGTTGCTTTGAAAGTGAATGCTAAACCTTCAAAAGAAAGGTTTGTTGAAGTTGCAAGGAAAAATAACAATCTTCCAGAATCAGATACTGATGATTCATCATCAAATCCTGATGATGATACTGATTCTGAAACTGATGAGAACGTGACAGCTTCTGATGTTATGAAAATGGCTGCATTGCTGGTTAAGGGCTTCAAGAGGATGTAATTCAGGAAGTCTCAGAAGAATAGAAGCTTCAAGAAGAAGTTCTTTGGAGGGGAAAGGAAGTCAACTGGAAGAAGAGATGGAAATGACTCCAAAGCTGGAAAAGTAGACAGGTCGAAAATCAAGTGCTACAACTGTGATGAACCTGGTCACTTTGCTATAGAGTGCAAGAAGACAAAGCATGACAAAGGGAAGAACAAAGCCCTGATTACATCAAGCAAGAATTGGATGGACTCCTCTGATTCTGAAAATGAAGATACATATTATGCACTGATGGCTAGCTTTGATGATCCTGCTTCCTTTGAGTCTAAGGTATCAACTCCCTTCTTCTATTTTGATACCGAAGATATATCTGAACTGAAATCTATTCTTAAGTCTCTCCATGGAAATTTTAAAAATAAGATTCTAGAGAACAATAGACAGTTAACTGAAAATGAAATGTTAAAGTCTAGGATTGATCAGTTGGAGTCTGACTTAGTAAATCAGATTGAAATTCAGAAGGAATGTGAGAAAGCTAAACATACAGCAAAGGTACTAGAAGCTAAGTACAGTATGTTAGAAAATGAATTAGAAAATGAGAGGAAAACTCTTAATGCCTGGACTATTTCAGGAAAAAAGGTTCATGAGATGATCACTAAGAAAAACTAGAAAGAATGTCTTGGTTATGTAGATGGAATTAAGGATGTTGACACTGAGAATAAGAGTACTCTTAAAACTCCTGTTAAGTTTATCTCTTCAGAAGCTGATGAACCCAAATCCATCTATGAAAAGGGTTCAACATCAGCATCACAAGAAAAAATAGTAAGTGATAAATCTCAAAGAAAGGAAAACAAGGAAACTATTAAGACTGTTAAGAAAGAAAAGAACATAGGACTTTTGTCTAAAAGACAATTGAAAAAGAAATTATCTGAGGTTACTAACAAATCTCAAGTAAAAAGTCCTAAAAGGAACAGGAATGGTAAGCAAGGTATTTCTAAGGAGTCTAACTATAAGTTTGTACCCAATGCTCCTAGAAAAACTTGTTTTAACTGTGGTAATACTAATCATCTTGCAATTGATTGCAGGAGGAGTAAGAAAATGAAAGTTATTATTCCTGAGTCTGATGTTGGGGGTAGATCAGTCATTTATAAACCACAAAATCCTTGTTTTTATTGTGGTAGTAGTTGGCATTCTATTTATACTTGTAGTTCCTATCATAAGCTGTATCACAAATATTATGAACCATTGCCTAAATTTAATAAAGTTGCTTGTGTGCTCAATTCTTCTAGTTCTACTAAATCTGCTTCTGACAAGACAAATCCTGACAAAGGAAAAACTATCAGAAGTATTCTTGAATCAAAAAGGCTTAAGTTGTCCAAAAAGAGGGCCCAACAAGTATGGGTCCTTAAAAATCCTTCTTATTAATTATTCCTCTGACTACAGGGTAACAAGAAAAATACTCTTGTCTTGGATAGTGGATGTTCAGGACACATGAATGGAAATAAATCCCTGCTGTCAGAATTTGAGAAGAAGGCTGGCCCAGATGTATCTTATGGAGATGGAAATGTAGAACACACTCTAGGATATGGCAACTTGATAATTGGAAAAGTAGCAATAGAGAATGTAGCTCTGGTGGAAGGACTAAGCACAAACTTCTCAATATCAGTCAAATCACTGATAGAGGTTATCATGTGGTATTCTATGACTCACACTGTGAAGTTGATCATAATAAGTCAAAGAAAATTATCTTGATAGGATACAGACATGGCAACATATATGAAGCAAGGCTGCATGAAAGTCTTGAGAAAGAAGCTACTTGCCATATCTCAAAGGCATCAGTAGATGAGAGTTGGAACTGGCACAAGAAGCTCTCACATCTCAACTTCAATTCAGTCAATGAACTTGTCAGGAAGGAGCTAGTAAGAGGATTACCAAATATACTATACTCATCTGATGGTCTTTGTGATGCTTGTCAAAAGTCCAAACAAAGAAGAGTATCTTTCAAAAGTAAAACAGAATTCTCTATTTCTGAGCCATATCACATGTTACACTTGGATCTCTTTGGACCAGTGAACATAATATCTATCAACAAGAAAAGGTACACGCTTGTAATTGTTGATGATTTCACTAGATATACTTGGGTTTATTTTCTACACAGGAAGGATGAAACTCCGGAAATTCTTCTGGATCATATAAGGCAAATTGAAAATGGATTTACCCACAAAGTAAAATTTTTGAGAAGTGATAATGGCACTGAGTTCAAGAACTCAAAGATGGAGAAAGTCTGCAAGTACAAAGGCATACAATAACAATTCTCAGCTCCTGGTACACCTCAACAAAATGGTGTTGTTGAGAGGAAGAACAGAACCTTGATTGAAGCCAGTAGGACTCTGCAAGAAGAAGCAAAACTACCCACTTACTTCTGGGCTAAAGCAGTAAACACAACATGTTATACTCAGAATATCACAATGATAAACAGACATGGTGTTACTCATTATCAGATGCTGAAAGAAAAGAAGCCCAGCCTCAAACATCTTCATATATTTGGATGTAAGTGCTTTGTTTTGAGAACTCATACTGATCAGCTAGGAAAGTTTGAATGAAAAGCTGATGAAGGAATATTTGTTGGATACTCACCATCAAGAGCATACCGAGTTTTCAATCTGAGAACAAATACTGTAGTTATCTCAATAAATGTATCTTTTGATGATAAGAAGATTCCTGGTTTTGAAGAAGACACTCATGAAAGTCTAATCTTTGCAAATGAAAATGCATTGTTGGAATCTCGATCAAACTCTAATGAACTGTCAAATCCTGATGATCCAAATCCTGATACTCCTTCAGATTCTGAAGATAATCATTGTACTAATAAACTTGCACATGTTAAAGGGGAGCAACAACAAGGTTCAACTAATGGTACTAACACTGAAGAATAAACTCAAGGTTCTTCTCAATCTGGTCATTCAGAATCCAATGCTATATCCCAAAACTTCATCAGGAGATAACAGCACAGATTCAGGGGGAGCCTCAAATGCATTTGATGAGGCATACAATTCAGGGGGAGCATCTAGCTCAAAAAGGACACTTCCCAGTGCCATAAAATAGACTAAATATCATACTCCTGATCTGACCATTGGAAATCATGATGAAGGTGTAAAGACAAGGAGTGCAACTCAAAATGAATGTTTATATCACAATATACTTTCAAAAGAAGAGCCAAAGAAAGTAGAAGATGCACTCAAGGATGTAGATGGGGTTATGGCTATCTAAGAAGAATTGAATGAGTTCGAAAGAAATGAAGTGTGAAAGCTGGTGCCTTAACCTAAATACAGGTCAATTGTAGGCATAAAGTGGGTCTTCGGAAATCAGACTGATTCTGATGGAACAATTATCAGAAACAAGGAAATATTGGTGGCTAAAGGTTATTCATAACAGGAAGGCATTGACTATGATGAAACATTTGCTCCTGTTGCTAGACTGGAAGCTATCAGAATTTTCTTGGCATATGCTGCACATAAGAAATTTAAAGTCTTTCAGATGGATGTCAAGAGTGTTGTTAGGTCACACACACTGTAGAAGGGGGTTGAATACAGTGTTTAGCACAATCAAATCGAATATAAGAACTCAAGTAACACAAAATAGATTTTATTCAACACAATAAACTCTGTTACAATATGGAACTGTCCTCTCTCAGTGATGAACAAATTATCACGAGAGCTGTTAGAGTTACAAAGAATAATAACTTCGATAATCGTAACACTTATAGTGTAAACTCTATGCCTGTGTTTATATACTACACAGTTACAAGATAATTTTCTAATTGATATGGAATATAATTCTACTTCCTAAAATATATTAACTAGTTATCTTTTCTTCCAAGTTTTCTATTCTTCATAGAATTCCTTCTTCATGCACAATTCTTTCTGTCTTAGTCTCGATCTTCTTTCCTTTCAATCAGCCGCCTGTCTTATCTGAAAGTCATCTTAAGTCCTGATATTATCTCCTGATAAATATCTTCTGAACCTTAAGTTTTGATAACTTAAGTTCTGATATCTTAAATTTTGTCTTCAGTATAAGTGTTGATTTCTAGTTAAGTATTGATATGTCCTGTTATGTAAGATCTGAAAACTAAACACAAATCATATTACACATTACATTATCAAATATATCTAACAATACCCCCCAACTTGTAAATTAGCATAATATACAAGTTCAACAGATATTTGATGATGTCAAAAACATTAAGTACAAATGCATGAGAATTTGACTAGATAACTACAACTTATAGTCATTTTAGCTTTACCAACTTTAACTTTTGATAACCGCTTCAGTCTGTATAAACTTCAGAATTTAAGTAGTTGTAGATCTTTGACCTAGCTTCAACTTTCAATTTCTTCTGATCTCTTTGATATCAGGAGTTGTCCTGAGATAGTTCTTTAACAAACATCTCTCTGCATATTCAAGTTCATTGACCATCCTCCTTTTAGCATTTATCAATTCAGCTGTATCTTCTCCAGTTTGAAAAATAGCTGCTCTGAGATCATTTATCTTAGCCTTTCTTATCTCCTGATCTAGTCTAATCAGATATGCCTTGTCAGACTCTAGATTGAATTCCACAACCTTATAACCCAGAAAAGTAGTTATAATCCTAGCAGAGTTAGGCTTCATATCGACAATATCACCCTTGTGATCTCTGTACTTGGGACAGTATGTGCTGTCAGACTTTACAGAATAAAGCTTCTTCTATCTTTGAATTTGAGACTTTAAATACCCTACAGCACTGTCTGTTAATCTGTCTTTCACTTGAAGTAGGAATAGAACATGTTCCAGTTCTTCAAAATACTTTAGTGGTATAGCATTTTTCTTAATCTGGTATACCCTTCCATCTGTCATAAAATATAGCAAGATATGTTCTTTCAAGAAGGTATGGTAAACCATTTATACAGATTCAAGTCGATTCAATCTTTCAGGAGTTGCTCCAACACCTGGTTCACTTAAGGAAGTTGGATCATTGGTAGTGTTATGTACTCTTCTTTCATCAGAACTACCCAACCCAGATTTATCTCTTGCTTCCTTTCCTGTAACAACTCTTGCTTCAAAACCATTTGTTGCAGTCTTCTAAGGTTGAGCCTGTTTAGCTTTGGTGAATCCTGGTAGGAGTATCTTTGAAGGTTTAACATGAGCAATATCAGAGGTTTCCTTTTCCTTATCTTCTGATATCAAGCCAACTTGAGCTATGTCAGAGGTTGCTTGCTTCACTGTTATATCAGAACTTACTAAATCTTGACTCTGAACAACATAAGCCATGTCAGAGGTTGTTTGAAAAATCTTCTTATTCATCAGAGTAAGATTAGCATCTACTTCATCAATTATTTCTTCATCCATGACTGGCATATAAACCTTTACAGGTTCATCAACTTTTTCTTTGCCATTGGACCTTGGATCAATTTCCATTTATGATTTGACCTTGGTTGCCTCAGTACTTGTTCTTTCCTTTATCACAATACCCTTAGGTTTTGGACATTTCTTTTCAACAACAGAAGCTTCAGATTTTGTCTTGACACCTTCTGCTTTGAGTCTAGCTTCTTCTTCCTTTAGACTCTCAAAGTCCATTCCTGGATTTTCTTTAAGAAATAACTGCTTTGAAATTTCTTCATCAAGTTCTAGATATCCACCATAACTTATCATTTTACCAGTATCAGAACTTATTCTTCTCCCAGTATCAGAACTTGTTCCTTGACTTATAATTCTAGCTTTACTTGACGAAAGTCCTTTTCCTTGACCTTGACCTCTACCCTTATTAGAGTTTCCCTAGTCATCATTTCCATCATCCTTTCCTTTCAGTGTCTGAATAGATTTGCATTTAGACTTAATCACTTTCTCCCCCTTTTTGGCATCAGCAGGTAATAGAAGAGAGACAAGCAATTCCACTGAGGATTAGATCTCATTGAGTTGACTTTGGTGAGAAGCCTGATTCTACAGAATTTCTTCAATTTGAGCTTGTTGCTTCTTCTGAGTTTTCTCAATGTAGGCAATTCTGTCAAAGGCAGGCTTGAAAAATCTGTTCTTTTCAAGTTTGACATTCATATCTTGCTGGATTAGAGCTTCCTGAATTTTGTTCACCTTGTCATGAGTTATTGAGTGTTGACCTTGAAGGTGCCTTGTACTCAATGCAGTAACTCTCAGCTGTGCCTTGAAATCATCATTTATCAGCATTTCATCAGCTTTTGCAAGATGCTCAACAAGAATATTTTCAGAAGGAACAAAACTAACTGAGTTCCATTCTTTAGTCCACTCCTTTCCTCTAGGAGTTTCACTTCAAGGTACTGGTGTTGCCCCTGTAACAAACTTTTTGACTATCTCAGCTTTATGAATAGTTTGTTGAGGTGCATGTCTTGATGGACCAGCTGCATCAGCATCTAAATTACCAGCAGCTTCACCAATAGTTTCTTCATTAGCAGCATCAGAACTTGTAGATCCTGCAGTATCAGCATCCTCTAATAGAATAGCAGTATGTGAGGCTATAGAGGCTTTAACATTTTCCTCTAAATTCTGATCTGCAACCAGGTTCTGATCAACATTCAAAAGTGATGTTGTTGGTGGAGTGAGTTGAATTGGTGGAGCTTCCAAGTACAAAACCTCAGGTATAATCAGGTTATGAATATCAATTTCAGCACTTTGACCTGGTTCTTCAGTATGTACTGGATCAACTATAGGTGACATAGAAGGTGTAGGTATCTTAGCTTGAGCAGTTTCTGGTTGTGAAGTTTCTATTTGTGCAGAAGGAAGTAATTCAATAACAACTGGTTCTGTTGAGATTAGAGATTCCTGATCCCCTTCCTTAGTTGCTTCCACTACATCTGAATTTGACTCAACTATATCCCTATAAGCTCTCTGTTTCTTTAATTTCCTCAAATATGGAGACACTATAGGAGCTTTATCATCTGAATTTAATTTTCTAAGCCTTTTGAGGGGCCTAGAACTCCCAGTTGCAGTATCTTTCTGAGAAGAAACCTTCTCAGCTTCTACAATAACAGGTTCTGATAAAGGAACCTATTCCTCAGTTATATTCTCAAATCAACAGAATTTAATCAAAACATTCATCACAAAATAAAGTTAAAAGTCGATGAAGTAAAGATTAATAAATTGCAATTCAACATGCACAGTCACATAATTTGAGAAACAAAGAACAAATCTTGCAATTTAAAGAAAATTTCATTAATATATCAGATGATTACATTTGATGAAATTTATCAATTACATGCAAAAATTACAAGAGAGTCCTATTCTACGATTCCTAACATCAACAGCTTTAGTCCTAATCTAAGAAGCCCTAACGACTAATTTCTTTTGCTGCTGACGAAGAGTACTGCAAGACGGATGATCTGTTCTTGCTAACGGAGAGCTTCTCTCCTTTCCTCTTCCAACCTATCAAGATGGAGATGATACTCCATTGATAAGAACAAGAGTTCTTTGTGAACCTCTTGTGGAAGTGAGTTCCAAAGTTCGTCAGGAATGGTGGTGACATGCCACTCCTGTTGCCATTCATCACAACTCAACTCGATGTGAAAGGTTTCATAGTTCAGGAACATGTTGAAACATATCATTTTTGTTGGTATGAATGAAAAGAGAGTGAGATTGTGAAAAAATGAAAGATATTTTGGCTGGAATGAATGGTTGGTTTAAATAGCCAATGAAATACCAAGGGACGTGAGAACTGGTTAAACATTACAAGTAAAAATAATGACCCCTCGACTCCCTAGACTGATGTGTAATAATAACAGTCAGTAAAAGATCTAAAGACAGAGTTAATGGGCATGGGATATTATAATAATTACTGTGCGCATGCAGGTTTTCAAGATATACACGCTAACCACTAACCCATAAAGATTATGACTGTTTTATCTCACATTAACCAATATTCTGTAATAATATTATAGTTCAAGTAATGACCAAAAATAAACCAAGTAAATAAATACTGTCACGACAGAATCAAAACTTGATTATTATCAGGATTTTAAAGTCATCAGAATATGGCTCCTTAACTCGAAAAGTGAATGTGTATTCCTGTAATTCTTCACACAAATACTGATATTGTTTCATCATAACTTAATCATCAGAACTTCCATCAGAACTTGTCCTTAGAATTTATGCAATCTGACACATAAACTGTTCATCTAAAATAACATTGATCACCACAGTAATTTTCATTATTCATATGGAGTGTAAGTGTGTTCATTAAGTTAAATATCAGACAAAAAGTAAAGTCTTATTCACTTTAGTACATGTTAGAAATAAGGCATAACTAAGAACTTTACTTAAAATCTGTCATTATTCTGAAGTCTACTTTAGAATGAGTTCATGCATGAGTCCACCTCAACTATTTTGTGCTCATTTTATACATCTTTTGAAATTCTATTTTACAGTGGTTTCCCAGTGTAAGTGAGTCACGACTGTTTATCAGAATTTATGCTGTTATCAGAGTATTTCTCCAGTAATCATAGAGTGTGAAAAGTCACCAAGAAAATTTTATTTTGCTTTTCTAATGCATATTACTTAATACCAGCAATGCACTTGTATCTTCCCTTCCACATTTTTTACTCTAGATCTCAAAGGAGTACCTGATTTTTATTTCTTTTCTTTTTCTTTTGATAAGTGAGGCTTATCAGCACTTAGTACATTCACCAGATTTACTAACATCAGAACTTAAGAAATAAGAAGCACTATTCTAGTTTTTAACTTAGTAATAAGATACATAAAGTAAACTTAACTAAGCTCAATATCAGAATTTGCTTGTGTTAATAGATTTCCACATAAATGATTACTTCAAACATGGGATCTTTAGTATATTAAAGATTACTAGGTCAGCATCTAGCACAGTTATTCTCATTGGATTGAATAGTCACAGAATTATTCATATCACTATTAGAGTTTAGAATTTCACATCAGACAACAATCAACACTTAAGCAATTTTCAATTTAAGCACAGAATACAGAAAGATAGTAATATCTATAAATATTGATCATAAAGTCTGATGTATCATAATATAAACTAAGCAGATTTAGAGAAAGAACCTGAAACTATTCCAAGTTCATTTACCAATCTTGTAAAACTAGCTTCACACAGTGGTTTTATGAAGATATCTGCTAGTTGTTGATCTGTAGGAACAAAATGCAATTCCACTGTACCTTCATCCACATGTTCCCTTATGAAGTGGTACCTAATGCTAGTGTGTTTTGTCATTGAGTGCTGAACTGGATTACCTGTCATAGCAATAGCACTTTGATTATCACAGTAAATATGGATTTTAGAAAATTCTAACCCATAATCCAGTAACTGATTCTTCATCCAAAGAATCTGTGCACAACAGCTTCCTGCAGCAATGTATTCTGCTTCTGTAGTTGATGTGGAAATTGACTTCCGTTTCTTGTTAAACCAAGAAACCAATCTGCCTTCAAGTAATTGGCAGCTTCCACTTGTGCTTTTCCTGTCAATTTTGCATCCTGCAAAATCTGCATCTGAGTAACCTATTAGCTTAAAGTCTGATTCTCTAGGATACCACAATCCCAGATCAGCTGTACCCTTAAGATACTTGAAAATTCTTTTCACAGCTGTTAAGTGAGGTTCTCTTGGATCTACTTGAAATCTTGCACAAAGACAGGTAGCATACATGATATCAGGTCTACTTGCAGTTAGATAGAGTAGAGAGCCAATCATACCTCTGTAATCAGTAATATCTACTGATTTACCAGTATCCTTATCCAACTTAGTTGCAGTGGCCATAGAAGTGGATGCACTTGAACAATCCTGCATTCCAAATTTCTGGTGTACTTAGATTGACAAATAAAAGTTCCTTCTTCATTCTGCTTGAGTTAAAGGCCCAGAAAATAGTTAAGTTCTCCCATCATACTCATTTAATATCTTGACTACATCAGTTTGGCAAACTTCTTACAAAGTCTGTGATTTGTAGAACCAAAAATGATATCATCAACATATATTTGCACCAAAAGTAAGTCTTTTCCTGTTAGGAGTTGTCCCACATCGTTTGTGGGAGGGGCAGTTTGCTAGTATATAAGCAGCCAGATAACTCCACTAGTATGAGGCCTTTTGGGAGTGGCCCAAAAACAAACCCGTGCGGGCTCAGCCCAAAGCGGACAATATCATACTAATGTGGAGTTAGGCCTGCTCAGCAAGCCCAAAAAGTGGTATCAAGAGCCTGGTAATGGGTTCTACGTTTTATGATATAATGTCCATGTCGTAATTATATATGCGTGTATATAGTGTTTTGCTTGTATTGGTTTTGATGGAGGTTGTTAATCCACTATTATGGCCATGTATATTTTAATTATGTGTTTGGATCCCATGTGGTTTAATCGTGGTTAATTTTTGTTTTGGTTTCCACGTGGTTTAATCGTGGTTGTAATTCACATGAGGGTTGATCGTGTTAGAATAGATTTTACAAAATTAGTTTTGTATTAGATCTATTTTTTTAATTGTTCCGGGTATTTTGTAATAATTATGTGCGATCGGAAATCAATTCCGGTGGTTTTTTGTTCCGCTGTGCAATTACAAGGGGCTGCTGTTGGTGTTCGGATCGAACAAACCAAAACAAAACTCAACAGAAAGGGAACTGGCGGCTGGCGCGTGCAAAATCTGGAGAAACAGGGGTAACGCAGGCCGGACCTGCGCAACAGGTGAAGTTTTGGCGGTAACGCAGGCCGAACCTACGCAACATGCCTATTTTGGCTGTAACCCAGGCCGTACCTGCGCAACACACCCAGATTGGCTGTAACGCAGGTCTGGCATGCGCAACAGGTGCTGGCGGCAGAAATCTTTTTCTCGAGAGCTGGATTTTTTTTCAAAGGGCCATAATAGTGGAAAATTTATTTTAATTTTTTCCATTAATTTTTATTTATTGATTATGTGTGTCGTTAATTATGTGTGTAATTCCTTTAAAATTGCATGTTTAACATAATTAGGATGACATGGACATAAATTTTATTTATTGCTTTAATTAAATGTTATATGTTGCTAAAATTATGTGTGTATTTTCAATGCATGATTAGACATAATTGTAACGACATAGGGCCCCATTTAATTTTAAAATTCCTCAATTTTAATAAAAAATTCTAAGTGGGAGAGGGAATTGATATGATATTAAATCTCATGGTCTCCATTATTGGTTGTATGTAATTTAACATAAAGACGAATATAAATTATATATACGTCACCCATCGTGGCATGTAATTTATGATGTCTAGAATGTTATAGAAATTACTAGAACAAACATCTTAAATTAATAAATTTTAAAAAGGAATAAATACGAATTTTCTTTATTTCTGATATGGGGCCATTTTGTCAAAAACGGGTTCATCGAACTTGTAAGGCTGTGGGTATTAAGCGAGACCGATGTGACTCCTCCACTACCTGGAAATCAAACCATTGATGAATATTGAATTGAAGTATTTTATTCAAAGTAAAATTACGAATATTGGAAGGTATACACGCCACCCATCGTGGCGTACCAAGTTCCATAGATTTCGAATAATTTAAGATTTGATGATGGTATACACTTAGCTATGAAATATAATATAGTCCACCCCAACATGGCATATTGTTTAGTAATAGGATCGAAGTAACATTTAAACAAAATTAGGTGGTATACATGTCACACATCGTGGCGTACCAGAAACTTATGGTGTTTAGATGTTAGTGCATTTAATTTTAATAATTGTTAGAGGAATCAATAGCTCTTAATAATTAATGCACCCTTATGTGATGTTTTATTCATGATTCTCAGGATAAAATGGGCTTTAATCCACTATTCACCATACTTAAGGATAACAAACTTACCGGACCTAACTATATTGAATGGAAACGAAATTTGGACATTGTGTTGACTGCTGAGGAGTACAAGTTTTGCACTTATGAACCCAAGCCTGAACAGCCTGCTGCTGATGCTCCTGAAGATGAGAAAGAGTATTATAAACGGTGGATTAAGGCTGATGAGATGTCGCGATGTTACATTCTGGCAGCAATGTCGGGTGTTTTACAGCATCAGCATCAGTCTGTGGCCACTGCTTCGGATATGCTCTTTAATCTCAAGGAACTTTTTGGAGATCAGAATAGGGCTGCTAGGCAAGTAGCCATGAAGGCTTTAATGAACACTCAGATGACTGAAGGCACACCTGTAAGGGATCATGTTCTCAAGATGATGTCACATCTGAATGAGATAGAGATTCTTGGTGCTGAACTTGATGGGGAAACCCAGATTGACATTATCCTTATGAGCTTGTCCAAAAGTTTTGAGCAGTTCCGCTTGAATTACAACATGAACAAGAGGCAGTATAGTCTCACGGAACTACTGACAGAACTTCAGGCAGCTGAAGGATTATTTCGGCAGAGTGTTCAAGTGAATGTGGTTGAGAAAGGTTCTTCCTCCAAACCGAAAGGTATTAAGAAGAAGAAAAAGGCTCAGACACAGAAAGCTGTGAAGGCAGTGGGAGTTCAGGGTGGTGTGAAAAAACCTAAGGAAAAGTGCTTCAGATGCAAACAGTCAGGTCACTGGAAACAGGATTGTCCTCTTCCTAAGAAGACAAACAATACTGGTATGTCTCTTTCTCTAGTTACAGAAACATTTATAGTGGCTATATCTACGAACATTTGGTGTGTCGATACAGGAGCCACTGATCATGTTTATAATTCTATGCAGGGGTTCCGGCTATCCAGAATGCTTAGAGATGGTGAGATATACGTGTTCATGGGAGATGCTACGAAAGAAGCAGTAGTTGCAGTAGGAGTTATTCATTTATCTTTTGGTTCTGATAGGATTTTGGTTTTGAACAATTGTCTTTATGTACCTTCGTTTAGAAGGAATTTAATTTCGGTTTCTAAACTTGCTTTGGATGGTTATAATGTTTCTTTGGATCGTAATGTTTCTATTATGATGAATAAATGAATTATATGTTCTGGTACATTGCAAGACAATTTGTATATAATAAATCCTAGTCAACCTGCACTGCAACTGCAATTTAGGGAATTGAACAACACATCTACTAACTCTAATAAAAGAAAGGAACCTTCTAGTATGAACCAAACATATCTTTGGCACTTGAGATTAGGTCATATTAACTTGAGGAGGATTCAAAGACTGGTAGTAGACGGGCCTTTAAGCTCATTGGCAGTAGAGCCATTTCCAGTTTGTGAATCCTGCTTAGAAGGTAAAATGACTAATAGGCCTTTCAAGGCAAAGGGGAATAGAGCCAAACAACTGTTAGAATTGGTTCACTCTTATTTATGTGGACCCATGAATATCCAAGCAAGAGGTGGTTATGAATATTTCGTCACTTTCATTGATGATTATTCTATATATGTTTACGTTTATTTGTTGCGCCGTAAGTCTGAGTGCTTTGATAAGTTCAAAGAGTACAAAGCTAAAATGGAGAAGCGACTTAATAAAAGTATCAAGTCACTATGATCAGATCGTGGTGGCGAATACTTTCTTGGAGGATTTAGGGAATATTTATCAGAAAATAGGATAGAATCCCAGTTAACTGCACCAGGCACACCCCAGCAGAACGGTGTAGCAGAGAGAAGGAACCAGACTCTTTTAGAGAGTGTTAGATCGATGATGAGTTATTCGGATTTACCCAAGTCATTTTGGGGACATGCCTTAGAGACAGCAGCTTATCTTCTGAACTTAGTACCTTCTAAGTTGGTTCCTAAAACCCCCTTAGAATTGTGGACCGGGGATAAACCGAGTCTAAGACATATTCGAATATGGGGTTGTCCAGCACATGTGCTGAACAAGAACGTGACTAAGTTAGAATCTCGTACAGAAGTAAAGTTGTTTGTAGGCTACCCCATGGGAACCAAAGGATATTTATTTTATAGTCCGAAGAATCGGGATGTCATTGTTAGCACCAATGTAAGATTCTTAGAGGAGGAATACATAATGAATCACAAACCCATGAGTAGTGTCATTTTAGAGGAACTAGTGGGAGGGACAGATAATAACCATGAAGCTGTAGTACAAGTAGAACAACCACAACAAAATGTACAACCTGTCACTAATACCGCACCAGTGCCTCGTCGTAGTGGGAGGGTTGTTCAATAGCCTAATAGATTCATGTTTTTGGGAGAGTCTTCAGACTTGGTCTCTGGTAAACATGATGATGATCCCCGTACATACGAAGAGGCAGTACAAGACAAAGATGCAGATCTTTGGCAAAAAGGTGATGGAATCTGAGATAGAATCAATGTATTCTAATCAGGTCTGGGAGCTCGTGGAACCACCCAAAGGTATAAAACCTATTGGATGTAAGTGGATCTACAAGAAAAAGAGGGGATTAGATAAAAAGGTGAAAGCCTGGAAAGCAAGACTTGTTGCGAAAGGGTATACTCAGAAAGAAGGTATCGACTATGAGGAAACCTTTTCACCGGTAGTCATGCTTAAGTCAATCCGTATTCTTTTATCTATAGCAGCTCATCTCGATTATGAGATTTGGAAAATGGATGTCAAGACAGCATTTCTTAATGGAAGTCTTGAAGAAACCATCTATATGCAGCAACCAAAAGGATTCATTAAGGAAGGCCAAGAGCATCTGGTATGTAAGCTTAAGAGTTCTATTTATGGACTTAAACAAGCTTCTAGAGACTGGAATATTCATTTTGATCAGGCAGTCCAGTCATATGGATTTGATCAAAGTCCAAGCGAATCGTGCGTGTATAAGAGAAGTGAAGGTAATGTAGTGGTTTTTCTAGTACTATATGTAGATGACATTTTACTCATTGGAAACAATGTTGAGATGTTGTCATCAGTAAAGGCATGGTTGTTCAAACAATTTGACATGAAGGACTTAGGTGAAGCGGTATACATCCTTGGGATCAAAGTTATAAGGGATCGCAAGAAAAGGATATTGGCTTTATCTCAAGAGCCCTACATTGATGAAGTATTAGCTCGTTTTAACATGCAGAACTCCAAGAAAGGTTGTCTACCTTTTAAGCATGAAGTTGCTCTATCTAAGAAGCAGTGTCCTTCGACACCTAAGGATATAGAGAGCATGAAAGCAGTTCCTTATGCTTCAGCATGTGGAAGTTTAATGTATGCTATGTTATGTACGAGGCCTGACATCTGCTTTTCTGTAGGCATGGTTAGTAGATATCAGTCGAACCCAGGTCAGGAACATTGGAGTGCAGTAAAAACTATACTCAAGTACCTGAGAAGGACTAAGGAGTATATGTTAATTTACAAGGCCTCAGATCTATTTCCTTTGGGATATACTGATTCAGATTTCCAATCAGATAGGGATAAGAGGAAATCGACCTCGGGATATGTTTTTACTTTGGGAGGTGGAGCCGTTATATGGAGGAGTGTAAAGCAGAAATGCATTGCAGACTCCACCATGGAGGCCGAGTACGTGGTGGCCTCTGAGGCTGCCAAGGAGGCTGTATGGTTCATGAACTTCCTTTTGGGCTTAGATGTGGTACCTAATTTGCCTAGGAGCTTGATAGTGTATTGTGATAACACTGGTGTTGTGGCAAATTCAAAGGAACCGCGAGACCACAAAGCAGCTAAATATATTGAACGTAAGTATCATCTCATACGAGGAATCGTAAAGCGAGGGGATATAGTTATGGCTCACATATCATCAGAAGACAACCGGGCAGATCCTTTCACAAAGAGCTTGCCAGCCAAGATTTTTGACAAGCATGTGGAAGCGATAGGAGTCAGATGGATGGACACATAGATTTTTATGTAATAGTGGATTAAATAAACATTGATGTACACATAGAATATTTGAGTATAAGTGGGAGATTGTTAGTGTATACTGAAAATATTTATTTGAAGTATATACATTTATTTCTAGCCAATTTAATTGAGAATCATTTGAATGTTTACTTGTTGTCTAATATTATATATTGTGAACAATCTAGTATCAAATGGGATACAGAATATTAGATTGTTAAATACGGTTATATAATATAATAAGGTTCACAGCACATGTGGTGTTGGACAATCCACTGGTATGGCTGTAGTATTATTTAGATTAGTTTATGTACTAGTGGATTAAATAAACACTGATGTACACATAGAATATTTTGAGTATAAGTGGGAGATTGTTAGCGTATGCTGAAAATATTTATTTGAAGTATATACATTTATTTCTGGCCAGTTTAATTGAGAATCATTTGAATGTTTACTTGTTGTCTTATATTATATATTGTGAACAATCTAGTATCAAATGGGATACAGAATATTAGATTGTTAAATACGGTTATATAATATAATAAGGTTCACAGCACAGGTGGTGTTGGACAATCCACTGGTATGGCTGTAGTATTATTTAGATTAGTTTATATTGACTAATAAATAATACTAGTATACTTTGTGTATATTGAACATGATCAAATTTAGAATTGTTCCCTTAATACTGATTAAGAAGGAGAACTAAGATTCTATGTTATTATTAATGCTTAGGTTCTTAATCCGGAAATAATAATTGACACGTGTATATTATTTACATGCTTTGATTTATAAATGAAGTAATTCTTTTGAATTATATCATTATATTTTGGGTGATGGAATTATATACATGGTGGATATTATTTATTGAAGGAATCCATGTCCTGATAATATTCGAGTTAATGATGTCCCCTTGAAAGCTCAAAAAGATTTAATTATGTGAAACCCTGCAGGTGGAATTTATTCTGGCATAATTAAATAAAGGTTGAGTGGATGATCAAGGATAAAAGATATTAATTAAATAAATTATCAGTAATTTATTTAATTAATAGACATGTGATATTTTAAACATGGGGAATTTAATAAGCAAATAATATTGGAACCGAATTAATTAAATTGCGGTATTAGGAAAGGTAGTGCAAATATTAATTCTTTAGTGGATTGAATTAATATTTAATTACATTGGGCTAGGCTCAAGATGTAATTAGAAGGCCCAACCTAATTATCCATGGTCCCTATTGTAGCCTATATATATTCTTATTCTCTTCTTGCTTGGTAGGGTGTGAAAACATATTGTAGCCACCAAGGAGCAAGAAGAGAGGATAACTTGAGAAGACGGAGGCCACATTTTGCTCAAGGGAATTTGGGAATACAATAGAAGAGCGTGGAATCAACCGTTAACAAGGTGATTTACTTTTCTTAATCTTTATCATAAAACGTAGTAGCACCCCAAGTCCGTGGTTCCCAACAAGTGGTATTAGAGCTATGGTTGAAACGGTCCATAACAATCTCAGATGGGCTCCAGAAGTGACCTAGGAAGAGGCAGATGGGCTTGCCCTATAATGGGCTCAAGGAAAAGGCAGACGAGCCTTCCAGTATGGGCCTAGGGGGAGCAGATAGCCAGATAGACTTTCAGTATAGGTCGAGGGGGAGCCTGATCACACTGAAGGAGGCAGAATCGACTGGTGTCGGGCCCGATGTGTGAAAGGGGAGATTGTTAGGAGTTGTCCCACATCGTTTGTGGGAGGGGCAGTTTGCTAATATATAAGCAGCCAGATAACTCCATTAGTATGAAGCCTTTTGGGAGTGGCCCAAAAACAAACCCGTGCGGGCTCAGCCCAAAGCGGACAATATCATACTAATGTGGAGTTAGGCCTGCTCAGCAAGCCCAACATTTCCAAGGTTGAGGTAGAATAGTGTCTTCTCAATTGTTCCTCTATTAAATCCACTTTCCAGAAGAAACTGAGCTAATATCTCATACCATGCTCTTGGAGCTTGCTTAAGGCCATAAAGTGCTTTATCAAGCCTGTGGACATGATTGGGAAATTTGGAATCTACAAATCCTGGATGTTGTTCAACATATACTTCCTCTTCCAATTCTCCATTAAGAAAAGCACTTTTCACGTCCATTTAAAAGACTTTAAACTTCTTGTGAGCAACATACGCCAAAAATATTCTTATGGCTTCCAATCTAGCAACTGGTGCAAATATTTCATCATAATCAATTCCCTCATGTTGAGAGTATCCTTTTGCAACCAGCCTTGCTTTGTTCCTTGCAATTATGCCATCACTGTCAGTTTTATTTCTGAACACCCATTTTGTACCAACAACTGATCTGTTCCTTGGTCTTGGCACTAGGGTCCAGACTTTATTTCTTTCAAATTCATTTAACTCTTCTTGTATTGCTTGCTCCCAATCAGCATCTTGAAGAGCTTCTTCCCCTTTCTTTGGTTTAGTCTGAGAAAGAAAAAATGATAAAGACATTCATTTGATGTAGCTGTTCTAGTTCTAACACCTGCATCAGGATTTCCAATAATTAAGTCAGGTGTATGTGCTTTAATCCACTTCCTTGCAGATGGAAGGTTTTCTCTAGAACTGGATGCTCCCCCATGATCCATGCTGTCTCCATCAACATTTTCTGATGCTCCCCCTGAAATTATGCTATCTGAGTTGGATCCTTCATTATTTGAGTTTCCAGAAATATCAGAACATGAGTTTCCAGAATTATTAGAACTTGGCCCATCAGAACTTGAAGAGCCTGTTGTGGGTTCTGATGCTTCTTGAGATGTGGTTGGATCTTCAGTATGCTCCCCCTGCACAAGTGCATTCTCCTTAGGCATAGTCACCACAGTTTCAATAACATCAGAGTTTAATCCATCAGAGTTTGCAGTATCAGGATTTACAGAATCAGAATTTAAAACTTCATTTTCGAATCTCAGCTGATCATGATCATTAAAATCTTCAAGTCCAGTAATCTTCTTATCATCAAAAAAGACATTGATAGATTCCATGACAACCCTTGTTCTTAAATTGTAGACTCTGAAGGCTTTTGTGGAAAGTGGATATCCAACAAAAATTCCTTCATCAGCTTTTAGATCAAATTTGGATAGCTGTTCGGGATGAGTCTTAAGAACAAAACACTTGCATCCAAATACATGAAAATACTTCAGATTTGGCTTCTTTTTCTTCACCATCTCATATGGTGTTTTTCCATGCTTGTTAATGAGTGTTGCATTCTGAGTAAAACAAGCAGTCTGCACAGCTTCAGCCCAAAAGTAGGTTGGCAACTTTGCTTCATCAAGCATAGTTCATGCAGCTTCAATAAGAGTTCTATTCTTTCTTTCAACAACTCCATTTTGTTGTGGAGTTCCAGGAGAAGAAAATTCATGCTTTATTCCATGGTCTTTGCAGAACGCTTCCATGATCAAATTCTTGAACTCAGTGCCATTATCACTTCTTATGATCTTCACAGAATCTTTGACCAATTTATCCAGTTGCTTGACATGATCAATCAAGATAGATGCAGTTTCACTTTTTGTGTGCAAGAAATACACCCATGTGTATCTGGTGAACTCATCCACTATGACCATAGCATATTTCTTCTTTGCAATAGACATGACATTAACTGGACCAAATAAATCAACATGTAGTAGGTGATAAGGCTCAAGAATTGATGATTCAGTCTTGCTCTTGAATGAAGATTTTCTTTGTTTTTCCTTTTGACATGAATCACAAAGGCCATCAGGAGCAAATACTGATTTTGGCAATCCTCTTACAAGATCTTTCTTGACTAGTTCATTTATCTTGTTAAAATTTAAATGAGAGAGTTTCTTGTGCCAATCTCCAGCTTTCTTCAATTGATGCTCTACTCAACAGACAGATTCCAGAACCATCAGTACTTGTTGAAAGCTTGGCTTCATAAATGTTACCATGCCTGTATCCTTTCAGAACAACTTTGCCTGTAGATTTGCTTACAACTTCACAGTGTTCTTCAAAGAAATCCACATGATAACCTCTGTCACAGATTTGAATTACACACAGCAGATTGTGTTTAAGTCTTGAGACCAAAGATACTTTTTCAATGATGACATTCCCAAGATTGATATTGCCATATCCGAGAGTTTTTCCAATATTGCCATCTCCATAAGAAACACCTGGGCCAGCTTTCTCCACAAAGTCTGATAGCAGGGCTTTATTTCCAGTCATATATCCTGAACATCCACTGTCCAGAACTAGGATGTTCTTCCTGTTGCCCTGCAATCACAAAGACCACTAATGATTAGTTTTAAGGACCCAGACTTGCTTGGATCCTTTGGCCTTTTTAAGTTTGTTAACATTTGCAGCGAATTTAGCATCAGAGTTTATATTAACAGTTTTATTATCAGAATTTGCAATATCAGACTTTGCATCAGAACTTACACTAGAAGGAATAATGCTAACTTTCTCTACAGAAGGTTTTATTTGATAATAATAATAGTACAAAATATGATATTTCTTACAAGTATAAATAGAATACCATAAACTACCACAATGAAAACAAGGATTTTGTGGCTTATATCTAACAGACTGACTCTTAACTCCTGATTTTGAAGGTAAGGAGTTTATATTCTTATTCTTCCTGCAAAAAGAAGCCAGGTGGTTAGAATTTCCACAGTTATGACATATTTTTCTAGGAGCATTAGGAACAGGCTTATAATTGTTACTTTTGTTCACACCTTCCTTTCCATTCCTATTTTTCCTAGGTGGCTTTACCTTGTTTACATTCTTAACGTCTTTCAGCTTATGCTTAAGCTGCTTCTTTGTCATTAAGCCTATGTTAACTTCGGTTGGCTTATCCTGTTTAGGTTTGTCAGAAGTTATTTTCTCCTTAACTTCCGATTTATCAATATCAGACTTTGCAGTTACAAACTTAAAAGGATTTACCTTTGGTTTTTTTTAAAAACTATAGGCTCAGTTTCTACAGTTCCCTTACTGTTCTTACCATCTCCATAACCTAAGCCCTCTTTCCAGTTTTCACTACTAAGAATATCCTGAGTTGCTTTACCAGAGTTAGTCCAAGTCCTGATAATCTCTCTTTTCTTTTCTAACTTCGTTTTTAGAGATTCATTCATTTTTAACACTTAATCCCTAACATAAAAGGCACCATCTCTATCTTTCTGAGTTTGATGGAACATGACTAACTCCTTTTCTAAATAATCATTCCTCTTTTTATAAGCAAGATTTTCAAAAGTTAATCTTTCACATGTTAAAGTTTGATCTTTATAACTAATGAACATGGTTTTAAGATATCTTCTCAACTCAGTTATATCATCAGTATGAAAGGCATAAGTAGTTTGAGGTACCTTTAAGTCAGCAGTATCAGAACTGCTATCAGCATTTGCCATCAAGGCATAGTTTTCCTCATCCTCAGAATCTGAAGCATCTGACCAGCTTTTCTTCTTTGTGACAAGAGCCTTTGCTTTGTCACTTTTCCCTTTTCTGCAATCTGGAGATATATGGCCTTTCTCACCACAGTTGTAGTATTTAACATTTGAGTAATCTCCTTTGTCAGACTTTCCTCCTTTGCCTTCAGATTTTCTGAAACCTTTCTTTTCAGAACTTGCACCTTTCTTGAAAAACTTCTTTCCTCTCCTGAATTTTTTGTACCCAATCTTTGTGATCCCTTTCACCATAAGAGCACACAACTTCATCATCTCCTCATCATGGTCCATCTCAGGTATACTTTCAGTTTCTGTGTCATCATCACTATTAGAACTTGATGACTCAGTATCAGACTTTGTGATGAGAGCTGTTTCCTTGCCTTTTCTTGAGGCAGCTACTTTGGGACTTTCCTCATCAGCCACAAAGGAACCTTTTCTTGACTTTCTTCCATTCCTCTTGCTTCTTTGTTCCATCTCAAGTTCATGAGTCTTGAGCATCCCATAAATTTCATCAAGAGTTATTTCATCAAGATTATAGTTGTCTCTTATTATTGTGGCCTTCAAATCCCATCTTTCAGGAAGAGCTAACATGAACTTAAGATTTGAATCTTCAATATCATACTCTTTGTCAACTAGTGACAAATCATTCAAGAGTTTGACAAATCTATCATATAAATCAGTTAATGACTCATCAGGCTTTGAGTCAAAGTGCTCATACTCTTGAGTGAGTATTGTCTTCCTGTTCTTTTTGATTGAATCAGTTCCCTGACACCTTGTTTCCAAAGCATCCCATATCTCTTTTGCAGTCTTGCAGTTAATTACCCTGTTTGACATGACATTGTCTATGACAATATGCAGCAAGTGTCTTACCTTTGCATCCTTTGCAATTGATGAGATATCTTCAGTAGTGTAATCACTTTTGTCCTTTGGTACAGACTTTGTTGGCTGACCTGCAACTTCCACAGAGAGTTTGGTTGGCACATGTGGTCCTTCATAAATCCTTTCGAGACATTCTGGATCTGTAGCTTCCAAAAACATAGCCATCTTCATTTTCCATATGGAATACTCAGAAGGTTTCAACATGGGAACTCTTATAGTCTCATATCGACTATGAGTTACGGTGGAGGATCTTCAGTTTTGGTGGGCTTGGTTGGAGTTTCTTCTTCAGACATGATTGATTTTGGATCTTAAACTGTTTGTGTGTTAACAGAAGGCTCCGATACCACTTGTTAGGTCACACACACTATAGAAGGGTGTTGAATACAGTGTTTAGCACAATCAAATCGAATATAAGAACTCAAGTAACAAAAAACAGATTTTATTCAACACAATAAACTCTGTTACAATATGGAACTGTCCTCTCTCAGTGATGAACAAATTATCACGAGAGCTGCTAGAGTTACAAAGAATAATAACTTCGATAATCATAACACTTATAGTGTAAACTCTATGCCTGTGTTTATATACTACACAGTTACAAGATAATCTTCTAATTGATATGGAATATAATTCTGCTTCCTAAAATATATCAACTAGTTATCTTTTCTTCCAAGTTTTCTATTCTTCATAGAATTCCTTCTTCATGCACAATTCTTTCTGTCTTAGTCTCGATTTTCTTTCCTTTCAATCAGCCGCCTGTCTTATCTGAAAGTCATCTTAAGTCCTGATAAATATCTTCTGAACCTTAAGTTCTGATAACTTAAGTTCTGATATCTTAAGTTTTGTCTTCAGTATAAGTGCTGATTTCCAGTTAAGTATTGATCTGTCCTGTTATGTAAGATCTGAAAACTAAACACAAATTATATTACACATGACATTATCAAATATATCTAACAAGTGCATTTCTCAATGGAGAACTTGAAGAGGAAGTCTATGTTGAAAAGCCACCAGGTTTTGTGGATCCTAAACATCCTGATTATGTTTATAGACTTGACAAAGGACTCTATGGACTAAAGCAAGCACCTAGGGCATGGTATGCGACTCTTGCTCAGTTTCTGTTAGAAAGTAGATTCAAAAGAGGTACAATAGATAAAACTTTATTTTATCTAAATCAAGGTAAAGATCTGCTTTTAGTTCAAATTTATGTGGATAATATCATTTTTGGATCAACTAATTAAAAACTATGTGATAAGTTCTCAAAGTTGATGCAATCAAGATATCAAATGAGCATGATGGGAGAGATGAGTTACTTCTTGGGATTGCAGATTAAACAGACTGATAATGGCATCTACATTATTCAGTCAAAGTACATAAATAATCTGCTGAAAAGGTTTAATATGCAAGATAGTGCAACAACAACTACTCCAATGACAACTACTACAAAGCTTGATCCTCATGAAGGTACAGCAGTTGATGTCACAAACTACAGAGGTATGATTGGTTCTCTTTTAAACCTAACGGCTAGTAGGCCAGACATTATGTTTGCCACGTGTCTATGTACAAGATTTCAGGCAAATCCAAGGGAGTCACATCTTATTGCAGTAAAGAGAATTTTCAGATACCTCAACGGTACTGTTTTACTTGGTCTCTGGTATGCAAGGGAAGCTGATTTTGAATTATGTGGTTATTCAGACGCTGACTTTGCTGGCTGAAAAATAGACAGGAAGAGTACATATGGGAGCTGTCAGTTTTTGGGAGGCAGATTAGTCTCTTGGTTCAGTAAGAAGCAGAAATCTATTTTTACTTCAACTGTTGAGGTTGAATATATTACAGCTGGGAGTTGTTATGCTCAGTTGTTATGGATGAGAAATCAGCTCATGGATTATGGATTATCAATTTATAAAATTCCTATTTATTATGATAATTAAAGTGCTATCGCTATGACAGGAAACCCAGAGCAACACTCTCTTACTAAACATATCAGCATCAGATATCATTTTATAAGAGAGCATGTCATGGAAGGAACGATTGAGCTTCATTTTGTTCCCACTGAGCAGCAGCTGGCTGATATCTTCACGAAGCCATTACCTGAAGCAACATTTACAAAGCTTGTCAATGAACTTGGTATGGTTAGTTGGGACAGATAAATTTTTTAAATTTATATTTGATCAAATCCTGATATATATTGATCAAATCCTGATATATCTTAAATGTTGTTCAAAATATTAAACTGTGAATTTGTGATGTAATTTATTATATGCATGATAAATTAAGTGAATTTATTTGCTAAATATGCATATATGAATATATATCATTGTCATCATTGCAAATCAGTCTAGGGAGACGCGCCTTAACAAGACATCTTTTGGTTAAATCATTAAGTTAACTCTACACTTAATAATCAATCAGTCTCCTAGTCCCTTAATGTTCCCTCGGTTATTTAAACCGTCAAACCTGTTCAGTTCAATCATCTCTTCCAACACACAATACTCTCTCCTCACTTGTGTTTCTCATATCTCTTTCTTCTCACACGATGGCGCAATTCAACTGGCTTTACAACCATTTCACCAATATTATGACTATCTTTCATGATGGAATGCAAACTCCATACCACATCAATGCCATCTCAAATGACATCTGGATTCAACTTACAGAAGTCATCAAAAATGATCTTTTGGGATTCCAAAAAGATTTTCACCACTACACTCTTTGACAGTAAGTGTGGCGCTCCAAAATCTGGGGTCAGGAATCTCGGAGGCCACGCCATCTAAACTACTACAACCACATAACTCACACTATAATGTATAAATACTCACGCTTCACGACCCCACACTTATCACACATACACACACTTACAGGTTATTTTCTTGGAAATGAACCATTCATAACCAGAGTAATTCAACCATCAAGTGATAATTATTACAACCCAAAAGTGATTAAGTCTTACCGGGGAGTAACCTTTAACTAAGGCTAGTCCGTCGTACAAATATACATTTTTTGTTTATTACCTTACATAAGTCATACTTATAAATAAGCCGAACTAAAAACAACTGAAAACTAATCCAGCTTATTCGGACTATCTGTGGTACAACACCAAATAATCTACGGAACAGCTGGCCATTTCCTACCCGTTTCCTGGCTGTGATTCTCATGGAAGGCATCTTGATTCACTGTTGTGTTGTGTCAATTTAAGAAAACAAGTGTGAGCTATAATGCCCAGCATAATAATGTCCAATATGCAAATGATTGTATGATAACTTACGTAAAACATCATATATGATAGTTATGTTTTATTCGAAATTAGTTTTCCTTGGTGATACACACCTTCTTATGAAAACAATTCTTTAACGGATTTTATTAACCTGCGAATACCTTAAGAGTAAACCCAGCACCTAGGCTTGGGTTACGGTATTGCATCACAATTCCAATTGGAAGAATTAGGACATTCGTTGGAGCCACCGCATACGATGATCAGTCATACTGCGATAAAAGTAACCTTTTCTACTAGTAAAAGGACGACACCTTCGTATCCCGGTTATCACCCTTGCCGTATACGGGCTATGTGTCCTTATTTCGGGTATACACACACTTCGCAGGTCTGTAGGTACATATTCTACCGTCTCTTACGGTACCAGTAGTCTATCCAATACACGAAGTACTTGGATCCTACCCCTCCCTTGTCCTTTAGGAGATCCTATCATATCTCGAGAACTCGAACCACATCGAAGTTCCCCAAGCGTTTTGCTTGTTGATAGGCATAGTTTTACTTTATATATATATATATGTGTACTTCCGAAAGTTTTCGGATGAAGTACTAAGGATGTGAGTTGACCGTTCTCAACAGATAATTAAATAAGGGGGAAAAGTTTCTCCTTGAAACTATATTCATAATATTAAATAAGTTGGGATAATATTCTCTGACGATCTGAAATTATTCGAATGATTTTTGAAATCAGAAAGTAATTTAAATCAGGTTTTATGATTTTTAAATCATAAATAAACCCTTTAATAAATAATAATTAATTAAATGATAATCGATAAATAATTAAACCTCGAATGAGTTTACTCTTGTAAAAGAATATTTAAAATAATATTCCTCAACTAGTTTATGTCTATGAAATTAATAATCCTTAATGTTTAATCGGGTTTGAAATAAATAATCGTTGGAGTATACTTCTCCCATAATAAAGGAATAGGTATATAATATTTATTATTCGAACAATAAAATATAGTTGAGGGAATATGATCGTTGGGAAGTCATTTTAATAAAAGTTCGAGTTATTTTAATGTTTCGTAAGTGGACGTTGAGTCCCTTTAAAACGTACTATTATGGCCTTGTAATCGTCCTATAATATCACTGAAATGATTCCCGGGTTTTTATCATGAAATTTCGACCGACTCTCGGTCTTATTATAATATGTTACGCTAATAGCGGAATTAAACATTTCATGATATATACTTATCGTACAACATTGCTATATCATGCAAAATTCAATAACTACGTATCATGGCAAACATGGTACTTATGCAATGATAATAAAATAATCATTTCACAACACAACAGTAAATGGAGTTGGGTTCGTAAACTTGCCTGGGTATCTCGAGGTGGAGGATGCTCTAGGTTCCGCTCGGAAATCTATTAATCATAAACACAATTCGTTAGGTCCCGTTCTAATTTACGGCGACTCGCATTCATGCACTACTTATTATTTACCCTCTCAACTTGTACTACCCTTATTATTCCTTTAAGTCCTTATTCACGTCATGGTCGCTTCATTTCTCCAAGTATCTTAGGTTCATTTTCATTATCGCCGTCGGCTCCGCTTGTGGATTCTACGGTTTCTACTCGCGCGGTCTCGGCTCTGATATTTTTATAAAATTGAAAATTATTATTTTCACTTGAAATTTTTATGGAAGTTTGGAAACTCGATATGTTACTCTCTATAAAAATTTCATGATTTATGAACACATTTAAGTCGATCCTTTATATTTTCAAAGTTCGTAATTTGTAGCAGTTTTTGACGCGTAAATCACTTTTAGTAAAAGGACCATAACTTTTGATTCGTAAAATGGAATCAAGCGATTCAAGAGCCTAAACGATCCTTATAACACTTTCTATAATAATCAACGGTTATGTTTCAAGAAACTACAGTTTAAATCTTTAGGACTTTTTGCAGAAACTTAAAGTTACGATTTGTTCATTTTAACGGAATTACGTTTACGTTCGGGGTTTCGTTTACGCCCTAACTCTTAACACAACCACCAACAATCATAATCTCATCATCAAAACACAAACTCCTATCAATAACATAATGTTCTTAAGTCTTGGCAGTGCTTGGTATGATTTTTGGAACCTAAAACCACCATTGAAATTAAGAAACCAAAGAAGAGTTACTATTCATACTATTCACTAGTAACTTTCTTTATATTATTTCACCCATCAAACCTTGATAAAAAGAGATTAAAGAATTTTTTTACCTTAGTTTGGTTGTTAGGAAGCTTGAGAATATATGGGATGATTTTACCATGGCTAGATTTTGAGATTTTGATTTTGAATTCCTCATTTTTCTTGAAATAGCCGAATGGAACAAGTGGGGAGAGAAGGAGGGTTTTTATGCTTGCTTTCTTGGTTGTTTCTAGGAAATGGGATTGGTGATATCTTATATTTATTTGATATTCTCCTAGTTTGTATCCTAGGATTTTATTCTTGTTGCAAATCTTGGGGACAAATCCAAGTAGCTTGCTAGTTTACAAGCTAAACTACATGTGCTAGCTTCCTTAGCACACTATTTGGCTAGCTTGCTTGATCATCCTAAGTTTAGCTCACTATTTGATAAAGTAACCATGGTTACTTTCTTACCATGGTTAGTTAGTGCATTACGTTTATTTAATCGTTTACGCGTTCGCTCGGTCGCTTAAGCGTTTTCGTAATACTTACTCGTAAATGGTTCGCAACGTAATTCCTTTCGTATTTATTCCTTATATTTTGAATTATCATACTTGAATATAAATCCGTAGGGTTTTAATCTTATAATTATATTGTGATTCCCGTAATCCTCGATGAGTCGTAAATACGGTTATTTTTCAAAGTTTGTTTTCTTCGAAAACTAATAGCGTTTACATACACTCATTTGGTACGTATAATCATAATATCAACTCCGAAACTCATTTTCTCATGCACTACTTAGTGTGGGCTCAAAAGTTTTTCCCGTCCGTCAGGGTTACTATTCATTAACGTTTTACAAGGTCTCAAAAATTCGAGTTATTACAGTCTTCCCCTCTAACAAGGATTCCGTCCCGGAATCAATTAGAAAATAAGTGGGAATATCTATTCCTCATTTCATCTTCAAGTTCCCAAGTTGACTCCTCAACATTTTGATTTCTCCATAAGATTCTAACCAGCTTCACAGTCTTGTTTCTCAGCACTTGTTCTTTTTGGTCCATTATCCTTATTGGCTGCTCTATGTAGGTCAGGTCTGGTTGTAAATCTACCTGCTCGTATTCTATTACATGTCGCACATCTGCATGGTACTTCCTTAACATGGACACGTGGAACACATTGTGCACTTGTTGCAGATTAGGAGGCAAGGCGAGCTCGTAAGCTAGAGGTCCTATTCTCCTCAAAATTTCAAAGGGTCCTATGAATCTGGGGCTCAACTTCCCTTTCTTCCCAAACCTCATCACCCCTTTCCACGGAGATACCTTCAATAGCACAGAATATCCTACTTCGTATTCCTTATCCTTCCTAGTCTGGTCGGCGTACTTCTTTTGTCTGTCCTGAGCTGCTACCAGTCTTTTCCTGATGAGTCTCACCATTTCCCTGGTCTGTTGGACTAACTCTGGACCTAATATCTTGTGTTCTCCAACTTCATCCCAACATAGGGGAGAGCGACATCTCCTTCCGTAAAGAGCTTCATACGGAGGCATTCCTATGCTAGCATGATAGCTATTGTTGTAAGAAAATTTGATCAGGGGTAAGTGATCATCCCAATTTCCTTTGAAATCAATGGCACACACTCGTAGCATATCTTCTAGGGTCTGAATAGTCGTTTTACTTTGTCCATCAGTCTGGGGGTGGTAAGCGGTACTCATGTTTAGTATGGTGCCTACACATTCCTGAAAGCTTCTCCAAAATCGAGAATTAAACCTTGGGTCTCTATCTGACACTATGGCTACAGGAACGCCGTATCTCAATACAATTTCCTTCAAGTAAATATCCACCAACTTGTCTACGGTGTACCTTTCGTTGATTGGTAGGAAGTGTGCGGACTTGGTCAATCTGTATATGATAACCCATATGGTGTCGTGATTGGTCTTTGTCCTTGGTAAGCCTGTCATAAAATCCATGGCTATATACTCCCATTTCCATTCTAGAATTTTCAGGGGCCGTAATAGTCCACTAGGTCGCTGATGTTCCGCCTTCACTCTCTGGCATGTCAAGCACTTGCTGACCCACTCTGCTACTTCTCTCTTCATGTTAGGCCACCAATAATATTCCTTAAGGTCACGGTACATTTTCGTACTTCCTGGGTGGATTGAATATCTGGAGTTGTGCCCGTCGTGCAGCAGCTCATCCTTTAACTCTTGCACATTTGGAATCCAAATTGGGGACGCATACTTCATGATCCCTTTCTCGTCCTTCTCGCATCTCACTTCTTCACCGGTCAATGTTCCTCTTTCTTCGCTCATCTTCTTTTCCTGACATACGCGTATCTTTTCAGTCAGTTCTGGCACTAGCTTAATCTCAAATAATCCTTCTGTTCCTTTACCGGTCATTCTCACGTCGATTTCCATTTTCTCAAATTCTTTAATTAACTCCTCTAATGTCATTATCATCTTGAGTCTTTCCTTCCTACTAAGGGTGTCAGCCACCACATTGGCTTTACCCGAGTGATACAAAATTTCATAGTCATAGTCCTTAATCAACTCTAACCATCTCCTCTGTCTCATGTTCAGTTCCTTCTGAGTGAAAATATATTTGAGGCTTTTATGGTCAGTGTAGATCTCGCATTTCTCACCGTATAAGTAGTGTCTCCAAATTTTCAGGGCTAATACTATGGCTGCTAGTTCTAGATCGTGCGTCGGGTATCTGCTCTCATACTCCTTCAGTTGTCGAGAGGCATATGCTATAAGTTTACCGTGTTGCATCAGTACACATCCTTATCCTTTAAGTGATGTGTCGCTGTATATCACAAACTCTCCCTTTCCATCGGGAAGAGCGAGCACTGGTCCTGACACCAGCCTCCTTTTTAGCTCTTGAAAACTCTCCTCACATTTCTCTGTCCATACAAACTTTTCTGTCTTCCGGGTAAGTCTAGTCAGTGGACCGGCTATCTTAGCAAAGTCTTGCACGAATCTTCGGTAATATCCTGCTAAACCCACAAAACTCCTAACCTCTATTGGGGTAGTTGGTCTTTCCCAATTGGATACCGCCTCTATTTTGGTAGGGTCAACTAAAACTCCTTTGCTACTCACCACATGTCCTAAAAACTGAACTTCTCTTAACCAAAAATCGCACTTCGAGAACTTGGCATATAATTTCTCATTCCTCAAGATTTCTAAGACTATCCTCAAATGTTCTGCATGTTCTTGCTTTGTCCTTGAATAGATCAGAATATCATCTATAAAAACTATCACACATATATCCAGGTACTTTTTGAACACTCTGTTCATCAAATCCATAAAGGTTGCGGGTGCATTGGTTAACCCAAATGACATGACTAAGAACTCATTGTGTCCATACCTAGTGCGAAAAGCAGTCTTCGGTATATCTTCCGGTTTGATTTTCAACTGGTGATATCCTGTTCTCAAATCTATTTTGGAAAAATGTACAGCTCCCTTGAGTTAGTCGAATAGGTCATCAATCCTGGGGAGAGGGTATCTATTCTTAATAGTCAGCTTATTCAGCTCTCGATAGTCTATGCATAATCTCATACTGCCGTCCTTTTTTTTTACGAACAGTACTGGTGCTCCCCATGGCGACACACCGGGTCTTATCATTCCATTATCTAATAACTCTTGCAGTTGAGAAGCTAGTTCCTTCATCTCAACTGGGGCTAGCCTATATGGGGCCTTGGATACTGGTGTCGTTCCTGGTGCTAATTCTATAGCGAATTCTATTTCCCTGTCAGGTGGTAACCCTGGTAAGTTCTCTGGAAATACATCCTCGAATTCATTTACTACGGGTATGTCCTGTATATTAGGGACCTTCTTCTTGGTATTTATCACATAAGCCAAATAGGCCTCGTTTCCCTTCCTTAACAATCTTTTTGCTTGTAGCATGGTCAGAAATTTTTGTTTCTGTTGTTGACCTTTAAACACTACTTCTTTTTCATCCTGCACTCTTATCTTTACTCTCTTCCGTTCACAATCTATTTACACTCCGTTACTGGATAACCAATCCATTCCTAAGATTACATCAAATTCTTCTAACGCAAATGGGATTAGGTCAACCTCGAAGACCTTCCCTTCTAATTTCAACTTACACTTAGGGTGTACTTGATTTACAGGAATTATTTCTTTGTTTGCTATTTCCACTTGTAATATCTCGCGTAAGGTTATGGTGTCAAGTTTTAACTTTTTAGCAAAATCTTGAGATATAAATTACTTGGTTGCTCCAAAATCAAATAGGACATTTGAATGCTCAAAATTTAAAAAAATGGTACCTGCTATCACGTCAGTGTTTCGAACAACATCCTGAACTGTCATGTTGAAGGTCCTAGCAGCCGGGGGTCGGTTGGATGCAGCTCTGCTCATACCTGAGACTGGGGGTTTCATTATCGGGCAATCATTCCTCATATGTCCTACTTTCCCACATTGGAAACATGTCTTGCTATATTGGGGACAGTTGTTGGCAAGGTGTCCGAGTTGGTCGCACCTGTAACATTTCAGAGGGGCTCTTGCCTGGGTACACAACCCAAGGTGTCTTTTTCTACATGTCTGACATTCTGGCATTGGGGTCACGTGGTTGGCTATGAAATGTTGCCCTAGATTGTCCGCCACCCTGGCCAACACTCTCGCTTGGGGCCTTTCTGAATCCGGGGCCTCGCACAGGTTGGGACACCACTCCCTTGATGAACCTGCTTGGAAGCCTCCTGTTCCCGGTTCCTATTCCTTGGCTTCCTATTTTCCTTTTCCTTCACACTCTGCTCACTGCTAGCTTCAACAATCGAGGCTTTCTGCACTAAGGTGGCATAGTCTGTCAGCTCTAACACTGCCACTCGGTTTTGGATCCATTGTTTCAGACCAAGCTGAAACCTTCGCGCTTTTTTTTCTTTGGTATTCACAAACTCATGAATAAATATCGACAACTCAGTAAACTTGGCCTCATATTCTGCCACAGTCATCTTATCCTGTTTCAACTCCAGAAACTTAATCTCCATCTAGGTTTCCATAAACCTAGGGAAGTACTTGTCTAAGAACAGTCGGGTAAATATATCCCATGGGATCACAGCATCATTCTCTAGGTTTCGTTTGGACTCCCACCAGTAGTTAGCTTCTCCTTTCAGCATGTAAGAATTGAAAATGGTCTTGTGTCGTTCCTCAATACCTAGTATCTCGAAGGACTTTTCTATCTCTTTGAGCCAGGCCCGTGCTTCAACGGGGTCGGCAGATCCTAGAAACTCTGGGGGTTTGAGAGATTTGAAGGCCCTAAAGGCAGTGGCTGCAGTCTGTTGGGCAGCATGTGGTTGTGGTGGAATAGGCTGTTGGTTCAGATTTGCTCTTAGCAGTTCTATAAATTCATTCATGGGGTCCCCTCCCTGATAGGTATCCTCAGCCTCTTCTTCTATATATTCTTCCTCATCATATTCATTATAGTCTAGGTCCTCTTCACTTTCTTCATTTACTACAGGGTCAGGTTCATTCCGTTGTTGGTTAACTGATTCTGCGGGTTGTGCCCTAGTTCCTCTTCTACGGGGTGGCATTGTTCTGATAATGAAGATTTGTCAACATAGTTGTAATTATAACAGTTAGATTAATTTATTCATGTGTAAGCATGTCATTTATTATCGAGCATGTTTTTATAAAGTGCAATAATATGGACATCAATTTCTTGATAACTGCTTAGATATATATTTCATAAGGTCACCCACTTATATCTTGGGGAACAAAACAACTAGCTGAGTTCATACATGCCTGATTATAATACATCACTACTTGTCCTGAATACTGAAATGCAAATACATAAGCCGTGTACCCTGAAGGGCTAGGAACGCTATCTACTAGCTATCCTATCAAAATTGGTGACAAGTCACCCAACCTTCTTCAAGGTCCATATCTAGTCACTAGTCCCTCAGTCACTGTCACTGCGCGTGAGGTCACGCACCCTCCTCATCGCTCCTGCCAACATCAGCTCTGCATCAACTACCGGGATGTATCCTCCAATCGTTGTCATCCTCATCTGAACCCGGGTACGGAGCTGATCCCATCAATCTCTCTGCGGGCTATGGCTGGGGAAGCAGCTCTAAAATCCTCTGGGTATCCTAATCTGATGGCTCTCTCAGCTATCAATGTCTGGCGTAACTCCGCAATGCGAGCAGATGCCGCAGTAATCTCAGCGTTAAGCTGAGCCACCATCCAGTCGTGTACAACTACATGTATGGTCGTCGGGGGTGGTAGAGGTGAGTCTGGGTCGCTAGAGGATATGTCGTAAGCCTCGTAGATCTGTGCATATATCCCATCTTCATCATCATCATCAGTATTGGGCATAGGGCTCTGAATCCCTAGGGGTGGGGTAGGAGAACGAATAGTCGGGTGAGGGTACATCTCTACATCCCTCCAGCCTACGCCATCTCCCTGGGTCATCTCAACGTCATTAGCTATGGGGACAGGAAGGTCAGTCTCCTCCTCTGGAACATCCTCAGTAGGATCATCATCTGAATCATCAATGGGTGGGTTCTCTGGCTCGGGAGTAGGGTCACGCTCAGGAACCATAACATCCTCAACAGGGTCAACCTCCCTCATTGGCTCCACTGGTACCTGACACAATAGGCAAGGTGTTACTAACTTAGAGTCGAAATTCCCTTGAGGGTAAAACTATCAAGACTACCCGTGTAGCCCGACGACGAACTTGACTTGAGCACTAATTGATTATTTTATTATTCTTACATTTACGTATTTTATATCCTATCGTTTCCAAGATTTGATAACCTAAGGCTTTGATACCATTTCTGTGGTGCCCCAAAATCCGGGGTCAGGAATCTCGGAGGCCACGCTATCTAAACTATTACAACCACATTACTCACACTACAATATATAAATACTCACGCTTCACGACCCCACACTTATCACATACACACACTCACACGTTATTGTCTTGGAAACGAACCATTCATAACTAGAGTAATTCAACCATCAAGTGATAAATATTACAACCCAAAAGTGATTAAGTCTTACCAGGGAGTAACCTTTAAGTAAGCCTAGTCCGTCGGACAAATATACGTTTCTTGTTTATTACCTCACATAAGTCATACTTATAAATAAGCCGAACTAAAAACAACTGAAAACTAATCCAGCTTATTCGGACTACCTGTGGTACAACACCAAATAATCTACGGAACAGCTGGCCATTTCCTACCCGTTTCCTGGCTGTGGTTCTCATGGAAGGCATCTTGATTTACTATTGTGTTGTGTCAATTTAAGAAAACAACCGTGAGCTATAATGCCCAACATAATAATGTCCAGTATGCAAATGACTGTATGATAAATTACGTAAAACATCATATATGATAGTTATTGTTAGATATATTCGATAATGTCATGGCTAATATGTTTTATGTTTAGCTTTCAGATCTTACGTGAACAGGATAAATCAGTACTTAACTGTTGATCAGTACTTATACTGGAAGTCAGGACTTAAGGATATCAGTACTTATATTATCAGGAGATAATCATCAGAAGATAGATATCAGAACTTAAGTGCTGAAGGACAATCAGATAAGGACAGTAGCTGATTAAAGGAAAGAAGATCGAGATAAACATAAGAAGAGATATGCATGAAGAAGGAATTCTGTGAAGAATGGAATACTTGGATGAAAAGTTATCTGATTGATATATTTTAGGAAGCAGAATTATATTCCATATCAATTAGTGATTATCTTGTAACTGTGTAGTATATAAACACAGGCATAGGGTTTACACTATAAGTGTTATCATTATCGAAGTTATTATTCTTTGTAACTCTAGCAGCTCTCGTGATATTTGTTCATCACTGAGAGGTAACAGTTCCATACTGTAACAGAGTTTATTGTTTCAATAAAGTTTGTTTTCTGTTACTTAAGATCTTAAAGTTCGATTTGAGTGTACTATACACTGTATTCACCCCCTCTACAGTGTGTGTGTGACCTAACAATTGGTATCAGAGCATATCTGTTAACTTACATACAGTTAAAGATCCAAACACAATCATGTCGGACACAGAAACTCCAACTAAGCCTACCACAACTGAGGAACCACCAAAGACACTAATTCAGAGTCGGTATGAGACCATCAGAGTCCCCATACTGAGACCATCTGAATATCCCATATGGAAGGTAAGGATGACCATGTTCCTGGAAGCAACAGATCCAGAATACCTGGATAGAATCAAGGAAGGTCCTCACAAACCAACCAAACTCGCTGTTGCAGTTGCAGGTGAAGCAGCAATGACCGTACCAAAGGAGAAGAGTGATTATACTGCTGAAGACATAGCATCAATTGCTAAGGATGCTAAGGTACGACACTTACTGCATAGTGCCATTGATAATGTAATGTCAAACAGGGTAATCAACTGCAAGACTGCTAAGGAGATATGGGATGCTCTGGAAATAAGGTGTCAGGGAACTGACACAATTAAGAAGAATAGGAAGACAATACTCACTCAAGAGTATGAACACTTTGACTCAAAAACTAATGAGTCATTGAATGATTTATATGATAGATTTGTCAAACTTTTGAATGATTTGTCATTGGTTGATAAAGAGTATGATCTTGAAGATTCAAACCTTAAGTTCCTGTTAGCTCTTCCTGAATGCTGGGATTTGAAGGCAACGACAATAAGAGACAACTACAATCTTGATGAAATAACTCTTGACAAAATCTATGGAATGCTCAAGACTCATGAGCTGGAGATGGAACAAAGAAGCAAGAGGAAATGAGGAAAGTCAAGGACAATCGCTCTTAAGGCTGAAGAAGAATTCCCCAAGGCAGCTTCCTCAAAGAAAGACAAGGGTAAAGCTCTTTTCATAAAGTCTGATACTGAGTCATCAAGTTCTGAGAGTGATGATGACTCAGATTCTGAAAGCTTGCCTGAGACCGATGCTGATGAGGAGATGATGAAGCTGTGTGCTCTTATGGTGAAAGGAATCACCAAGATTGCATACAGGAAGTTCAGGAAGGGAAAGAAGTTTTCCAGAAAAAGCATAAGTTCTGATAAGAAGAATTTCAGAAGATCTGAAGTCAGAGGAGGAAAGTCTGACATAGGAGATTACACCAATGTTAAATGCTATAACTATGGTGAGAAAGGCCATATATCTCCTGACTGCAAGAAGGTAAAGGGTGACAGAGGCAAGGCTCTTGTCATAAAGCAGAAAAGTTGGACAGACACTTCAGACTCTGAAAGTGAGGAGAACTATGCATTGATGGCAAATGCTGATAAAGAAAGTGCTGAGAGCAGTTCTGAAGCTGCTGAAACAAAGGTACCTCAGACTACTTATGCTTTTCATACTGATGATATTAATGAGTTGAGAAGATATCTTAAAACCATGTTTGTTAGTTATAGAGATCAAACCTTAACATGTGAAAGATTAACTTCTGAAAATCTTGCTTTTAAGAAAAGAAATGATTTCTTAGAAAAAGAGTTAGTTATATTCCATCAAACTCAGAAGGATAGAGATGATGCTTTTTATGTTAGGGATGAAGTGCTAAAAATGAATGAATCTCTAAAAACTGAGTTAGAAAAGGAAAGAGAGATAATCAGGACTTGGACTAACTCTGGCAGAACAACTCAAAATTTGCTAAGTAGTGAAAATTGGAAAGAGGGCTTAGGTTATGGAGAGAATAAGAATGACAAAGGAACTGAAGAAATTAAGCCTGTTGTTAAGCAAAAGCCAAAGTTAAAACCTGTTAAGTTTGTAACTGTAAAGTCTGATAATGAGAAATCAGAAGTTAAAGAGGAATTAACTTCTGACAAACTAAAACAGGAAAAGACAGCTGAAGTAAACATAGGCTTAATGACAAAGAAGCAGCTTAAGCATAAGCTGAAAGATGTCAAGAATGCAAACAAGGTAAAATCACCTAGGAAAAATAGGAATGGAAAGGAAGGTGTGAATAAAAGTAATGATTATAAACCTGTTCCTGATGCTCCTAGGAAAACATGTCATAACTGTGGAAGTTCTAACCATCTGGCTTCTTTTTGTAGGAAAAATAAGAATATTAACTCCTTACCTTCAAAATCAGGAGTTAAGAGTCAGTCAGTTAGATACAAACCACAAAATCTTTGTTTTCATTGTGGTAGTTTATGGCATTCAATTTATACTTGTAAGGAATATCATAGTTTGTACTATGATTATTATCAAATAAAACCTTCTTTGAAGAAAGTTTCCATTGTTCATTCTAGTGTAAATTCTGATTCAAAGTCTAATAATGTAAATTCTGATAAGAAAAATGTTAACATAAACTCTGATGCTAAATCCGCTGCAAATGTTAACAAACTTAATAAGGCCAAAGGATCCAAGCAAGTCTGGGTCCTTAAAACTAATAATTAGTGGTCTTTGTGATTGCAGGGCAACAGGAAAAATATTCTAGTTCTGGATAGTGGATGTTCAGGACATATGACTGGAAATAAGGCCCTGCTATCAGACTTTGTGGAGAAAGCTGGCCCAAGTGTTTCTTATGGAGATGGAAACATTGGAAAAACATTGGGATATGGCAATATCAATCTTGGGAATGTCATCATTAAAGAAGTAGCTCTGGTCTCAGGACTTAAACACAACCTACTGAGTATAAGTCAAATCTGTGACAGAGGTTATCATGTTGATTTCTTTGAAGAACACTGTGAAGTTGTGAGTAAATCTAAAGGTAAAGTTGTTCTGAAAGGATACAGACGTGGTAACATTTATGAAGCTAAGCTTTCAACAAGTACTGATGGCTCTGCAATCTGTCTGTTAAGTAGAGCATCAATTGAAGAAAGCTGGAATTGGCATAAGAAACTCTCTCATTTAAATTTTAACAATATAAATGAACTTGTCAAGAAAGATCTTGTGAGAGGATTGCCAAACACAGTATTTGCTCCTGATGGTCTTTGTGATTCATGTCAGAAAGCCAAACAAAGAAAATCTTCATTCAAGAGCAAGACTGAATCATCAATTCTTGAGCCTTATCATCTTATACATGTTGATCTATTTGGTCCAGTAAATGTCATGTCTATTGCAAAGAAGAAGTATACGTTGGTCATAGTGGATGAGTTCACCAGATACACATGGGTGTATTTCTTGCACACAAAAAGTGAAACTGCATCTATCTTGATTGATCATGTCAAACAGCTGGATAAAATGGTCAAAGATTCTGTGAAAATTTTAAGGAGTGATAATGGCACTGAGTTCAAGAATTTGATAATGGAAGAGTTTTGCAAAAGCCATGGAATAAAGCAGGAATTTTCTGCTCCTGGAACTCCACAGCAAAATGGAGTTGTTGAAAGGAAGAATAGAACTCTCGTTGAAGCTGCACGTACAATGCTTGAAGAAGCAAAGCTTCCAATGTTAGGTCACACTTTCACTGTAGAGGGGGTGAATACAGTGTTTATTACAATCAAATCAAACTTCAGGAACTTATGTAACAGAAAACAAACTTTATTGAAACAATAAACTCTGTTACAATCTGGAACTGTTATCTCTCAGTGATGAACAAAATATCACGAGAGCTGCTAGGGTTACAGTAAATAATATTCTCGATAATGATAACACTTATAGTGTAAACCCTATGTCTGTGTTTATATATTACACAGTTACAAGATAATCGCTAATTGATATGGAATATAATTCTGCTTCCTAATATATATCAATCAGATATCTTTCCTTCCAAGTATTCCATTCTTTACGGAATTCCTTCTTCATGCATATCTCTTCTTATGTTTATCTTGATCTTCTTAACTTTAATCAGCTACTGTCCTTATCTGATCATCCTTCAGCACTTAAGTTCTGATATCTATCTCCTGATGCTTATCTCCTGATAACATAAGTACTGATATCCCTTAAGTTCTGACGTCCAGTATAAGTACTGATCAGTTAAGTACTGATTTGTTCTGTTCAAATAAGATCTGAAATCTAAACATAAAACATATTAGCCATGACATTATCAAATATATCTAACAATCTCCCCCAGCTTGTAAATTATCAAAATATACAAGTTTAACAGATATTTGATGATGTCAAAAACATTAAGTACAAATGCATGAGAAATAAACAAGATAACTACAACTTACAGTCCTTAAAGCTTTTACCAATTCAACTTCTGATAACAACTTTGGTCTGTATACACATCAGAATTTAAGTAGTTGTAGATCTTTGACTTGGCTTCATCATTTTCTGATCTCTCTGATGTCAGGAGTTGTTCTGAGATAATTCTTCAACAAACATTTCTCAGCATATCTGAGTTCATCAATCATTCTCCGTTTGACATCTTTAAGCTCTGCAGTATCTTCACCAGTTTGAAATATTGCAGCTCTGAGATCATTAATCTTTGCTCTTCTCAACTCCCGATCTAGTCTTATGACATAAGCTTTGTTAGACTCTAGATTGAATTCAAGCCCCTTAATACCAAGATATGTTCTGATCTGTGCAGTATTAGGCTTCATATCAACAATATCACCATTGTGATTTCTGTACTTTGGAACATATATGCTGTCAGACTTAACAGAATAAAGTCTTTTCTGTCTCTGAATCTGTTCTTTCAAATAATTTGCAGCAGTCCCTGTCAATCTGTCATCCACTTGAAGTAAGAATAATACATGCTCCAATTCTTCAAAATACTTCAATGGAATGGCATTTTGTCTTATATGATAAACCCTACCATCTGTCATGAAATACAACAAGATGTGTTCCTTCAAGTAGGTATGGTAAACCATTTGTACAGATTCCAATTGATTCAATCTTTCAGGAGTTGCTCCAATTCCTGGTTCACACAAGGAAGTTGGATCATTGGTAGTGTTGTGTACTCTTCTTTCATCAGCACTTCCCAATCCAGTTTTATCTCTTGCTTCCTTTCCAGTAACTACTCTAGCTTCAAAACGACTTGCAGTAGTCTTCAAAGGTTGAGTTTGTTTTGCTTTAGTGAATCCTGGTAGGAGTGTATTTGATCTTCCTTCTGATATCAAGTTAACTTGAGCTGTGTCAGAGGTTACTTGCTTCTTTTGAATATCAGAACTTTTAATTTCTTGACTCTGAACAACTTGAGCTATGTCAGAGGTTGTTTTAAGAACTTTTCTTGAAGTCAGAGCAAGATTATCTTTGTCATCAGTAATTTCTTCATCTTCAGGAGGTACATAGACTTTAACAGGTTCACCAACCTTTTCTTTACCCTTGGATCTTGGGTCTATCTTTGGTTGTGATTTAGCAAATATTGCTTCAGTTTGTGCCTTTTCTTTAATCACAATACCTTTCAGTTTTGGAAGTGACTTTTTACCAGAAGCTTCGGATTTAGATGTGACTTTCTCTGATTTAAGTCTAGCTTCTTCTTCCTTTAAACTTTCCAAGTCCATTCCTGGATTTTCTTGAAGAAATAACTGTCTTGACATTTCTTCATCAAGATCTAGAAGTTCATCAGAATTTATTCTTTTACCAGTATCAGAACTTAATCTTTTCCCAGTATCAGAACTTATCCTGTGACTTGTAATTTCAGCATTTCTTGATGAGAATCTTTTACTTTGACTATGACCTCCACCCATTCCAGAGTTTCCTTGGTCATCTTTTTCATCATCCTTTCCTTGCAGTGTCTTGTCATCCTTGCATTTGAACTTAATCACTTTCTCCCCCTTTTTGGCATCAGCAGGAAGTAGAAGAGAGATAAGCAATTCCACTGAAGATTGGATTTCTGTCAGTTGTGATTGCTGAGAAGCTTGATTTTGCAGAATTTTATCAATCTGTGCTTGTTGGCGATCTTGAGTCTTCTCAATATAAGCAATCCTGTCCATAGATGGTTGAAAGAACTTTTTCTTATCAAGTTTCCAAACTTGTTCTTGTTTGGTAAAGTTCTCCTGAATCTTGTGTATTTCGGCATGAGTAATTGAATGAAGACCTTGTAGATTTTTAGTACTCAATGCAGTGACACGAAGCTGAGCTTTGAAATCATCAGAATTTAACATTTCATCAGCTTTAGTAAAGTGCTCAGTAAGATGTAACGCAGATGGAATACATGAGACTGAGTTCCATTCCTTAGTCCACTCCTGTCCTGCAGGAGTTTCACTCCAAGGCACTGGTGGTTCCTCTGTAACATACTTCTTTACTAGTTCAGACTTTGAAAAAGGAATTTGTCCTGAAGGACCTGCTGCATCAGTATTTGCAGTTGGAGCAGCATCACCAGTATCCCCAGCATGTGCAGCATCAGAACTTATAGAATCAGTATCATCTGATATAATAGCAGTGTGAGTAGCAATGGAGGCGTCAGCATCCTCTAATTGCTGATCTGATGCTAAGTTCTGATCAACAGCCAAATCCTGATGCACACCTAAAGTCTGATCATCAGTGTCTAGATGCAGAGAAGGTGACTTAGATAATTCCGGAGTTTTAATAGCATCAGTAACAGTTGTTGGCAAAAGATTTGTTTTTGTTGGAGCTTCTAAGAAAATTACTCCAGGCACAACTAAGTGTTGATCAACATTATCAGCACTTGTGCCTTGATGACCAAGAGACACAGATGGGAAATTAGCGTTGTCAGATACAGTTTCCTGAGATTGAGTGGATGGAGAAGAAGTAACTGGAGCAAATTCTTTTTCTTGTGAGATCAGAGATTCCTGATCCCCTTCCTTAGCTGCTTCCTCATCATCATCTGAAACTGGCCTTTTTGCCCTCTGTTTCTGGTATGTCCTTGGTAATTTAGAGTCCTTGGAAGTGTCAGGAATTGTCATTTTTCTAAGCCTCTTGAGAAGCTTAGATCCTCCAAGTTCAGAATCCTTCTGAGAAATCTTTTTCTCAGCTGCAGTTACCACAGGTTCTGAAGAAAGAATCGGGTCCTCAGAATCTGAGTCATCTCTCAAGGTGATCCTCCTCTTCTTCTGAGGTGTGTGAGAAACAGTCTTTTTTTTCTTTGGCTTGGAAGATGTAGGTTTCACATAGGACTTGAGATATGTTCTGAGAGATGGTTGAGAGGTTTGAGGTGGCTGAGTAGAGATGGTAGGTGCTGATGAACCAGGTTCTGATGTTTGAACATCAGGATAAAGTGCAGTGTACTTAACAGGATCATAGGTGATTAAGGCTTGTTTGACAGATAAAGGTATTAAGAGGGGTCTTAACACAGCCTTTTTATTATCAGAAGATAATAAATCAGTAAAAGCTCTCTTAGCTATTCTGAAAGATGGAATGAGATCACCAAAATTTTGGGGGGAATTATAACAAAAATTATAAATAAGCTGACAAAATCTTGCAAAATATACAGTATTGCGATCTTCTGTCATCCTATCCCCAATAGAACCCAAAACTGCACGTGCATAATCAAAATCAGTGTGATTTAGAAGTGCATACCCGATTTGTTGGCTGAATATGGGAATTGCATCAAAATTTGTACATTTGTTGGCGAAAGCTTTGGTAATGCAATCAAAGAAGAAACTCCATTCCCTCCGTATGAAGGATCTCTTCAACTGTCCAAGCTTGGTCAATGTCCCTTCATATCCCAGACTAACCATCATATTTTGAAGAACTGAGTCATCAACAGTAGAATAAACACAGTCCTCAGGAAGCTGTAATGCCTGTCTAACCGTAGACAGAGTCACAACATACTCATTTTCCCCTGATGAAAATATTAAACTTGGGGACCCGTGAGCACCACCATTGTCATATACTCCACTCCTCCAAAACTCCAGTACTTGAACCCCAGAAATTGATGTAGGCTCAGTTAGAGCAAACCCAATATCAGAACTTGTGAGAAAGTCTTGAATAAAATGAAATTCAGAGGGTGCCTCTGTAGTGTGTAGTATCGCAGAGAAGTTATTAGGAACAAACTTTGCGCCATCAAAGAAAATGTCCTTGGGTGCCATAATGTTTTGATAAGAAAACGGTAACCTGTAATGTGTTTGAGAAAATGCCTCTGAAAAGAAAATCGTCAGAAGATGAGAGAGTTTAAAAGTAAAGAGAGAGATAAAATATAATGGTAAATAAAAGATTTGACAATCTTTGCTCTCTTTTACTTATACACAAAAAGTAACCGTTGAGGACACATGGCAGACATGCATTTAAAAGTAGTGGGAAATACCTTGACACCTGTTTTACATAGAGAAAGCAAAAAGTAATGGGCATTGTAAATAAGGAATAATTACCACCCACTTGCAGTTTTTCAAGGAAAAACAAACCGTTTCACTTACCTAGATTCCATTAATCAAGGTGAATCAGTTTTAATTTAAAATTGAAACTGTTCCCACTAATTCAGATATTTTACTCTGCAATATTAATATTCCGAGAAAAAAAAACTGTGTGTGAGAATGAGTAAAATCAATCAGTTAAGTAAGTACTGATAAAACAGTATCAGAACTTAAAATCAGACACAATTTATACGATCATCAGAATATTTATCAGGATTTATCAATGCATATCAAAATTTCTCAGAGACAAGATCATAAGACTTAAAACAAATTCCATTAATATATCAAAATAATACATTGATGAAATTGAAATTACATCAGAACTTTTACATTCTTGTCCTAAGCTTCTAAATCTAACATCAACAGCCTTAGTCCTAGCTAAGAAGCCTGACAAAGCTGAGGATGAAGAAGAACAGGAAGAAGACGAGATTAAGTCATCTTCCTCTTCCTATCTTCGACAAACAAGATAGCGAGTCGAATGATTCGCTCTTGCTGACGGATAGCTTCCCGCCGTTCCGCCTCCAATCGATCAAGATGAAGCCGGTAGTCCATCTCGAAGAACAGAAGTTGGTTCAGCACCGCCTGTGGGACAGAGCCCCATATCTCTTCAGGAATGGCAGTTACATGCCACTCCTGCTGCCAGTCGGCGCAGCTTAGCTCCATATGAAAATTTTGGTAATTCAAAAACATGTTGTACCGAACCATGATGCTTTTGAAAAAGAATATGAAGTTAAGATTGTGAGAAAAATTGATGAAAGGGCTAAAGTGAAGTGGCTGATTATATAGGCAAGAGAATGCCAGGAGACGCGAAGATATTTAATGCTGACAGATAGAGTTAAGTCTACCTCGTCTCCCTAGACTTGAAAAAGAATAATAGTCATTGGAAAAGGAATGTGCACATGTAACAAGAGTGAACTGTTCAAGGACGAGTGTCATTATGTTTTAACCATAGACTATTAATCTTCCACTTCAACATTTCGAAATTAATCTGAGACTGTTACCAAATTTTACTCACAGATAAGTCAAGTAAAGGGTTAGACTGAAAAATCAGAACTTAGACCTATACCAGAACTTAACAGTCATCAGAACATAATGTCTTAACTCGAACAAGGAATATCTATCTTAGTAAGTTTTCATACAAGTTCTGAGTTATAGTCTTCAGGACTTAATCATCAGACCATATAACTAGAACGTGTCCTCAGAATTTGTGCAAAGGGACACAGTGACTGTTTGTCTAAAAGAACATAGACCACCACAAAAATTTCATCATTCATATGGAGTGATTTGTGTGTGCATTAAGCTAAATAACTAATAAAGAGTAAAGTCTGATTTACTTCAGTACATCTTAGAAATAAGTCATAATTAAAATTTTGCTAAAGAGCTGTCATTATCCTGAAACCTACTGATAAATGAGTTCATGCATGAGTCCACCTCAACTGTTTTTGTGCTAATTTTATGCATCTTTAAAATTCTCTTTTACAGTGGCTTCTCAGTGTAAGTGAGTCACGACTGCTTATCAGAATTTATGCTATTATCAGAGTATTTCTCCAGTAATCATAGAGTGTGAACAGTCACCAAGAAAAATATTTTGCTTTTCTAATGCATATTTACTTAATACCAGCTATGCACTTGGGTCGTCCCATTCACATTTTTACTCTAGATCTCAAAGGAGTACCTGATATTATTCTTTGATTTTTTTTTTTTTTTGTTTTTTTTCTTTTGATAAGTGAGGTTTATCAGCACTTAGTACATTCAGCAGTTTTACTAGAATCAGAACTTAAACAGATGAGTAGCATTATTCTAATTTGGGACTTAGTAATAAGATGAATAAAGTAAACTAAACTAAGCTCAAGTATCAGAATTTGCTTGTGTCATAAGATTTCCACAGAAATAATTACTTCTTTCATGGGATCATTTGTTTATTGAAGACTAGTAGGTCAGTATCTAGCACAATTATCCTCATAGGATAGAATGATTACTTAAACAGATATATCACTTATTAGAGTTAAGAGATATGTATCAGACAACAGTCAGTACTTAAAAACATTTATCAATTAATGCACAGAATATACAAAGAGATTAATTCTGTAAATACTGATCATAAAGTATGATAACATAGAACAAGTTTAAGCAGATTTAGAGAAAGAACCTGAAATCATTCCAAGTTCATTTACCAATTTTGTAAAGGCAGCTTCACATAGTGGTTTTGTGAAGATATCTGCTACTTGTTGATCTGTGGGAACAAAATGCAATTCCACTGTACCTTCATCCACATGTTCCCTGATGAAATGGTACCTGATGCTGATGTGCTTTGTCATAGAGTGTTGAACTGGATTACCTGTCATAGCAATAGCACTTTGATTATCACAGTAAATAGGGATTTTGAAATATGTTAACCCATAATCCAGTAACTGATTCTTCATCCAAAGAATCTGTGCACAGCAGCTTCCTGCAGCAATATACTCTGCTTCTGCAGTTGATGTGGAAATTGACTTTTGTTTCTTGCTATACCAAGAAACCAACCTGCCTCCAAGAAATTGGCAGCTACCATTTGTGCTTTTCCTGTCAATTTTGCAACCTGCAAAATCTGCATCTGAGTAACCTATTAATTTAAAATCTGATTCTCTAGGATACCATAATCCTAGATCAGCTGTTCCTTTAAGATACTTAAAGATTTTTTTTACAGCTGTTAAGTGAGGTTCTCTTGGATCTGCTTGAAATCTTGCACAAAGACAGGTAGCAAACATGATATCTGGTCTACTAGCAGTTAGATAGAGAAGTGAGCCAATCATACCTCTGTAATCAGTGATATCTACTGAATTACCAGTATCCTTATCCAGTTTTGTTGCAGTGGCCATGGGAGTGGATGCACTTGAACAGTCTTGCATTCCAAATTTCTTCAGCAAGTTTCTGGTATACTTAGATTGACAAATAAAAGTTCCTTCTTCACTCTGCTTGACTTGAAGGCCCAGAAAATAACTAAGTTCTCCCATCATACTCATCTGATATCTTGACTGCATTAGTTTGGCAAACTTTTTGCAAAGTTTGTCATTTGGAGACCCAAAAATAATATCATCAACATAAATCTGGATCAAAAGTAAGTCCTTGCCATGGTTGAGATAGAACAGTGTTTTGTCAATAGTTCCTCTGTTGAATCCACTTTCCAGAAAAAACTGAGCTAAAGTCTCATACCATGCTCTAGGAGCTTGCTTAAGTCCATAAAGTGCTTTATCAAGCCTGTAGACATAATCTGGATGTTTGGAATCTACAAAGCCTGGAGGTTGTTCAACATATACTTCTTCTTCCAATTCTCCATTGAGAAAAGCACTTTTCACATCCATTTGAAAGACAGTAAACTTTTTGTGAGCAGCATAAGCCATGAATATCCTTATGGCTTCTAACCTAGCAACTGGCGCAAATGTTTCATCATAGTCAACTCCCTCCTGTTGAGAATATCCTTTTGCAACCAGCCTTGCCTTGTTCCTTACAATTATGCCATCACTGTCAGTTTTGTTTCTGAATACCCACTTTGTACCAACAACCGATCTATTCTTAGGTCTTGGCACTAAGGTCCAGACTTTGTTTCTTTCAAATTCATTCAACTCTTCCTGCATTGCTTGCACCCAATCAGCATCTTGAAGAGCTTCTTCCACTTTCTTTGGCTCAGACTGAGAGAGAAAAGAATTGTAAAGACATTCATTCGAAGTACCTGTTCTAGTTCTGACACCTGCCTCAGGATTTCCAATTATCAAATCAGGTGTATGTGATTTTGTCCACTTCCTTGCAGATGGAAGATTTTCTCTAGAACTGGATGCTCCCCCATGATTCATGCTGTCTTCGGTTTCATTTTCTGATGCTCCCCCTGAAACTATGCTCTCTGAGTTGGATCCTTCAGTATTTAGATTTTCAGTACTGTCAGTACTTGGCTTATCAGAACTTGACGAATCAGAATTTGAAGAGCCAGATGTATGTTCTGATGCTTCTTGAGATGTGATAATATCTTGAGTATGCTCCCCCTGCATTGGTGCATCTTCCTTTGACGTAGTCACCACAGTTTCAATAACATCAGAGTTTAATCCATCAGAATTTACAGTATCAGGACTTAGACTGTCAGGACTTGAGGTATCAGAATATGAATCTTCATTTTCAAATCTCAGCTGATCATGATCAATGCAATCTTCAAGTCCAGTGATCTTCTTGTCATCAAAAGAGACATTGATAGATTCCATGACCACTTTTGTTCTCAAATTATAGACTCTGAAGGCTTTTGTAGAAAGTGGATATCCAACAAAGATTCCCTCATCAGCTTTTAGATCAAACTTGGATAGCTGTTCAGGATGAGTCTTGAGAACAAAACACTTACATCCAAATACATGAAAGTATTTGAGATTTGGCTTCTTGTTCTTCACCATCTCATATGGTGTTTTTCCATGCTTGTTAATGAGTGTTGCATTTTGAGTAAAACAAGCAGTCTGCACAGCTTCAGCCCAGAAATAGGTTGGAAGCTTTGCTTCTTCAAGCATTGTTCGTGCAGCTTCAATGAGAGTTCTATTCTTCCTTTCAACAACTCCATTTTGCTGTGGAGTTCCAGGAGCAGAAAATTCCTGCTTAATTCCATGATTTTTGCAGAACTCTTCCATTATCAGATTCTTGAATTCAGTGCCATTATCACTCCTCAAAATTTTCACAGAATCTTTGATCAATTTATCCAGATGTTTGACATGATCAATCAGGATAGATGCAGTTTCACTTTTTGTGTGCAAGAAATACACCCATGTGTATCTGGTGAACTCATCTACTATGACCAACGCATATTTCTTCTTTGCAATAGACATGACATTCACTGGACCAAATAGATCAACATGAAGTAGATAATAAGGCTCAAGAATTGATGATTCAGTCTTGCTCTTGAATGAAGATTTTCTTTGTTTAGCCTTCTGACATGAGTCACAAAGACCATCAGGAACAAACACTGATTTTGGCAGTCCTCTCACAAGATCTTTCTCGATCAGTTCATTTATCTTGTTGAAGTTTAAATGAGAGAGTTTCTTGTGCCAATTCCAGCTTTCTTCAGTTGAGGCTCTACTCACTAAACAGATTGCAGAACCATCAGAACTTGTTGAAAGCTTAGCTTCATAAATGTTACCACGCCTGAATCCCTTCAGAACAATTTTTTCTTTAGATTTACTAACTATTTCACAATGTTCTGCAAAGAAATCAACATGATAACCTCTGTCACAGATTTGACTTATACTCAGTAAGTTGTGTTTAAGTCCTGAGACCAGAGCTACATCTTTAATGATGACATTCCCAAGATTGATATTGCCATATCCCAAAGTTTTTCCAATGTTGCCATCTCCATAAGAAACACTTGGGCCAGCTTTCTCCACAAAGTCTGATAGCAGGGCCTTATTTCCAGTCATATGTCCTGAACATCCACTGTCCAGAACTAAAATATTTTTCCTGTTGCCCTGCAATCAAAAAGACCACTAATTATTAGTTTTAAGGACCCAGACTTGCTTGGATCCTTTGGCCTGTTTAGGTTTGTTAACATTTGCAGCGGATTTAGCATCAGATTTTATGTTAACAGTTTTCTTATCAGAACTTATAATACCAGACTTTGAATCAGAACTTACACTAGAAGGAACAACAGAAACTTTCTTTAAAGAAGGTTTTATTTGATAATAATCATAGTACAAACTATGATATTCCTTACAAGTATAAATGGAATGCCATAAACTACCACAATGAAAACAAGGATCTTGTGGTTTGTATCTAACAGACTGACTCTTAACTCCTGATTTTGTAGATAGGGAGTTAATATTCTTATTCTTCCTGCAAAAAGAAGCCAGATGGTTAGAACTTCCACAGTTATGACACGCTTTCCTAGGAGCATCAGGAACAGATTTATAGTTATTGCTTTTATTCACACCTTCCTTTCCATTCCTGTTTTTCCTAGGTGATTTTACCTTGTTTGCATTCTTAACATCTTTCAGCTTATGCTTAAGCTGCTTCTTTGTCATTAAGCCTATGTTAACTTCAGCTGTCTTTTCCTGTTTTAGTTTGTCAGAAGCTAATTCCTTTTTAACTTCTGATTTCTCATTTTCAGATTTTTCAGTTACAAACTTAACAGGTTTTAACTTCGGCTTTTGCTTATCAACAGGCTTAATTTCTACAGTTCCTTTTTCATTTTTATTTTCTCCATAACCTAAGCCCTCTTTCCAGTTTCCACTGCTTAGCAAATTTTGAGTTGTTTTGCCAGAGTTAGTCCAAGTTCTGATAATCTCTCTCTCCTTTTCTAACTCAGTTTTTAGAGATTCATTCATTTTTAGCACTTCATCCCTAACATAAAAAGCATCATCTCTATCCTTCTGAGTTTGATGGAACATGACTAACTCTTTTTCTAAGAAATCATTTCTTTTCCTAAAAGCAAGATTTTCAGAAGGTAATCTTTCACATGTTAAAGTTTGATCTCTATAACTAACAAACATGGTTTTAAGATATCTTCTCAACTCATTAATATCATCAGTATGAAAAGCATAAGTAGTCTGAGGTACCTTTGTTTCAGCAGCTTCAGAACTGCTCTCAGAACTTGGTTTATCAGCATTTGCCATCAATGCATAGTTCTCCTCACTTTCAGAGTCTGAGGTGTCTGTCCAGCTTTTCTGCTTTGTGACAAGAGCTTTGCCTTTGTCACTCTTGGTCTTCTTGCAATCAGGAGATATGTGGCCTTTTTCACCACAATTATAACATTTAACATTAGCGTAATCTCCTCTGTCAGACTTTCCTCCTCTTCCTTCAGATCTTCTGAAATTCTTCTTATCAGAACTTATGCCTTTCCTGGAAAACTTCTTTCCCTTCCTGTATGCAATCTTTGTGATTCCCTTCACCATAAGAGCACACAGCTTCATCATCTCCTCATCAGCATCAGTTTCAGGCAAGCTTTCAGAATCTGAGTCATCATCACTCTCAGAACTTGATGACTCAGTATCAGACTTTATGATAAGAGCTTTACCCTTGTCTTTCTTTGAGGAAGGTGGTTTGGGGGATTCCTCTTCAGCCTTGAGAGCAACTGTCCTTAACTTTCCTCCTTTCCTCTTGCTTCTTTGTTCCATCTCAAGTTCATGAGTCTTGAGCATTCCATAGATTTCATCAAGAGTTGTTTCATCAAGATTGTAGTTGTCTCTTATTGTTGTTGCCTTCAAATCCCAACATTCAGGAAGAGCTAACAGGAATTTAAGGTTTGTATCTTCAAGATCATACTCCTTATTAACCAATGACAAGTCATTCAAGAGTTTGACAAATCTATCATATACATCAGTCAATGACTCATTAGTCCTAGAGTCAAAGTGTTCATACTCTTGAGTGAGTATTGTCTTCCTGTTCTTCTTAACTGTTTCAGTTCCTTGACACCTTGTCTCCAGTGCATCCCATATCTCCTTAGCAGTCTTGCAGTTGATTACCCTGTTTGACATTACATTATCAATGGCACTATGCAATAAGTGTCGTACCTTGGCATCCTTAGCAATAGATGCTATATCTTCAGCAGTGTAATCACTCTTTTCCTTTGGTACGGTCTTTGCTGCTTCACCTGCAACTACAACAGCGAGCTTGGTAGGTTTGTGAGGCCCTTCCTTGATTCTATCAAGGTATTCTGGATCTGTTGCTTCCAGAAACATGGTCATCCTTACCTTCCATATGGGATATTCAGATGGTCTCAGTATGGGAACTCTGATAGTCTCATATCGACTCTGAGTTGATGTCTTTGACGATTCCTCAGTTTTGGTAGGCTTAGTTGGAGTTTCTGTGTCAGACATGATTGTGTTTGGATCTTTAACTGTATGTGTGTTAACAGAAGGCTCTGATACCACTTGTTAGGTCACACTTTCACTGTAGAGGGGGTGAATACAGTGTTTATTACAATCAAATCAAACTTCAGGAACTTATGTAACAGAAAACAAACTTTATTGAAACAATAAACTCTGTTACAATCTGGAACTGTTATCTCTCAGTGATGAACAAAATATCACGAGAGCTGCTAGGGTTACAGTAAATAATATTCTCGATAATGATAACACTTATAGTGTAAACCCTATGTCTGTGTTTATATATTACACAGTTACAAGATAATCGCTAATTGATATGGAATATAATTCTGCTTCCTAATATATATCAATCAGATATCTTTCCTTCCAAGTATTCCATTCTTTACGGAATTCCTTCTTCATGCATATCTCTTCTTATGTTTATCTTGATCTTCTTAACTTTAATCAGCTACTGTCCTTATCTGATCGTCCTTCAGCACTTAAGTTCTGATATCTATCTCCTGATGCTTATCTCTTGATAACATAAGTACTGATATCCCTTAAGTTCTGACGTCCAGTATAAGTACTGATCAGTTAAGTACTGATTTGTTCTGTTCAAATAAGATCTGAAATCTAAACATAAAACATATTAGCCATGACATTATCAAATATATCTAACATCCAACCTATTTCTGGGCTGAAGCTGTGCAGACTGCTTGTTTTACTCAAAATGCAACACTCATTAACAAGCATGGAAAAACACCATATGAGATGGTGAAGAAAAAGAAGCCAAATCTGAAATATTTTCATGTATTTGGATGCAAGTGTTTTGTTCTCAAGACTCATCTTGAACAGCTATCAAAGTTTGATCTAAAAGCTGATGAAGGAATCTTTGTTGGATATCCACTTTCCACAAAAGCCTTCAGAGTCTATAATTTGAGAACAAAAGTGGTCATGGAATCTATCAATGTCTCTTTTGATGACAAGAAGATCACTGGTCTTAAAGATTTCGTTGACCATGATCAGCTGAGATTTGAAAATGAAGACTCATATTCTGATACTGAAAATCCTGACAGTCTAAGTCCTGATACTGCAAACTCTGATGGATTAAACTCTGATGTTATTGAAACTGTGGTGACTACGTTAAATGAAGATGCCCCTATGCAGGGGGAGCATACTCAAAATCCTACCACATCTCAAGAAACATTCGAACATGCATCTGGCTCTTCAAGTTCTGATTCGTCAAGTTCTGATAAGCCAAGTTCTGATCGTACTGAAAATCTAAATACTGAAGAATCCAACTCAGAAAGCATAGTTTCAGGGGGAGCATCAGAAAATGAAAATGAAGATAGCATGGATCATGGGGGAGCATCCAGTTCTAGAGAAAACCTTCCATCTGCAAGGAAGTGGACAAATCACATACACCTGATTTGATAATTGGAAATCCTGATGCAGGTGTCAGAACTAGAACAGGTACTTCAAATGAGTGTCTTTACAATTCTTTTCTCTCTCAGACTGAGCCAAAGAAAGTGGAAGAAGCTCTTCAAGATGCTGATTGGGTGCAAGCAATGCAGGAAGAGTTGAATGAATTTGAAAGAAACAAAGTCTGGACCCTAGTACCAAGACCAAAGAATAGATCTGTTGTTGGTACAAAGTGGGTATTCAGAAACAAAACTGACAGTGATGGCATAATTACAAGGAATAAGGCAAGGCTGGTTGCAAAAGGATATTCTCAACAGGAGGGAATTGATTATGATGAAACATTTGCACCAGTTGCTAGGTTAGAAGCCATAAGGATATTTTTGGCTTATGCTGCTCACAAAAAGTTTACTGTCTTTCAAATGGATGTGAAAAGTGCTTTTCTCAATGGAGAATTGGAGGAAGAGGTATATGTTGAACAACCTCCAGGTTTTGTAGATACCAAACATCCAGATTATGTCTACAGACTTGACAAAGCACTTTATGGACTTAAGCAAGCTCCTAGAGCATGGTATGAGACTTTAGCTCAGTTTCTTCTGGAAAGTGGATTCAACAGAGGGACAATAGACAAAACACTGTTCTACCTCAACCATGGAAAGGACTTACTTCTGGTCCAGATTTATGTTGATGATATCATTTTTGGATCTACAAATGATAAACTTTGCAAGAAGTTTGCCAAACTTATGCAGTCAAGATATCAGATGAGTATGATGGGGGAATTTAGCTATTTTCTGGGCCTTCAAGTCAAGCAGAATGAGGAAGGCACTTTTATTTGTCAAACCAAGTACACCAGAAACTTGCTAAAGAAATTTGGAATGCAAGATTGTTCAAGTGCATCCACTCCAATGGCCACTACAACAAAACTGGATAAGGATACCGGTAAATCAGTAGATATTACTGACTACAGAGATATGATTGGCTCTCTACTCTATCTAACTGCTAGTAGACCTGATATCATGTATGCTACCTGTCTTTGTGCAAGATTTCAAGCAGATCCAAGAGAACCTCACTTAACAGCTGTAAAAAGAATCTTTAAGTATCTTAAAGGAACAGCTGCTCTAGGATTATGGTATCCTAGAGAATCAGATTTTAAACTAATAGGTTACTCAGATGCAGATTTTGCAGGTTGCAAAATTGACAGGAAAAGCACAAGTGGAAGCTGCCAATTTCTTGGAGGCAGATTGGTTTCTTGGTACAACAAGAAACAAAAGTCAATTTCCACATCAACTGCAGAAGCAGAGTATATTGCTGCAGGAAGCTGTTGTTCACAGATTCTTTGGATGAAGAATTAGTTACTGGATTATGGGTTAACATATTTCAAAATCCCTATTTACTGTGATAATCAAAGTGCTATTGCTATGACAGGTAATCCAGTTCAACACTCAATGACCAAGCACATCAGCATCAGGTACCACTTCATCAGGGAACATGTGGATGAAGGTACAGTGGAATTGCATTTTGTTCCCACAGATCAACAGTTGGCAGATATCTTCACAAAACCATTATGTGAAGCTACTTTTACAAGATTGGTAAATGAACTTGAAATGGTTTCAGGTTCCTTCTCTAAATCTGCTTAGACTTGTTCTGTGTTATCAGACTTTATGCTCAGTATTTACAGAATTCATCTCGTTGTGTATTCTGTGCTTAATTGATAAATGTCTTTAAGTACTGACTGTTGTCTGATATATGTTTCTAAACTCTGATAAGTGATATGTCTGTTCTAGTACCTATTCAATCCTATGAGGATAACTGTGCGAGATACTGACCTAGTAGTCTTCAATAAACAAATGATTTCATGGAAGAAGTAATTATTTCAGTGGAAAACTTATGACACTAGCAAATTCTGATAACTGAGCTTAGTTAAGTTCACTTTGTATATCTTATTACTAAGTCACAAATTAGAATAATGCTACTCATCTGTTAAGTTCTGATACTAGTAAAACTGCTGAATGTACTAAGTGCTGATAGACCTCTCTTATCAAAAGCAAAAGCAAAAAGATCAAAGATTAAAATCAGGTACTCCTTTGAGATCTAGAGTAAAAATATGGAAGGGACGACCCAAGTGCATTGCTGGTATTAAGTAAATATGCATCAGAAGAGCAAAATATTTTCTTGGTGACTTTTCACACTCTATGATTACTGGAGAAATACTCTGAAAATAGCATAAATTCTGATAAACAGTCGTGACTCACTTACACTGAGAAGCCACTGTAAAATAGAATTTCAAAAGATGCATAAAATTAGCATAAAATAGTTGAGGTGGACTCAAGCATAAACTCATTCTTCAGTCGGTTTCAGGACAATGACAGATCTTTAGCAAAATTTTAGTTATGCCTTATTTCTAAGATGTACTGCAGTGAATCAGACTTTACTCTTTGTCTGTTTTTAGCTTAATGCACACACTAATCACTCCATCTGAATGATGAAAATTTATGTGGTGGTCTATGTTATTTTAGATAAAACAGTCAATGTGTCATTATTGCACAAATTCTGAGGACAAGTTCTAAGTTACACGTTCTGATGATTAAGTACTGACGTCCATAACTCGGAACTTGTATGAGTATTTACTAAGATAGGCATTCCTTTTTCGAGTTAAGAAATTATGTTCTGATGACTGTTAAGTTCTGGTATAGGTCTAAGTTCTGATTTCTCAGTCTAATCCTTTACTTGGCTTATCTTTGAATAAAATTTGATAACAGTCTCAGTTTGTACTCGAATATGTTGAAGTGGAAGATTAATAGTCACTGTGATTAGGATTAATGGTATTTGTACTTGAACAGACCACTGTTTCTTGTGTTTTATGCGGTCTAGACCATGCTTCCTCTTTCCAATGACTGTTATTCTTTTTCAAAGTCTAGGGAGACGAGGTAGAATTAATTCTACCTGTCAGCATTAAATATCTTTGCGTCTCTTGGCATTCTCTTGCCTATATAAGCAATCTCTTCACATCAGTCTTTCCATCACATTCTTCTCACACACTTATCCTCCTTCTTCTATCAAAAACACAATGGTTCGATACAACATGTTTTTGAACAACCAAACCTTCACAATGGAGCTAAGTTGTGCCGATTGGCAGCAGGAGTGGCATGTAACAGCCATTCCTGAGGAGATCTGGGATTCTGTCCCACAGGAGGTGCTGACTCACCTTCTATTCTTCTATATGGATTACCATCGCCATCTGGAGTGATTGGAGGAGGAAAGGCAGGAAGCTATCCGTCAGCAAGAGCGAATCATACGACTCGCCATCTTGTTCGTCGAAGATAGGAAGAGGAAGATGACTTAATCTCGTCTTCTTCATGTTCTTCTTCATCATCAGCTTTGTCAGGCTTCTTAGCTAGGACTAAAGCTGTTGACGTTAGGATTAGAAGCTTAGGGAAAATCTTGTATAAGTACTGGTGTCATTTCCATTTCATAAATGTATTGACTTGATATATTAATGAAAATTGTTTTTACTTCAAGACTTTGTCTCTGAGTTATTTTATCTTGTGTTGATAAATCCTGATTGATATTCTGATGACCATTTAAATTGTGCTTTTATTTAAGTTCTGATTCTCTGTCAGCACTTATTCATCGAAATTATCTCGGTCATTTTTAACATGATTTATTTTCAGAATATTAATGTTGCAGTGAAAAATAATTCAATCAGTGCTAACGGTTTAAATTTTGAATTAAAACTGTTTCTCTTGATTAAAGGAACGGTTTTTCCTTGAAACAAGGCAACTAGGTAAGTAATCATTCCTGTTTTCTCGAGCCCAGTAACTATCCGTTATTACTGCATGTCTGACAGGTGTCCAACGGTAATATTTTTTTATAAGTACAGCAGAGAGAAGATTTCTGTAATCTTTTTAATTTCTTCATCTTTTATCTCTCTTCTTACTTTTACTCTCCTTCACTTTACTTTTTCCGTTGTTTTCCTACATACATTATATCAAACAACTATCAGGCATTCTTAATTCTCAATTTTTTCATGGCACCAAAGGATTTAATCATTGATGGAGCAAAGTTTATTCCAAACAACTATGCTGCAATTCTTGATCATGCTGAAGCTCCATCTGAATTGCACTTTGTGCAAGATCTTCTTGCACATAGTGAGGTTGGGTACGCCTTAACTCAGCCTGAATTATTTTCAAGTCAACAAGTTCTGAGGTTCTGGAGGACTGGCATTTTTGATGATGGTGGTAACCGTGGAACTCCCAGTATTATCTTCCAAGTGGGTGATTCATCTTTTGTAGTCACTCCTGGTACAGTACGCAGGGCTTTACATCTTCCCGAGGATTGTACTTTCTCAGTTCCAGAGGACTCAGCCCTTCGGGAGTTAATGGCTGAATTGGGATATGAAAAGAGTCTGACGAAACTTGGACAGTTGAAACGGGCTAATATCAGAAGAGAATGGAGTTTCTTCTTTGATTGCATCACCAAAGCTTTTGGGAACAAATGTTCAAATTTTGATGCTATCCCAATTCTGAGTCAGCACATAGGATATGCTATTATCCATCAAACTCATTTTGATTTTGCAACTGGAATAATTGGTTTTATTGGGGATAGGATGACAGAGGATCGAGATGTTGTTTATTTTGCTAGATTCTGTCAACTTATTTATACGTATTGTACTGCTGAACCCCAGTTAGTCAGCACTCAAACCCCACCTTTTAAGGTTGCAAAAAGATACTTTAACGACCTGATAAATGTTGACACAAAGAAATCAATGGTGAGACAATTACAGATTCCTCAGTCTGTGAAACAGATTCTGGTAAATGCTGATCCTATTACTTACAAATCTGTTTACTCAAATGTTCAACCAACTCACCATAACCAAAATCCATCAACCTCAGTACCTACCTCTCATTCTACTCAACCTACCCTCAGAACTTATCTCAAATCCTATCTCTCCACTTCACAGACTGCTCAACCTTCTTCTTCAGCACCTACTGTGAAGCCTACATCCTCTAAGCCAAAGAGAACAAAAACTGTTCCTCAAATACCTCAAAAAAGGAGGAGATTTACTTTGAGCGATGAATCAGATTCTGAGGAACAGATTCCTTCTTCAGAACATGTGGTGGTTGAAGCTGAGAACGCAACTTCTCAGAAGGATTCTGCAATTGGGGGTTCTAGGCTTCTCAAGAGGCTTAGACGCATGATAGTTCCTGAAACTCCCAAGGAATCCAAATCAACAAGGAAGTATAAGAAACAGAGGGCACAGAGGCCAGTTTCAGATGATGAGGAGGAAGCAGCTAAGGAAGGGGATCAGGAATCTCTGTTCTCACAAGACAATGAATTTGCTCCAGTCACTTTTTCTCCATCAACTCCATCTCAGGAAGCTGTATCTGACAAGGCTAACTCACCATCTGTGTCTCTTGTTGATCCAGGCACAAGTGCTGAAATTGATATTCAGAACCTGGTTGTGCCTGAAATACTTTTCTTAGAAGCTCCAACAGCAAATAATACTTCTACAACACCTGTTATTGATGCTGTTCAAACTCCAGAGTTATCAACAACACCTTCTCTGCATCAAGATGCTGATGATCAGATTTTAGGTGAGCATCAGGATATGGCTGTTGATCAGAACTTAGTATCAGATCAGCAATTAGAGGATGCTGAAGCCTCCATTGCTACTCACACTGTTGTCTTATCAGAAGATACTGATTCTTTAAGTTCTGATGCTGCAAATGTTGGAGATACTGGTGAAGCTGCTACAACTGTAGATGCTGATGAAGCAGGTCCTTCAGGACATACTCCTTCACCGACTCTTCCTAAGTCTGAACTGGTAAAGGAGTTTGTTATCAGGGATGCACCAGTACCTTGGAGTGAAACTCCTGCAGGTCAGGAGTGGACTAAGGAATGGAACTCAGTTTCATGTGTTCCAAATGCTTTACATCTTGCTGAGCACTTGACTAAAGCTGATGAAATGTTAAATTCTGATGATTTTAAAACCCAGCTTAGAGTCACTGCATTGAGTACTAAACATCTACAAGGTCTTCATTCCAATACTCATGCAGAGCTACACAAGATTCAGGAGAACTTTATCAAACAGGAACAAGTTTGGAAAATTGATAAGAAAAAGTTCTTCCAACCTACCATTGACAGGGTTGCTTATATTAAGAAAACTCAAGAGAAGCAACAAGCTCAGATTGATCAAATTCTGACAAATCAAGCTTCTCAGCAATCGCAACTTACTGAAATCCAGACCTCAGTGGAACTACTTATCTCTCTTTTATTACCTACTGATGCCAAAAAGGGGGAGAAGGTAATTAAGTCCAAATGCAAAACCAACAAGACACTGCAAGGAAAGGATGATGGAAAAGATGACCAAGGAACCTCTGGAATGAGTAGTGGTCATAGTCAAGGTAGAAGGTTTACATCAAGACAAGCTAGTCACAGAACAAGTTCTGATACTGGGAAAAGAATAAGTTCTGCTGCTGGTAAAAGGATAAGTTCTGATGAACTTCTAGATCTTGATGAGGAAATGTCAAGACAGTTATTTCTTCAAGAAAATCCAGGGATGGACTTGGAAAGTTTAAATGAAGAAGAAGCCAGACTTAAATCAGAGAAAGTCACATCTAAATCTGAAGCTTCTGGTAAAAAGTTACTTCCAAAACCTAAAGGCATTGTGATCAAAGAAAGGATACATACTGAAGCAACTTTGGCTAGATCACAACCACAGATAGATCCAAGATCCAAGGGTAAAGAAAAGGTTGGTGAACCTATCAAGCCTTATGTACCTCCTGAGGAAGAAGAAATTACTGATGGAAAAGATGATCTTGCTCTGACTACAAGAAAAGTTCTTAAAACAACCTCTGACATGGCTCAAGTTGTTCAGAGTCAAGAAATTGTAAGTTCTGATATTCAAAAGAAGCAAGTAACCTCTGACAGTGCTCAAGTTAACTTGATATCAGAAAATAGAACTAAAACACTCCTACCAGGATTCACTAAAGCAAAACAGACTCAATCTTTGAAGACTACTGCAAGTGGTTTTGAAGCAAGAGTAGTTACTGGAAAGGAGGCTAGAGATAAAACTGGATTGGGAAGTGCTGATGAAAGAAGAGTACACAACACTACCAATGATCCAACTTCCTTGAGTGAACCAGGTATTGGAGCAACTCCTGAGAGATTGAATCAACTGGAATCTGTACAGATGGTTTACCATACCTACTTGAAAGAATACATCATGTTGTATTTCATGACAGATGGTAGGGTTTATCATATAAGACAAAATGCCATTCCTTTGAAGTATTTTGAAGAATTGGAGCATGTACTCTTCTTACTTCAAGTGGATGACAGAATAACAGAGACTGCTGCAAACTACTTAAAAGAACAGATTCAGAGACAGAAAAGGCTTTATTCTGTTAAGTCTGACAGCATATATGTTCCAAAGTACAGAGATCACAATGGTGATATTGTTGATATGAAGCCTAATACTGCACAGATCAGAATGTATCTTGGTATTAAGGGACTTGAATTCAATCTTGAATCTGACAAAGCTTATGTCATAAGACTAGATCAGGAGTTAAGAAAAGCAAAGATTAATGATCTCAGAGCTGCAATCTTTCAAACTGGTGAAGATACTGCAGAGCTTAAAGGTGTTAAAAGGAGAATGATTGATGAACTAAGATATGCTGAGAAATGTTTGTTGAAAAACTATCTCAGAACAACTCCTGACATCAGAGAGATCAGAAAATGAAGAAGCCAAGTCGAAGATCTATAACTGCTTAAATTATGATATTTATACAGATTGAAGTTGTTATCAGAAGTTGAAATTGGTAAAAACTTTAAGGACTGTAAGTTGTAGTTATCTAGTCTATTTCTCATGCATTTGTACTTAATGTTTTTGACATCATCAAATATCTGTTAAACTTGTATATTTTGTTAATTTACAAGTTGGGGGAGATTGTTAGATATATTTGATAATGTCATGGCTAATATGTTTTATGTTTAGCTTTCAGATCTTACGTGAACAGGATAAATCAGTACTTAACTGTTGATCAGTACTTATACTGGAAGTCAGGACTTAAGGATATCAGTACTTATATTATCAGGAGATAATCATCAGAAGATAGATATCAGAACTTAAGTGCTGAAGGACAATCAGATAAGGACAGTAGCTGATTAAAGGAAAGAAGATCGAGATAAACATAAGAAGAGATATGCATGAAGAAGGAATTCCGTGAAGAATGGAATACTTGGATGAAAAGATATCTGACTGATATATTTTAGGAAGCAGAATTATATTCCATATCAATTAGTGATTATCTTGTAACTGTGTAGTATATAAACACAGGCATAGGGTTTACACTATAAGTGTTATCATTATCGAAGTTATTATTCTTTGTAACTCTAGCAGCTCTCGTGATATTTTTTCATCACTGAGAGGTAACAGTTCCATACTGTAACAGAGTTTATTGTTTCAATAAAGTTTGTTTTCTGTTACTTAAGATCTTAAAGTTCGATTTGAGTGTACTATACACTGTATTCACCCCCTCTACAGTGTGTGTGTGTGACCTAACAGTTATGTTTCATTTAAAATTAGTTTTCCTTGGTGATACACACCTTCTTATGAAAACAATTCTTTAATGGATTTTATTAACCTGCGAATACCTTAAGAGTAAACCCAGCACCTAGGCTTGGATTACGGTATTGCATCACAATTCCAATTGGAAGAATTAGGACATTCGTTGGAGCCACCGCATACGATGATCAGTCGTACTGCGATAAAAGTAACTTTTTCTACTAGTAGAAGAACGACACCTTCATATCCCGATTATCACCCTTGCCGCATACGGGCTATGTGTCCTCATTTCGGGTATACACTTCACAGGTCCGTAGGTATATATTGTACCGTCTCCTACAGTACCAGTAGTCTATCCAATACACGAAGTACTTGGATCCTACCCCTCCCTTGTCCTTTAGGAGATCCTATCATATCTCGAGAACTCGAACCACATCGAAGTTCTCCCAAGCATTTTGCTTGTTCATAGGCATAGCTTTACTTTATATATATATATATGTACTTTCGAAAGTTTTCGGAGGAAGTACTAAGGATGTGAGTTGACCGTTGTCAATAGATAATTAAATAAGGGGGAAAAGTTTCTCCTTGAAACTATTTTCAAAATATTAAATAATTCGGGATAATATTCTCCGATGATCTGAAATTATTCGAATGATTTTCGAAATCAGAAAGTAATTTAAATATGGTTCCATGATTTTTAAATCATAAATAAACCCTTTAATAAATAATAACTAATTAAATGATAATCGATAAATAATTAAACCTCGAATGAGTTTACTCTTGTAAAAGAATATTTAAAATAATATTCCTCAACTAGTTTATATCTTTGAAATTAATAATCTTTAATGTTTAATCGGGTTTGAAATAAATAATCATTGGAGTATACTTCTCCCATAATAAAGGAATAGGTATATAATATTTATTATTTGAACAATAAAATATAGTTGAGGGAATATGTTCGTTGAGAAGTTGTTTTAATAAAAGTTCGAGGTATTTTAATATTTCGTAAGTGGATGTTGAGTCCCTTTAAAACGTACTATTATGGACCTGTAATCGTCCTATAATATCACCGAAATGATTCCTGTGTTTTTATCTTGAAATCCTGACCGACTCTCGGTCTTATTATAATACGTTACACTTATAGCAGAATTAGACATTTCACGATATATACTTATCGTACAGCATTGCTATATCATGCAAAATTCAATAACTACGTATCATGGAAAACATGGTACTTATGCAATGATAATAAAACAATCCTTTCACAACACAATGGTAAATGAATTTGGGTTCGTAAACTTGCCTGGGTATCTCGAGGTGGAGGATGCTCTAGGTTCCGCTCGGAAATCTATTAATCATAAACACAATTCGTTAGGTCCCATTCAAATTTACGGCGACTCGCATTCATGCGCTACTTATTATGCACCCTCTCAACTTGTACTACCCTTATTATTCCTTTAATTCCTTATTCACATCATGGTCGCTTCATTTCTCTAAGTATCTTAGGTTCATTTTCATTATCGTCGTCGGCTCCGCTTATGGATTCTACGGTTTCTACTCGCGCGGTCTCGGCTCCGATATTTTTATAAAATTTAAAAATCATTATTTTCACTCGAAATTTTTATGGAAGTTAGGAAACTCAATATGTTACTCTCTGTAAAAATTTCATGATTTATGAACATTTTTAAGTCGATCCTTTATATTTTCAAAGTTCGTAATTCGTAGCAGTTTTTGTCGCGTAAATCACTTTTAGTAAAACGGCCATAACTTTTGATTCGTAAATCGGAATCAAGCGATTTAAGCGCCTAAAAAATCCTTATAAAATTTTCTATCATAATCAAGGGTTATTTTTTAAGAAACTATAGTTTAAAGCTTCGGGACTTTCTGCATAAACGTAAAGTTACGATTTGTTCATTTTAACGGAATTACGTTTACGATCGGGGTTTCGTTTACGCCCTAACTCTTAACACAACCACCAACAATAATTATCTCATCATCAACACACAAAATCCTCTCAAGAACATCATGTTCTTGAGGCAACAACAATCAACCTCACATCTACTTAACTAAACATCAAGATTTCAACAATACCACTTCTAAAACTAGGTTTACATCTACATACTAAATGGATCTTGAAAATGAATCTTAAATAAATTTGGGCCAAAGATTTTTACCTTTCTTGAAAGCTTGTTCTTGAGGATGGTGGAGTCTTGGAAGTGCTTGGTATGATATTTGGAACCTAAAACCACCATTGAAATCAAGAAACCAAAGAAGAGTTACTATTCATACTATTCACTAGTAACTTTCTTGATTTTATTTCACCAATCAAACCTTGATAAAAAGAGAAATAATTTTCTTACCTTATTTTGGTTGTTAGGAAGCTTGAGAATTAATGGGATGATTTTACCATGGCTATATTTTGAGATTTTGATTTTGAATTCCTCCCTTTTCTTGAATAGCCGAATGGAACAAGTGGGGAGAGAAGGAGGGTTTTTATGCTTGCTTCCTTGGTTGTTTCTAGGAAATGGGATTGGTGATATCTTATATTGATTTGATACTCTCCTAGTTTGTATCCTAGGATTTTATTCTTGTTGCAAATCTTGGGGACAAATCCAAGTAGCTTGCTAGTTTACAAGCTAAACTACATGTGCTAGCTTCCTTAGCACACTATTTGGCTAGCTTGATTGATCATCCTAAGTTTAGCTCACTATTTGATAAAGTAACTATGGTTACTTTCTTACCATGGTTAGTTAGTGCATTACATTTATTTAACCATTTACGCGTTCACTCGGTCGCTTAAGCCTTTCCGTAATACTTACTCGTAATGGTTCGTGACGTAATTCCTTTCATATTTATTCTTTATATTTTGAATTATCATACTTGAATATAAATCCGTAGGGTTTTAATCTTGTAATTTTATTGCGATTCTAGTAATCCTCGATGAGTCGTAAATACGGTCGTTTTTCAAAGTTCGTTTTCTTCGAAAACTAATAGCGTTTACATACACTCATTTGGTATGTATAATCATAATATCAACTCCGAAACTCATTTTCTCATGCACTACATAGTGTGGGCTCAAAAGTTTTTCCCGTCCGTCAGGGTTACTATTCATTAACGTTTTACAAGGTCTCAAAAATTCGAGTTATTACAGAAAGAGAGAGTCATTCATCTTGTTGTTCTCTTTGTTGAAAGCAGTAAGAAGCACTGAACATCCTCCGATCGTTTCTCTTCACCATCAGCTTTGTCAGGCTTCTTAGACCAAGGTTGTTGATGTTCTTCTATTTATACTAGGATTTCTTGTAATCATCTTTTGCATGTAATAAAAAAAATTCATGAAATGTTTTTCTTTGATCTTTTAATGAAATTCCTTTTGTTTACAAGATTTAGTCTATGTTCTTGGCTGTGTATGCATGCGAGTGTTTTTATTATAGCCTGTTAATCTCAACATCACACTATTAACATATATCTTTTTATGATTCTTGAGAGTAAAATTGTGGTCTTCTGATAAGCTTGAGTATTTTTGACAAACACTGATGAATTTGAATCGTCAAATCTTGAAGATGTCAAATCCTGACAGATAAGAGGTACCAAATACTGATGACAGGTCAGCTTATTTTAATTCAGAATATTATTGACAAATGATTTCTGAATTGTTTAATGCTGAAAAAGTGATTGTCTTCTTAATTACTGTTTAAAAGTGGATAAACTGTTGAACAAAGTCACACAACGATTTACTACAAGAGCAGTGCATTCTTTGTTGCTGATTCGCACATAACTCCGCTTTCTACTCCAATTTTTCAGTAATTATCCTCTATCAGAAGTCTAATTCACCAAAGCTTCCTTCTCCAAGTGTGTTACATCCAATTAAGCTTTGCAAACTTATATTTGCATCAGAACCTCTGTGACACATATTATCATACACACGGCCTCACTATTCACATATACTGAACATCTTTCCTCAACACCTACAAACATTATATCATCTTCTGAGCTTTCACTCCTCTTCAGTCAAACAACCATTATTCATGGCAACACTTTTGGAACCAACAACTACTTGACTCCACTTACACATCAGCAGTTTCCTCAATCTTTTCATGATATACAGGATTTCTTACTCCAATGTCCAATTGGATATGCTCTCATAAATTCTACTAAGGTATCATACAAGGCTGTAATGCAGGTATAGGATACAGCTCTAGTTAATACAACAAATACTGGTTTCTCTTTTGAATTTAAGGGACACAGGTATGAGGTGGATGTTGATGTTCTTGTTCAAGCACTAAGATTGCCTGCCTGTGATGGTGCTCTTGACAATTATACAACTGAGCAGCTGTTTGATATGCTCAGAACTCTGAACTACAAAGGTGACATCACAACAATTGGAAAATTGACAAGAACAAAGTTAAAGAGAAAATGGAATTTCTTTTTTGATCGCATCAGCAGATGTTTCTTGAATAAGACAATAAATTTTGATGCTCTTCCTTCTACTTCTCTGAAAATTAGGTATTCTCTTCTCCATTCTGGTAATTTTGACTATGGTAACACAATTCTTCAATTCATAATTGCTAGGAGAACAGATGCATCAGGAGTAATAGGGTATAATAGATTTCTTCAACTGATCTTTAATTTTTTATGCCCTAATTTTGAATTTGATAATGATGAATTGCTTCCTGTATTTCAAATTTCTGAGAAGGCTATTACAGATCATATCAAAAGAGATGAAAAGAATAAGTTTTCAGGGCTTCCCTTCCTGCCTCAGGAGGTCAGGCAATTTCTATTCAGAAATAGACCTACTCCTTCACAAGTGCCTGCAAATCCTGATGCTGGCACCTCTGTTCAAATTCCTGATATTGTGGAACAAGACACTACCCATCTTGTTTCTAACCCTAGCATTCCTTCTACCAAACAGAACTCCACTCCAGCTCCCAAATTAGCCTCCTCTGATGTCTCCCAAAATACATCAGTTGTACTAAAGAAAAGGTTGGTTAAGAAATATGTTCAATCTAAATAGAGAGCTCAACAGGCCTCACCGAGTGAGAGTGAAAAGAAAGAATAATGCTTTCCAGTTCGAAAAGAAGGCCGATCATGCAAGATGATTCTAACTCTGATGATCAGATGCCTATTGGGCCAAGAATGAAGACAAAGAAATCAACAGTAGCAATTCCTGATGATTCTGTTGACACAAATGGAACTAAAGAACCAACTACTGATGCTAGTGCTCCGATCAAAAAGGTTCCAATGAACAAAGAAACTGATGTGTCCAAGAACACTGCTAAGAGTATGCAGAAAAGAAAAGCTGAAGATGTGGTTAGGTACATCAGAAAGAAGAAAAAGACTCAGTCCTCTGCTATGGATGTTAGTCCACAAGAACCTAAGTCTCAAAGGGACTTAGCAACTGAGAAACATTTAGTCCCACAAGAACCATCTTCTCAAAGGAAAGATGCAGACACAGAAGCTACACAAATAATTGTTGATTTTGCTCAAGGTGATCTTCTTGCTGATTCTGAACAACTATTGTAAGAAAAGAAGGTTCATCAGGATGTATTGTCAAAGGTGGATGCAGTTATTAATGATCTTATATTTGAGAAAAGTACACAAGAACCTTCACCAATGATTGATAAAGCAGCTCATATTCCCCCGGCCCCACAAGAACCATCAGTTCAAAGTCCTGATGCTGGTCTAGTGCATTCTCCTGACAAATCAAATCCTGATACTACAACAAATCCTGATGCTGACCAACTTTCAATTCAAGCAGCTCCTACTGATGATTCATTGCTACTAGCTAGTTTGTCAAAGCATCCTGATGTATTGTTTGTTCCTCCACTGTCATCACTACCACTTGAGGACACACCTTCAGGTACTTCTTATTTTCCTCTGTTGTTCTCAATGTTTGTATGATTATATATAGTCTCTTATTTGAGATTATCTCTATTTATATGACAAGCATACTACTCCTCTCAGCCCTCTCTTATTTCTTTGCAAAATGTGTGATTGTGCCTTTCTGTGAGACTGTGTGAAAATACTATGTGAGAAAATCAAATTCTGAGTGGCAGTCTCCTGTACTAGAAAAAGGAGAGTTAGTTTTGAGAAAAGAATTTTATAAGTTTTCTTCTTTGCTTATAAACTTTCTTATGTGAGAAAAATATTACTCTTCAAAGTAATATATTGTGTGAGAAGTGATGAGATCACTTGAAAAGAAAAGAGAGATTTAGGAGTTACAATGTTTTCTGTTTCAGGATCTCATCAGAAACAGATAATTATTTCTAAGGATCCTCTTAAAGGCAAAGCAATTCTACCAAGCTCTTCAAATTCTTCTGAGGGTCTGTCTTGCTCTGATTCTAATGAAGACAATGATCCTGATGATCCTGACACAGCTCAGCTGAAGACTGCTATTGATGCATCTAAGAAGTCCAATTTTGGTTCTTCTTCACATTTCACTGCTGATCCCTCTTATTACAATGCTGATGTTGAGCATTTTTGAAAGGATGAATGGGATTTTGCATGGAGAGATGCACATACTTCCAAATCCTCAGCTGTTGGTATGCAACATGTTCACAGGGTATATGATGGACTTCAGAATCCTGACCTCAAATTGCATCTCAAGGATTCTACCATCTCTGTGAAAGGAATTCTCTCTGAGCTTGCTGCTATGAAGACATCTCATGTTACTTTATAGGACAAGATTGATGCTTTTATGATCAATCCACTTACCTCAGCTGAACTCATAAGTGTAAAAATGGCTTTTAAAGCTGTGGTTCAATCTCAACAAAGCATGGATACTCGATTTTCTTCCTTGGAAGATAAAGTATCTTCAATGGATGATAAACTAGATGCTATGTTTTCTCTTCTTTCAAACCCTGATGCCAAAAATGGGGAGAAGATAGTTGTTACAAAATGTACAACTGACTCTATTCAGTTGAAAGATAAAGATACTGATGATGATGGTGATAAGAATCCATTTGCTAATGTTCAAATTGCTCCTGTTGCTCGACAACCTCAACATTCTAGAAAATCTGGTTCAGGACAAGGAAAGTCTACCGGTGCTCATGAAGTTAAGCACAAGACTAATGCTGATGCTCCTGAAACTAGTGATGTTACAATCTCTAACATAGCAGATGCTAAAGGATTATTCTTTCCCTACAGACACAAGAAAATAGGTGAAGAGATTGTTCTATACTACAAGGATAAGAGGTTTGAGCAAAAGAATGCCAGAAGTGCTCTTGGATTGATAACTGAAGAATTTCCTGATCTAACAACTTAAGAAGCAGTTATGCAATGGAAAGAGTTATTGGCTCAAATTGAAGCTGAAGAAAACACCTTTAAAGAAAGAGGAAAAAGAGGTAGAAGAACTACAAGTGCCAGAGGAAGAAGAGGAAGAGGAAGAAATTCTAATTCAAATCGAGGTTCCTCAATTGATTCTGCATTTCCGAATGTTCTATTCAGAGAAGGTTTTATTCCCGTGCAAGGAAATGATGTAAAAGAAGAAGCTGAGGATACTAAAGAATTGATTGTTCCCGGAAAGAAGAAATCAACCGCTGACATTGCTCAAGTTGATGTAACTAATGTAAATGTGTCTCTTGAAGCAAACACAAATCCTGAGAAAAAGGCAGATCCTGATGCTGTGAATCTGAAAGCTGACTTTGATACTGATGAGAAGAAGATCAAAGTATTGGATGAATTAGTTCTTAATACAACAAGTTGTTCTCATAATTCATAGGTTGCTGAACAAGAAAGAACTAACGGAAGGAGAGCTGATCAAGCATGTAATGTCTATGTACAAAGAATTCTAAATTCAAGGAGAGAGCTATGGTAGAAATCAAAAGGGAAGATTCATGATATATGTACGGGGTATGCTCCTCTCAGCAAGAAGGATAAAAGATGGAAAGATATCGATTCATTCAGTTTTCCTAGAGGATTCAAGTATATTGAATTTGTGTCAGCATGACTTAGGGATTCTATTTCAGAATAGGAGGATATTGATAAGTCCATCAAGAAACCGTCTTGGGTGGAACATAATGAAAAGCTAAAGCTTATCAAAACTCGTACTAGAGGTATTGGTCATTCTGGAATGGAGACTCTGAGGTCTAATTTACTTGACACAGATACTCTAACTGACAATCTTGGTGAGAAAATTACTCCTTCACATCTTGAGAAAGTTGAAACTGTGAAGATTGTATATAGAAAGATAAATAATAATGATGTCAGATAAGAGATTTTGTACTTCTTGAGAGGCAACTCTTGATGAAGAATGTGACAGAGTTGTGTTAGTCCCTTAACAATATAGCAAGAATTACAGAAGGGGGGTTGAATGGAATTCTTGAACCTTTTTCTCGAAATAAAAATGTTCAACTCGAATATAGATATAATGTTTTGATTAGCACAATGCGGAATAGAAACTTAATTGAATCAAAACATAAGTAATTAAAAACAAGAGTCTTTAAAAACAATCTGGTGGATTTAAATAATTCCACCAGAGATATATATAATATATCGAGAGGACTCTGTATGCAGGAATGCTCACAGCTGCTTACAAATTGAACTACTGAGAATACAGGAAATGCTAATGATTATGCTTACAAAGATTTCTCTGTTTTTGTGTTTCTCAGCTATCTCAGTTTTTTTTCTATTTGCTACTCTATTGGTTTATATAATACCAAGATTACAAAGTCAAAAAGACTGAACAAATATAAAAACTATCAGTCTTAAGCTTTGCTGCTTTTCGTCCTCTATTACCCAGTTAATAGGCTTCCATAGTGTGTTTGTATACATCTCGACGGCTGTGTGTCAGCTTTCACTGTTCAACTGCTGTTTGAATTCTTCATATGATCATCCGTCGACTTTCAGAACATCCGTTGATGGTTTAATTAATCATTCGTCGACTGCTATATTAAACATCCGTTGATAGTCATTTGATCATCTGTCGATGGCTTTGTTAATCATCCGTCGGTAGCTATTTTGGCACTTGACTCTATTTTACTTATGCAGAATTACAAGACATCATTTATGTACAATTAATCAACCTATTCTTCATATCTAGTTAAAGTCAACATGACTTATATGCTACTACAGATTCTATACAAAGGTGCGTACATAACTGTGCTACAAACTTATTATTACATAAGCTACTCACTCGATGGATAATAAGTTAATCATCCGTCGGGACTATAATGAGTTATTCGTCGGGACTATAATTCTTATCCGTCGAGTGCTACATTATTTTACTAAGTAAAATCTACTTAGATGTTTTGTTTATGGAATCATCAAGTACACAACATATGCACAACAATCTCCCCCAATTTATGTCTACTGGAATTGTAGCCATAAATTAAGAGATACTTGATGATAATAAAACATCCTGAACATACATCTTTAAAGATAAGTAGATAAACTGAAAGTGCTTCAATTAAACAAAATGTACAAGGTTTGGCTCACAGTCAATTCAAGATGCTCATCTAGCCTGAGCAGAATTTTCTAGTTCCTTGAAGGTCTGGATCTTCTTCCAAGCTTTCTGTTATTTTCCTCAATTTGATTCTGGAGCTGCCTGTGGAATTCCAGTTCATCAGATTCTGAGAGATCTAGCTTTTCTTGCATTTCCAAGAGAATCTCATTGTAGAGATACCCAGTTGGTCTTCTAATCTGAAGAATCTTCTTACATCCTTATCATCCATGAATTCCATCAGCCAGTAGGGCCTTAGATGCACTCTTATCCCTGTATATGGGATGATTAGTGTCTTTGGGAGTGCATCTTTAGTTCTAACACTCCTTAGCTCTTCAATCTTCTTCAATACTAGTCTTCTTGCAGTTACATTGAACCCAAAGTTTTTCTTGAAGGATGAATAGACTTTAATCAGCACAGCTTGGCTTTCTTGAAGAATCATGTGAAGTGGCCACTGAATCTCCCTTCCTCCTTTGTACTTGAACACCAATCTTTCAGGTAGGTTTCTGTATGCATCAATTGCCCTTACTTCATCCAGTTCATCCAGATAAAGATTTAGATCAGAAAATTCTTTGATGTCACACAAGTACAAGTAGTCTCCCCTGTTGACCTTGGGTTGAGCTTTAACTACTGACTTGGATTTGAGAGGTGACAGTTTCAATTTCTTGACTGCCCTTGACTTTATCCTTTTTGGCTTGCTAAGGATTGGTAAGTTGAAGTCAGGAATTGGTATGTTATCCCACTCTATTGGTTCATCCTTTGGCACAATAGGTTCACCATGTATGTTCCTGTAGGGATCCACCACCCCTATGTTTTCAAATACCACAGAGGGCTTTGATGCTTGAGATGTAGCTGGTGTGGATTCCTTAGGAAATTGATCTTCCAATTCCTTGTCAACAACATCCAGTTTCCTTTTTGTTCTTCTAGCCAATTCTTTCTTCCTTGGGTATTTTTCTGTTCTTCAATTTTCTTCTTTGATTCAGCAGCTTCAGATGTTTGAGAGGGAATTTATTGAGAATAGTTTACAGCCTGTAGCTTGGCCAAGATAGCAATCTGTTCTTTCTTTTGTTTAGACTTCTTTGCATCTAGAGCAACTTGCCTCTTTTCCAGCTTTAATCTGGCTTTTTCTTCTTTCTTTGCTTGAGCAAATTGTGGATGTCCAGCTATCACACAAATTTCCTTTCCATTTCTGAATATCTTAGCAATTCTCTTTTTTGAAGCTGAATCAGCTTGATCTTTATAGAAGACAATAGATATTGACAGAAGCTTCTTTTCATCAGGCTTGGGTGTCTCATACACAGTGTCCATAGGGTTCTTCCAAGATGATTTTGGATAATTTGCCCTTGGTTTAAGAATTGTTTCAGCCTTTGGAGACTTGATGCAGGAAGATTGTCCTTTTTCCAGATAGTTCATGCTCATCTCATTCACACTGATTGGCTTGACATGAGAGTGATGGATGGCTGACTTAACTGGCTCCTTGACTAGTTCAAACTTTTTCTGTATCTCCTCATCAATCTTATTTCAGTTGATCAAACTCAACTTTCCTTTTTCAGCAACTTTCAAATTTGCTGCTGCTGCTTTAATTAGATCTATACCATCTGCAACTGTTGGCTTGGAGACAATAATTGAAGGTACAATTACTTTGCTGATCTGTACTTGAAGTTTCTCCCCCTTAGTTGGTCCTTTCTCCCCCTTACTTGATTCTCTCTCCCCCTTTTTGTTATCATCAAGTAGAGGAGTTAGGCCTTGTGTTTTAGCCAGTTGCATGAGAAGATTTTTTTGAGTCTGTTGATTTTGGAGAAGGATAGCCACTGAATTCTCAATAACTTGAACTCTGTCTTCCAGCTTGGCCAGCTTCTTTTCAGAATCTGATTCTTTCCTCAATCTTAGTAATAGATCTTGCATGGTACCATATGGCATTACTGAATCCAACTTCTCAGAATTGTATGTCTTCAAGTCAGCTATATCTCTTTTTAGTTCATCCACACTCAGATCCTGTCTTAAGTGCTGGATCTTCATGAGATGTAGAGAGTCTAGGTGAGCTTGAAGAATGGCCTTGGTACCAGCATCTGAAGTTTCCTGAAGGGCTTTTTGAATAGCCATCACTTGCTTGACCAAAGATACACCAAATTGTCCTGGTGTAGATTCCTTTGTCCATGCCCATCCAGGTAAATTTGAAATAGAACTTGGGCCTTCATCTCCCCCTAAGTTCATGCTTCCATCCAAAGACACAGAGTCATCATCATTAGAATTTACTCCGAATTCTTCAGATGGCTCACCAACTTGAGAAGGCATCCTATTGACAACAGCTTTATCTCTTTGAAGAGATTCTGAGGTGTGTACTAAATTCAAAGTCTGTTCTGCCTCCACATTGCCCTGAGCAGCCAACAATTGATAGGCTGACACAGGATGAGTAAAAGTGTCAGCATCCAAGGAAATGTTATCAATTTCAGCTTTGTAATGTTGCTGAAATTGTCTTTCCTTTTCAGCATCATCCACAATCATTGACTCACTAGCAATGGCTGGATCCACCCTTATTTCTCATGTACCTGCATTTCTCTCATAATCTCTCTTTTGTTGCATCAGGGTCTCACCCTGGCTCCCCACCCTCACACCCTCACCTTCACTTACTAAGATGGGACTCCTCTCACTCACTTTTGCCAATCCTGAATAAATGGATTGCTGAGATTCACTCTTTTCCTCTCCTTTTGCCTGGGAGCAACCCAACCTCTCACTCAATACACTCTCCTCTCTCAGTCCTAAGAGTGACTGTATCACCACTAAATCTTCTGTACTAGAAATAATTGAAGTTTGAAATTGTGCAGAGACACTCGACGGATAAGTGATATCCATCGGGTGAGTGGTAAAGCTATCCGACGGATAACTACTGTTAAGCTTATCCATCGCGATACAATAACTACTCGACGGATGACCAATATACATCGAGAGAGTAGAAATGAATGAGGTGGGAAGAGAAACTATTGTTGACTCTGTGTTGATTGAAGTTATTTGAGGCACAGATGTCACAATAGTATCTGAAAGAATTGGCAAGTGAGCCAACAAATCATCTAAAAGATAATGCTCACTTGCACTACATTTTGGCTTCCCCAACAGAGTTAAAGAAGGGGAATCAGGAATTGAAGTGTTTATCATATCCACTTCCAGAGAGTTTGTTGGTGAGTATGGTGTTTCAGAGGTTTCTATTATAGGAGATTTTGGCTGTGACTCCACATTTATTGGAGCCACATCAAACTGAATTTGAGAAAGTGCAGGGACTGTGTCTTTAGCACCAGTTTGCACTGTGTGTGTGCCCTGTGCATCCCCAGTGGTTTTGGATTTCTTCTTTCTTATGTAAGTTTGGGGTGAGCTTGTGTCCCTAACCCTTTTGGCCTGTGCTCTTGGCTGAGAGCTTTGTTCAATAGCCACATCCTTTTGGGAGGATGTAGCTAGAAGTGACCTTTTGTCCTTTTTAAGCACTGCAGTTTGTTGGGAAACTGCAGTGTGGCTAGGCTGGGATTCACTCAACTCTTCAACCTTATCCTTGGGGTTTCTTTGATGTTCACCCCTTCCCTCACCTAACTGACCCTCCTTCACACTCCTCTCTTTGGCTTTGGTAGATTTTTTAACTGGTACCTTTTGAGAGATACCAGAGGGGGTTTTCTTTGACTTGGATTTAGAAATTACAGTTGTTTTGGCAGCTTTGGTAGGCAACTGTTTGGTCATTGTCACAGTTGCCATAGCTACTCCTGAACTCAAAGAAATTGAGGAGATTGGAATAGTTGAGGGTATGGATGAACTTACCTCACTTACCTGAGGTGTCTGCATTACAGGAAAGTAGAACATTGGCACATCCCTATGATGGTTGGCTCTGTTCAAATCTGCAATGATTCTTCTCTCTTGAACCCAACAAGCTAATTTGTTGTTTGGGTTCTCAAGTACAATCTCTTGAAAAAGATGATTAGCCAATAGCATAAAGAATCTAGCAAAATATACATTCTTTCCCCTTTTGGCTAACTCACCTAGTTTAAAACCTAACTCATACAAGACAAGGTCACTGAAATTGTAAAATTTATCTGTAACTAGCATGTATAGCATGTTAAGCATGGAAATGTTCACAGAATCAAAATTACTGATTTTTCCAGAGAAAACTTTAGTCACAGCATCACACATGAAACTCCATTCCTTCCTAAGACCTAATCTTCTAATATCACTTAGCTTAGTAGTAGGAAGTGCATAATGCACGGAATTAAGCATATTGATAATATCAGTGTCATTGTGTGGTGAAGTTACATTATCATCAAGAATTTTGAAACATGCTTTTATCACATCACTATTGATACAGAACTCATTACCTTTGATAGTTAGAGTGATGGTTTTGTCAGTAGAGTTGTAGATTACAGTGGTCCACATCTCTTCAACAACTTCACAGAAAATTGTGGGTGATTCAAGCATGGCATAACTTAACTTGCAGTTCTTCACGAAGTCCATCATCTTGTGATAGTCTTCTGATTGTTGAATACCCTTATTGACCAAAGCAGTGAAGTTGTTCTTCTCATAAATGAACCCAGTCTGAGACATAATCTTTACTACAGGTGCCATTGTTAGAGAATGAAAGCTTGAAGAGAAAGAGAATATTTGCTTGAGAGAGAATGAAATAAAAGCAGTTAAATTTGAGAATGATAAAAGAAAATAATTGGAATGAAATAAGCTTTTATACTATCTCAAAAACAACGGATGAAAATAATAAAGAAAAGTAAATTACCCAATAGAAATTGCCTAAAATAGTCGTTTTAAAAATAAACTGTAAAAATTCCACCCATTATCCGTCGTGTAATGCTTACAAACTGTAAGTATACTCGATGGATAATGGTCAGGAAATTAACGGTTACGATTTAGACAATTCGACGGATGAGGATAAACTGTTATCCGTCGAGTTTTAAAAGATTCCAGAAAAGTAATTGATTTTTATTTGCAAATAGTATATCGACGGATGACTCAACTCGATGGATAATGGTCATCCGTCGAGATGCAAATTTTGACTTAGCCAAAATTTCATCCATGACTAAAAATCAGCTAAAAATTGGCTACATTTCAACTTGCAAAATAACTCAGATAAATTCAAGAGTAATTAAGCATACCTAACTCACTTACCAACCTTGAAAAGGTGGATTCATCCAGTGGCTTGGTAAAGATATCTGCAAGTTGCTTCTCACTTGGAACAAAATGTAACTCTACAGTACCATTCATTACATGTCCCCTTATGAAATGGTACTTGATGTCTATGTGCTTTGTCCTTGAATGTTGCACTGGATTTTCAGTGATGGCAATTGCACTTGTGTTATCACAGAAAATAGGAATCCTCTCAACTTGCAAACCATAGTCTAGCAATTGATTTTTCATCCATAAAATCTGTGCACAGCAACTACCAGCAGCAATATATTCAGCTTCAGCTGTAGAAGTAGAAACTGAATTTTGCTTTTTACTGAACCAGGACACAAGCTTGTTTCCTAGAAATTGAAAGGTTCATGTTGTGCTCTTTCTGTCAATTCTGCAACCTGCATAGTCTGCATCTAAATAACCAGTTAGATCAAAACCAGAATCTCTAGGATACCAAATGCCAAGTTTTGGTGTTCCCTTGAGATATCTGAAAATTCTCTTAATAGCTATTAAGTGAGATTCTCTAGGATCAGCCTGTAATCTAGCACATAAACATGTAGCAAACATTATATCTGGCCTACTAGCTATTAAGTACAGAAGTGAGCCAACCATGCCTCTATAGCTTGAAATATCCACAGACTTTTTAGTAGTGTTCAATTCAAGCTTAGTTGCAGTGGCCATGGGAGTTTTTGCAGATGTGCAATCCATTAGATCAAACTTCTTTAAAAGATCAAAAATATATTTGGTTTAACTAATGAATATTCCATCACTAACTTGCTTAACTTGTAAACCAAGAAAGTAAGTTAGTTCTCCCATCATACTCATTTCATACTTACTTTGCATCAGTTTGGCAAACTTTTTACAAATTTCTCATCTGTAGAGCCAAAAATAATATCATCTACATAAATTTGAACAAGTATGCTAGAGCCATTAACATTTCTGAAAAATAAAGTTTTATCTACAATACCTCTTGTGCAGTGATTTTCCAAAAGGAACTTTGATAAAGTGTCATACCAGGCTCTAGGTGCTTGCTTCAGTCCATAAAGTGCTTTCAGTAGATAATAGACATACTCTGGAAAATTTGGATCTTCAAAGCCAGGAGGTTGACTAACATACACTTCTTCCTCCAAATCTCCATTCAGAAAGGCACTTTTGACATCCATTTGATAGACCTTGAAATTTGCATGGGCTGCATAGGCTAAGAAGATTCTGATGGCTTCAAGTCTTGCAACAGGAGCAAATGTTTCATCAAAATCTATTCCTTCTTGCTGGCAATAGCCTTTAGCAACCAATCTGGCTTTGTTCCTTACTACTATGCCATTTTCATCCATCTTGTTTCTGAATACCCATTTGGTGTCTATTGGATTCTTTCCTTTAGGCTTGGGTACCGGCTTCCATACTTTATTCCTTTCAAATTGGTTTAGCTCCTCCTGCATAGCTAAAATCCAATCAGGATCCAACAAGGCTTCTTCTACCTTCTTTGGTTCTTCCTTTGACAGAAAGCTGTTGTATAGACATTCTTCTTGAGTTGCTCTCCTGGTTTGAACTCTAGAAGAAACATCACCAATAATCAGTTCAAAGGGGTAATCTTTTGTCCATTTCCTTGGTTGAGGTAGATTAGCTCTAGATGAAGAGACCTCATTGTTGTCTTGATGTGTGATTGAGTTTTGATTGCTAGAAACTCCCCCTGAGTTTGTGGATCTTTGATTTGAGAAACGGGTACTTTCTATGGGTGATCTACCTTGACTTCCTGCTCCTTTTAATAACCCGACGGATGGTGAATTTTGAGTACCGACGGATGAGGCAGGTTGTCTTCCGACGGATAACACAGATTGCCTTCCGACGGATGAAGCATTATGCAACTCGATGGATGTTGAGTTTTGTGCTTCATTGGTGGTAGATTTGTCTGCATTATCCTTAGACACTGTTTCTTGATCACTCTCATCATCACTTTCATCACTGACCATCTCAACATTGTCGAATTTGAGGCTCTCATGGTAATCTCCATCTTTCAGTCCTTCAATCTTTTTATCATCAAACACAACATGTATAGATTCCACAACAATGTTGGTTCTTAGATTGTAGACTCTATATGCTTTACCAACAGCATATCCAACAAAAATTCCTTCATCTGCCTTAGCATCAAACTTCCCATTTTGATTTGTTTGATTTCTCAGAATATAGCATTTGCAGCCAAAGACATGAAGAAAGTTTAGAGTTGGCTTCTTGTTCTTGAACAATTGATAAGGAGTCATGCATCTTGCTTGATTAATCAGAGAGATGTTCTGAGTGTAGCATGCAGTGTTTACAGCTTCAGCCCAGAAATATGTTGGTAATTTTGATTCTTCAAGCATTGTCCTTGCAGCTTCAATAAGTGATCTGTTCTTTCTTTCCACTACTCCATTCTGTTGTGGAGTCCTTGCTGCTGAGAACTCATGTAAGATTCCATTTTCCTCACAAAATGCTCTCATGACATAGTTCTTGAACTCAGTTTCACTGTCACTCCTGATTCTTCTAACTTTGAAATCAGGATGATTGTTAACTTGCCTTATGTGATTGATGATGATTTCACTAGCCTCATCTTTAGACTTTAGGAAATATGTCCAAGAGAACTTTGAAAAATCATCTACAATTACTAGGCAAAATCTTTTCTTTGAAATTGACAATACATTGACTGGTCCAAACAGATCCATGTGAAGCAATTGCAGAGGCTCTTCAATTGCTGAATCAAGTTTCTTCCTGAATGATGCTTTGATTTGCTTCCCTTTTTGGTAGGCATCACACAATCCATCCTTTGTAAACTCCACTAGAGGAATGTCTCTTACTAGTTCTTTCTTTATCAGCTCATTCATGGTCTTGAAGTTTAAATGGGATAGCTTCTTGTGCCATAGCCAACTTTCATCTTGACTTGCTTTACTGAGAAGACAAGTTACAGATTCTGCTTTAGTTGAGTTGAAGTCAGCTAGGTACACATTTCCTCTTCTCACACCAGTGAGAACCACTTTATTGTTTTGATTATTAGTCACAACACAGGCTTCTTTGTTGAAGGTTACTCAGTTGCCTTTATCACAAAGCTGGATGATACTCAACAGATTGTGTTTGAGACCATCCACTAAGGCAACCTCTTCAATGATGACATTATCCTTTGAAATCAAGCCATATCCCACAGTATAATCCTTGCTGTCATCTCCAAAAGTAATACTTGGGCCAGCTCTCTCCTTAAACTCTGTGAGCAGGGTATAATCACCAGTCATGTGTCTTGAACAACCACTATCCAAGTACCAAAGATTCCTTCTATTTCCCTGCACACATCAAAATCAAATCAAGTTGATTTTGGTACCCAAGTTTCCTTGGGTCCAGCCTTGTTAGCTTTCTTCTTCTGTTTCTTAGGTCTTAACTCATTTGACTTAGGAATTTCAGATTCTTCCTTAGTCATTTGGGTTGGACCTTTGAAACCATTTAATGCAGCAGAATTATCATGCATATTATGGCTAACAGGAAATGACATGCTTGGTGCAAACATGTTATTCCAGTAAGGCATGCTAAATGGCATTTGAGGCATATTGTATGCAGCATAATATGGATTAGGTGCAAATGGCATATTAGCAAACTGTGTATTCATATTCTGTGTAGGCATAGCATTAACAGGCATGGGAGACATGGCATTTATGTTGGGAAATTGAGACTGAACAGACATGGGAGTAAGCATGGCAGATTTGTAATTAACGGACAAATGATTTACACTACCACACTTGACACAGATTTTTCTAGGAGCATATTTATCAGGTGTGTAGTTATTGTGTTTGTTAATCCCTACTTTACCATTCCTATTGTTTTTCCTTTTAGTCTCTGTTTTTACCTCAATTTTCTCAAGTCTGTCACTTAACTGTTTGACAGTCATGTGACCAACATTAGCCTTTTTCCCTTTCTTAGCTTGACTTGACTCTCCTGAAACAAAGTTCTTGGAAACATACCCATACTTTTCATTTAGCTTGATTAATTTGGCTTTGCTAATGGGTTTGCTTACAGCCGACGGATGAGGATTTTCATCATTCGACGAATAACACTTTTTATTATCCGACGGATAGTCCTCATCATCCGTCGAGTCTAAATCTGTCAACAACCCATCTACCAAAATAGGTTCTAGTTTCTCTTTATTCTTTTTCCAGGCTTCATCACAAAAAGACTCAATTCCTTGAACTTTGGTGATTTAAGCATGAACATCCCTGGATATTTTCCATGCTTTAATCACCTCTTGTTCACGCTCGAGCTGCTTCTTCAAAATTTCTTCCTTTTTCAAGGACTCAGTTAATTCCTCCTTGGCAATCTTACACTCAATTTTTAGTTTCTCAAACTCAACAAACTGAGACTCAAGCACATTATTCCTCTCACTTAAAAACAAGTTGTTTTCTTTGATTTTAGCATTTTCTTTAGTGAGGGACTTAAGTGTAACACGCAAATTATACAATTATGTAGACATGTCATTTATGGCATCATTACACTCAGCTTTAGATAAATGTGCAAGGTTTGTAGTGATTACCTGATTGCTTGAGGAACTTGTCTCTGTTTCATCAGACTTGGCCATTAGGGCTAGATTAACATAGCTGACATCTTCATCCAAACCATCTGCTGCCCAGTCATTCTCTTGTGTAATAAAAGCCCTTTCCTTTTGTTTGAGTAGATCAAAGTATTTTTGCTTATAATCCACAGACTCAAACCTTTTCTTACTGGAATCTGACTTTCTACACTCATTTGCAAAATGCCCTGCCAAGCCACATTTGAAACATTTGAAGTTTGACTTATCCACCATGTTTCTATTTGGCTTGGCTGCTCCAAAGTTCTTTTTGAATTTAAGCTTGGCAAATCTCCTTGAAAGAAATGCTAGGTGCTCATTAATGTCCTCCATGTCATCTTGGCTCAATGATTCTTCACTTTCTACAGCTAGCCCCTTACCCTTATTCTCACAGACCTTTGAAGTTGATTCTACAGCTTCCATCTTCACCTCCTTCTCCTTTTCCAGATCTGCAACTAGTGCAATGGATCCTCCTTTCTTCTTTCCTCTCTCCATTCTTTCATCCTGCTCTATCTCAAGCTCATAGGTCTTCAGAATGCCATACAGTCTCTCCAAAGTAAACTCCTTATAATCTTGTGAGTTTCTCAATGAGACTGTCATTGGTTTCCATTCCTTTGGAAGAGATCTGAGAAATTTCAGATTGGAGTCTTTAGTCTGATAGACTCTTCCATGCAACTTAAGAGCATTTAGTAGTTTTTGGAATCTACTAAAAATATCAGTGAGTGACTCACTTTCTTCATTGTGAAAATGCTCATATTGCTGAATCAGGAGCTGCATTTTATTTTCTCTTACTTGTTCAGTGCCATCACAAATTATCTGTATTGTGTCCCAAACTTCCTTGGCAGTTTTGCAGTTGATGATGTTATCAAACATGTCTGCATCAACACCATTGAACAGAATGTTCATGGCCTTTTTATCTTTCCTGACTTGTTCAATGTCAGGATCAGACCATTCATGCCTTGGCTTTGGAACAGATGGCTCGTTTCCTGTTGTAGCTCTCATTGGAACATGAGGGCCTCTTTCTATGCAGTCCACATAGGCCTCATCTTGAGAAAGCATATGAAGATGCATCTTTACCTTCCAATGATGGTAATTATCTTTATCAAGAAAAGGAATCTTGACTCCAACATCTTTCTTGTTCATCTTGCTAAATTATTTTGATCTTTAAACTCTTTGTAGATTAAGAGCTCGCTCTGATACCAATTGTTAGTCCCTTAACAATATAGCAAGGATTACAGAAGGGGGGTTGAATGGAATTCTTGAACCTTTTTCTCGAAATAAAAATGTTCAACTCGAATATAGATATAATGTTTTGATTAGCACAATGCGGAATAGAAACTTAATTGAATCAAAATATAAGTAATTAAAAACAAGAGTCTTTAAAAACTTTCTGGTGGATTTAAACAATTCCACCAGAGATATATATAATATATCGAGAGGACTCTGTGTGCAGGAATGCTCACAGCTGCTTACAAATTGAACTACTGAGAATACAGGAAATGCTAATGATTCTGCTTACAAAGATTTCTCTGTTTTTGTGTTTCTCTGCTATCTCAGTTTTTTTTCTATTTGCTACTCTCTTGGTTTATATAATACTAAGATTACAAAGTCAAAAAGACTGAACAAATATAAAAACTATCAGTCTTAAGCTTTGCTGCTTTTCGTCCTCTATTACCTAGTTAATAGGCTTCCACAGTGTGTTTGTATACATCTCGACGGCTGTGTGTCAGCTTTCACTGTTCAACTGCTGTTTGAATTCTTCATATGATCATCCGTCGACTTTCAGAACATCCGTTGATGGTTTAATTGATCATTTGTCGACTGCTATATTAAACATCCGTTGATAGTCATTTGATCATCCGTCGATGGCTTTGTTAATCATCCGTCGGTAGCTATTTTAGCACTTGACTCTATTTCACTTATGCAGAATTACAAGACATCATTTATGTACAATTAATCAACCTATTCTGCATATCTAGTTAAAGTCAACATGACTTATATGCTACTACAGATTCTATACAAAGGTGCATAAATAACTGTGCTACAAACTTATTATTATATAAGCTACTCACTCGATGGATAATAAGTTAATCATCCGTCGGGACTATAATGAGTTATCCATCGGGACTATAATTCTTATCCGTCGAGTGCTACATTATTTCACTAAGTAAAATCTACTTAGATGTTTTGTTTATGGAATCATCAAGTACACAACATATGCACAACAAGTTGAAATATATTCACTATCTTCTTTGAGTTGAGGATAATATCACCAGAAACTGATCTTCTATGATACTTGAGAGTATCAGAAGGAGAGTCATGAGCAAAGAAGACAAATATGATGGTGAGTATGTTCCTATGTACAGAACTTACACTGGTCAAGAAATGAAGATGAAAAAAGGGAGCTGCAGTTCTGAAAGTTTTTCTCAACAATCCTCAGTTATCTTTCAGTCCTGATCATGAAGATGTCAGTTAAGATTTATGTTAATTGGTGATCTTGAAATAACTAAGAGTTCGATTTCTAAATTAAGATAAGCCATTTATCATCTTGGGAAAGATACTGAAGAAAAGAAAGAGTTGAAGAAAAAGCTTGTCAAAGTCCTTCAAGACAAGGTGGAAGAAAGGTTAAACAAATTTCTGGAAACAACTATCAATTATCTTAGGATACTGAAGTAAACCTTATTCCTTGTACATTTTGTGAATTAGTTTTGGCATCATTGAGAATGGAATTTGTGCTTCATTATATTAAGCATAAATTGGGGGAGATTGTTACGTGCTGATCCTCAATGATCAGGAGAAGTTCAGGATCTGGCTGTCTTGGATGTCATCAGGATTTGATGAGCCATCAGGATTTTATGCTCATCAGTATCTGCAAAAATGTCAGTATTTAAAGACAGTCTATTTTGAAGATTAGGTTTGTTCTTTATTTTGAGGGATGGATATCTGTTCGTTCTGAGTGATAGGACTTTGTATATTCAGTTAGAGATATGTATCATTTTCTGTTAGTAATTGATAATGCATATCCTAGACTGATTTGTAGACTCTGTGTATTATATAAGCACAGTTTAGGTCATCACATAGTGATTAACTCGAGCATTGTACGCCCTAGCAGCTTTCAAGAACATCAGTATTTCTTGAGAGATTTTGTTACCATTTTTATCAGAAATATAAAGAACTGTTATATTTCTATACTTGTTCGAAATATTTATACAATTGTATCCAATCCCCCTTAAACAATTGTATCTTTACTGGGCAACAAGATCTAAAAAATAAGAACATTTAGGGTATAAGAACTACCTATAATTTTTTTTATAAAGCACTATTTTTTATAATCCTTTAAAGTTCCGAAATTAACCAGTTGTTGAGCTACCCGAGGTAGGTATTTTAAAGAGGGAAAAACTAAGGGTACAAAATTAGTTTTCAAAATAGTTACAAAATGACACCTCACGGACTTCTTTTGTTGTTGTACAATTCATAACATTTTCAATCATGTCAGAGTCTATACTATTGTATATAATTTTCATGGTCCTTTTACACTTGTTTATTTCTTTCAAATCCTCTGGTGAATAGTTTTTTAGATCTTTTACAACTATTTTAGCAACACTAATGGTTCCATTAGCTACTGCAACACTTGTGATTGTCTCGACAGGAACATGAGGACCATGATCAATATAAGTCACAAAGCCTTCATCTTGTGACTTTTTTTTTTGTCGGAACATCTTGTGACATTAAGTGTAATCTCATCTTCACTTTCCAGTGAGAATAGTACTCTTTGTCCAGTACTGGAATCTTCACACCAACATCCTTCTTTCTCATTGTTGATTGATTATCTTCAAGATCCTCAAACCTTCTATAAGTTGAAGACTTACTCTGATACCAATTTATATATCACCAAGATCCAATTTTATGAAATAATAAATAACATAGTGTTCCAGGCTTAGTAAGATTGCTTATTCATTCTTTCTCCTAACTATTGACAAATGAGGCTTGATTCGACCTTGATATATTGCTTTGAATATCACTCCAATTTTCATGCATGCATATAGAATGTTTCTTCTTTTTCGAATTCCAAGATAACATGGAAATTTCATTTTATTTACTGAGATTCCAATCAACCCATGTATTGTGTCATATTTGATCACTGTTAAGTCACTATCAATTGTTGTTCAGATTGCTCTAGCCGTTGATAGTGATTTCTTTAGCCATAAATGAGTTGATTGTATTAGCCGTTGATGATGTTCTTCACTTAGCAATTGCAGACTCACTTATCTTAACATATTTATAATCAGCAATCCTATTCTAAATTATCTATTGAGTCAACACGATCTCTAAATGAACAAAAACATCCTTAACTTGTACAGAAATCTCATAGAAAATTTTATAAAACTTTATCAGTTGATAGGATACTCTATCAACAGTTATCCCTTGGGATGTTTAGTCATTGACAGCTACAATATAACTTACACAAATTATGATATGTGTTTTACTTATCATCAAGATGTGAACATGATTCTGAACATAAAGTTTTGTTGGTAGTCCAGTCTGGTCACCTGTATTTTGGTTATACTCTACTACTATATTAAAGACGAAATATTGAATATTTTGTTAAGGTACTTATTTTTTGGTTCACGCTGAATTTACCTAATTGCCCTATAAATTTTTTTATAAAATTAATTATTATTTTTAACTAACCTATTACCTTTCCCGTACCAATTACCTTTTCCAACTTGAATATGTTACATTTTTTATTTATCACACTAAAAGACCTCATTTTCTAAAATATCATGAGTATGTCTATTTACCAAAATAAAATAAATAATAATAATAATAATATAATTTTTAATAACTAACTGATTACCTTTTTAACTAAAACACATTATTTTTTTTATTTTTCTTACTAAGTCATCGATCCTTTCCAAAAATAACATCGAAAAAGCTATTTATTAAAATAATAAATTTATATCTATTAATAACTAATCAGTTGCTCTTTTCAGTTGAAATGTAGTGTCAACTTCAATTCAAATCAATGATATGATTTTAAAATTTTCAATTCAAATTAAAATAAAAAATAAAATAAAAATTTAAAAAAATTCGTGCATCGCATGAGTTTTAATTTAGTTTTGATAAAATTATATTGTATAAAAATTTAAGGATAATTTTTCACGATTTAATTCAATAGTGCATATATATAATGGAACAAAAATGCGCCAATTGTTTTACCACAATTTGAATTTTATCAACGTTCACATAAAAATAAATAGAAACTGAATAAAAGTAAAAATCATATACAATCAAATTTATCAATAATCTAATTCTTTTTAAATTCAACACTCACACATAACAAACAAAATCGTCATCTAATATCATCCATAATATTTAGTATTATAATATATATGTAATTTCACGATTTAAACGCTCGAATCCAAATTAAACATAAACCATATTTAAACGCTTGCATTTGAGTTAAACAATTAAATTCACTAATAATTTAATATGTTTTGAATTCAACGCTCACACATAACAAACAAAATCACAATCACTTACTATAAATATCACATATAAATGATATTAATCTGAGTATTACAGTCATTTTAATACTCCGCGGAACCTAAGCCCTTCCGCGTTTTTTTTCCGCGGAACAGGAAATGACCAGAATGCCCTTAAAAAGACTCCGCGGTTATTTTGCGCAGAATGCCGAGAGAACAGATAAACCCCAGTTTATCATGTTTGTTGTGGCAGTTATACATATAAACACACAAAATCGATTAAGGGCGATCTGAGGGACGATTTATGGGCGATTTGAGGACGATTTCAGGGCGATTCAAGTTGATTCATCACGTTTCTGCTACATAAGGTATTGTTCTTGGTTCATACTAATTATCTTGTATATAATCGGGTATTTAGGGTTCCAAAATGACCCGACTTGTTTAAATTCGGGTTGAATGTTGATTATGATTGTTCTTGTTATATTCGGGTATTTGATGATACTTGTAATTGTAAATTCGTGATTGATGTTGATGTTAAATTCGGGTTGAATATTGATGTTGATTGTTCTTGTTAAATTTGGGTTGGAATGCGATTTCATTTGAACTGTGATTTTGCATATGGTTTACGTCTAGACTATAATTGTGGACTGTGATTTTGTATTGGGTAATTTTGTATCGGGTAATTTGGAATCGCATATAATTTTGTATCGGGTAACTTTGTATTGGATTATTTTGTGATTATTGAGTTTTTTGTTTAATTTAAAGGAATGAGTTTTTTGTTTTGTAATGTTGGGATGAAATTGTGTGATTTCTTGATTTTTTATGGACTATTTGGTAATTGGTAATGTAGGAGGTCGTGTAGGTGAATGGAATTTATGATGGTTGAGATAAAACCATTACGTCACAATGCTGTCCTAATAGTGATGCTTTTGTATGACCCTTTTGTGATGTATTATTTGGTTGGACATATGTTTGCTTATATGATTGAGAATTGATGTGTATGATTGTAGTTGGGATAACATATGGTTTACGTCTAGATTATTGAATTGTTTTTATGTTTATTGTTTCAGGATGTATAACATATTGCCGGGTCCAGTTAGTCATGACATTATCTTTGATAACTCCTATCATGTGAGTTCGGATGTTTGGGAGGGACATGAGTGGGGTCCTTTGGAGTGTTATTGTGGGAACAAGAAAATGCGTAGGTGGGTTTTGTCTGATGCACAGAAGGACTTGTTGCATAGCATTGGTTTTGGTGTGTTTGCAAATCCGGGTGTGGTTTGCAGAATGATGTTAGGCTTGTCACGGCACTTGTGGAGAGGTGGCATCCCGAGACCAACACCTTCTTCATAAGACAGGGGGAAATGACAGTGACTTTGGAGGATGTTGGTTATATCTTGGGTTTACCGATTGATGGACATGCGTTAGTTGGCGACGGTCTGGATAGTGGTTTGGCGTATTTTTTGAGACACTGGTTTGAGCCGTTGGATGAAGAAGAGGTGAAGGAGGCATGGGCCAGAGCCGGCATAAAGTACACATGGTTGTATCAGAGATATGGGAAGGCTGATCCGGGTCCTGATTCGAGGAGGATTGCTATGCACACACAGGCATACTTGCTCTTGGTCGTTGGTTATGTTCTATTTCCTACCAGTAGTAGGAATGTGGTGCACCCGAAGTACATTGGACACCTCCGCTATCTTACGGGTGTGCAGAGATGGTCTTGGGGTTCTGCGGTTCTTTCATATCTGTATAGGGGGCTCGAGCATGCAGCACAGAAAGGGGCCAAGAGGATTGTATGCTGTACGTGATTATTGTAGTTATGGGCATATGAGCGGTTCTTGATTGGGAGACCTCTTCCTGATCCTATCAGGGATTCATATCCAGTTGCTGAGTTCTGGGCTAGGCCGGTTGAGGAGGTTGTTGATGATGAGAAGGAGGAGGCCGAGGAGGAGGCGGAGGAGGAGCCTAAGGGGAAGAAGGGAAATGAGGTAAAGGGGAAGGAGGTGAAAGGGAAGCAGGGGAAGGAGGTTAGGGGGAAGAAGGTGTCAGAGGTGAAGGAGGTTAGGGGTAAGGGTAGGGGAAAGGGAGGAAAGGGTAAGGTGCAGGCTGACGTTGTTCCTGATGATCCTATGGATGAGGATGTTCCTGGGACTGGGATTGTTGTTAAGAGGAAACGGGTTATAGGTAGGCGTAATAGTAGATTGGCGCCTTATCACAGTTTGCCACATTATAGAGGCGAGTTTGATGGAGTTGCAGCTGATATTGTGGCGTGGACGCCATATGCCCACTTTCACGAGGTGGAGGAGGATTCAGATGGGGATCATGACATATCGGCTGAGGATTGGGAGGCTCAGTTCTTTGGTCTTTCCAAGATTCCAGTGCTATGCTATGATGTTGTTGAGTATCAGCATTCTGATAGGGTGATGAGGCAGTTCAGGTTTAGACAGGGTATTCCACGGTCACCTGTTAACATAACAGAGTATAGGAAGCCTATGATTCCATTTAATCCCTATGACTGGCGGGGTATATGGTTTGCTGAGATTAGTGAGTGGACCCGTTTTAGTCAGCACCCCGAGGTTGGAGTTGCTCATCAGCCAGACGCAGTGGATGACACAGGCTACATACAGTGGTACTCAAGCATTGCACAGATGCGTGTTGGGAAGCCACAACCATTTCCAGAGCCACAGTACAGCACCCGGGAGTTGTTTAACAACTCTCAGGCATTTGACCATATAAGTTTGTTAATAATTGTTTCCCTGATATTTTTTAGAATTGTTTCCTCCTTTACATTATAGTAATATATGATTATATGCCATAAATGTATTTTGCAGATACAGAAGGGGTTGACATGTCTGTAAGCTATAGATAGTAGCATTCCCCCTGAGTATGAGCAGGAGTTTGGGAGGATTGCCCCTATGTTTTTCGAGTCGTATTGTCGATTCATGCAGGATGTTAGAGGTCCAGCATATATGGCTCCAGTGTTCCAGTATGTTCATCTTTCTCCCGAGGCGATGAGGCCTACAGTTGGAGAGACTCGAGAGGCCAATGTAATTGACATGACACAGCCGTCTCAGCAGGTGTTACAGGGCCCGACACAGACATCTGTATTTACAGCAGGGTCATCTTCGAGGGCTGAGAAGATGGATATCCGCCGCCCTGTGGAAGAGAAATGGGAGATAAATAAGAGACTAAAGTGGGAGAGGATGGACGCTATTAGGAGGGATTGGGGATGGGGTGGTTTTCCCAGGAGTGGTCCTATTAAACACGATCTTAAGTGGACCTTGGACACAAGTGTTATGTAGAGTTTGGAACCCAAAGCATGGCTAGATGATAGGATCATATATGCCTACATGGTATAATCTTTGACCTTCTTTCATTTATGTTGTTCTTTTTATTTCATTTATGGTATAACCTGTTTCTTGCAGTGATTGTTGCGTGATCGTGAGGAGGCCATAGCTGCCGCGGGGGTGTATCCGAGGATACCTTCATAGTACTTCATGGACCCACTTTTTATGGAGTTGGCGAAGAAAGTGGACTACTCACGTCCCTATTCTGCGAGGACCTTGCATTTCTTTCTTAATTGGGCGAGTTGTGGGGTAGGTCCACCAATTAACCAGGTGAACTACATATTTCTTCCCGCGAACATGAACCAGAACCATTGGATTCTCATGGTATTTTCTGTGAAGGAATGGGGCGTGATGGTACTTGATCCTATGAACTACAACGCTAAATATCCCGAAGAGGAAGAGTGTGTGATAATAGTTCCTCGACGACACCTTATATTGTAATTTCTAAATCTTTCCTTATTACTTTCGTGAACTGATGTTATTTTTTGTTGTGTGTTAGGTTGAAGTTGTTACAGGTATGCTTGGTTATGTTGGGAAGAATAGAAATGTCCCAGATGAAGAGCCTTTAGTTCATGTTTGGGATGCAATGCCTAAACAAGATAACTACTCAGATTGCGGTGTGTACGTGTGCAAATATATGGACTACACCTTGCAGGAATATGACCTCGCTAAAGTGCGTTGGGATGCGTCGGACGTGGAGACCTTTCATTATAGTATTGCGAAGGAGCTTCAAAGAGGGATGGCTAAACCCATACCAACATATCGCATGAGGCAAATGATGGAGAGGGTAGCTGGAAAGAGTAGTAGTTAGGTCATTCATCTAGTTGTGTAGTTTAGAAGAAGTTGTGACTTAATCTTATACTTATGTGGTATAGTTGAACTTGTTTCGTTATATTTGAACATCATCGTGTCCCCTTTATTTGGTTTAATGACAATTGACACTTGTTTCGTTTATATCGGTCGTTTATCGACGTGTCCCTTTCCCGTCCCCTTTTTAGTTTTTTGTTTCTATTTTTTATTAATTTGTATATATAATGGCCCCCATACATTTGTGTGCAAATTTGAGGTGTTGTAAAAATTTTGGCGATTTGGGCCATATTTGGAGGTGTGCCTAAATTTGGCGATTTTTTTTTTATATTTTACAGGTTGCTGTTGTTTGACTGTGCATAGACTGTTACTTGTTTGGATGGTATCCTGTAAAACAGGTGGGATGTGCCTTTCCAGAAGAAACATTTCAAAAAAACTTTCTGCTCTTTCCGCGGAAAATAAGCGCGGAAGGGTTAATGCCTTCCACTGGAAAGGACAGAAAGATTCTGGAAATTTTAGCCCCTATATTATGTGAAATCTGTAAAATAATGATGTATTTCAACTATATGAACTGGATTATGCAATAAAATGTTGATTAGAATATCGTTAATTATGACTTCCAAAATTGTAGAATTACTTGACTATAATGACTAGCATATGGTCATTTTGCCAACTTTGCATGTAAATTCCCATGCATGACAAGCATAAATATTATAAAATAAAGTTGCATTCTATTTCATATCATATTAAAAGAGTTGTGTTTCGACATAATAAGTTTTCAAGTAATGGATCAATGACAAATTAGAAATTACATAATTGTCGCAATTCAAATCCAAATAAGTGCTTAACTTGTCTAGTTTGACAAAATTACATCGAAATACAAAAAAAACTTAAATAAAGGGAATTCTCGTACGAGCTACCCTAACTAACTAAATATCTCTAAAAAGTTAGAGAAGCCGCCCGATAGTCGGTGCGTTGAGACCCCGGGGGGGGCGTCGACCCTGACAATGCATGTAACCCAATAGAGCACAACAACACATCCTTCGCGGAGCACACCTTCAGTGACTTCTCTATGGGTCTCGTGGTCATTCCATATTGTGACAGGAATGGTGCTTGACCCATCATAGAGAGTGAATTTGTACCATGGTGCACGCCTCCAAGCCCATGCAAAGGTAACGTAAGTGGGACACCCAACCCTTGACGTGATCAATGCGTACTTGGTCCCGGGTGGCACCCTCACGAGGCTTCAACTTACGTATGTCCGCGATCCTATCACATTTCACAATTTTACCGCCATCCCATTCGGACAGTCTCCAAGGGCCATCAGGGGAGTCCTTACCCAAGTTCAAAAATGGGAGAAAGTAAGGCGGCCCATTGCTCCAAACTCTTACAAACATGCAAGGAAGGGTTAACCAGTGGTATGCTTCGACCCAAACCCTTGAACGGTATGCCTCTTCTTCTGGAGGGTGCAACTCCGGGTCTTCTTCCTCCACTAGGGGAGGTCCTTCGTTTAACCGTGCTAGTTCCTCGCTCCATTCACGAGCGATTACATCCAACTCGCTAAATGTTGGTGACATACAATCCTCGAATTCGGAGTCCGAGTCCGAGAATGTGTTGCTAACGTGAGACACCGACTTGTCATCCGAAGTATTGGTCATTTCACCTACATATAATAAGAACAAATGTATGTTACCAAAATGAGGTGGAACTACTAAAATTAATATAAGTGTAAAGGACGACAAAACAATATATAAGAGATTGTTATATAAAATTTGAATTACAATTGGCCACTTTGACTTTTTCTCAATTCTTCCAATTTCACTAAACATTTTCTAGCATCATGTCCGTCAATGTTGCAATGTCCGCATTTTCTTTTTTTCTTTGCAAGTTCCTCAACGGGACTTTTAATTCGGTGCTCTTTTTTGCGTCCTTTGGTTTTCGAAACAATGGGGTCAAGAATAGTTTCATGTAACTTCTCTCCACTTTCTTAAGAAATTTTGGTATCAAATTCACTTCCAACACCTTCCACCCCATGAACGGGCATTTTCTCAATAATTTCGGTCTCTCGATTAATAACTCTCACGGCATACTCCACAAAGTTTCTATCCTTCTCCACATTTGTAGTACGTATCCTCCACATCTTTTAAGGAACAGTCTCAATCCTTCTCCACAAAGTACTTTGCAGCCTCAACCAATTGGTCTTGAAATTTTTTGAACATCTCTTTCGTATAAATGGAAGCGGCATGTTGCTCCAAGGCGGTCTTCATTCGCAGGCAACGAATTTTATGACGTGTATTATAATCCTCTTCTTTCTGACGCATAAATTGTCTTTCTAACGCTTTTTGTGCACCCTCAACAAATTCTTTCAACCCCGTGCAAGACCCTACATAAGCATCAAAAAAGGCATTCATTCCTTCGCTTCTTGAAGTTGTTTTTTGACCCGCGGAAAAAATGTTACGTGTATAAGCATCGATCCACTTATGCTTCAAATTATACAAGTCTTGCAACCATGTATTATCCTCCAACTTGTACTTCAAGATCAATGCTTTCCACCTATCCTCAAAAATTTCTTCGGTCAACGAGTGATATATGCAATTATTGAAGTCACCTTTAAATTCCTCCTTTGCATAGTAGGTTGAGAGCTTCTCCGGATTGTTACTAATGTGCCACGAACACAACAAATATGTCGTGTTCGGTAGTTGAGATTGAATTGCCCCCGCCATCGCTTGATCTTGATCGGTGATAATAATCAAAGGTGCTTTTCCTTCAACCCTTAAAAGACACTTCAATCTTCCTTCTTCATCAATTAGAGTCCGAATAAAAAAATTTCCTCCACTTTCCTCTTCTAACCTATGTAACAAATCTAATCCCGCTTGCGTATCATTCACACCCAAATTATCTTTTCTAAAATCTCGCACGATATTTCTCAAGTGTTGGGCATGAAACCCTACTTGCTCCTCTCCTCCGTGCATTTTTCCAAATATATTCATTTGTTGTCTAGGAGCAATACCCGAAACATGTAAACTCTTAATTAAATTCTTTTGGGTGGCGGTTACATGTCGCTCCCTTTTAATCAAATTTATTTTGGAAGGCGACACAACATCGTGATTGTGATTTAACTCCAACGATGTTATCTCCCAATGCCTTGTATCGCCTTTTCTTCTTCTCACTACCGACACTTCCTATCAAAACTTCTTCATCCTCTACGGGTTCTTTATCGCGATTTTCTTCCGCTAAATTACAAACATAAGTACGGGCATATATTATTTTGTCAACACGCCTTTGTGTATTTTGGATTTTAATTGCAAACCCGTTTTTCAAAGCGTAGGCCCTAATTACATTTTCGGCGGCTACCAAATTAGGAAAATTTTGACTCAAGAAAAGAATTACAATATCTTCTTCCCCAACAACACTCTTATCCCTACTCTCACTACTCTCATGCATAAACTCACTATTTTCATGCAAATCTTCATTTTCAAATCTATGTTCACTAACATAAACATCGTCATCGCAATCATCAACAAGGTTAACATAATTTACATTATCATCACGTAAGCAATGACCACTAATATCAACAACCTCACTATTTACAATATTATCACTTTTTTTGCTTTTCTACCTTCAAACCTAGCAAACATCTTATCCATAACTACAACAAGAAAAAAGCAAAAAATTGATCTTACCAAATGAAATTAGTCAATAAGGATGAACAAAACCAAGAATTTCCCCAAATTTGCTATCCAATTTGACAAATGTTGCACAAAAAGGAAAGTGTGATTGTTTTAGGGTTATAAACTGAGTACAGTAGTTCCGCTAATATAATCCACGGAAGGAAAATAGGTTCTGCGGAAAAAAAGCGCGGAAGGGCTCATGTTCTGCGGAAAAAAAGAGCGGAAGGACGAATTTTTTATTTTAAATCCTGGCCATCAACGGCCCGGAAATAATGTGTTGGTTAAGGGTCCCTGACACATATGTTGGTTACCATATATCACATATAAATGATCTTAATATTTGAGTCTACGTGTAATTTTGCGATTTGAATCGTATCAAAATCCTCGCATCCAAATTAAAAACATTCGATCATCCAAAATTAAACAAATATCATAATTTTTAAAGAAAGGTAAAGTAAATTAAATTAACCAAATGTAACTTGACCTTTTGATAAGTATGAATGAGTAGCCAGAGATAGAGGGAGAGGAGAAAACGACGTCGTAACTCGTAACTAGTCTCCCTGGCACCGTTCTTATAAATCAGGAAATCACTTCCATTTTGTCGAGTGTGTATATATTTGGGGATAGGCTGGGTCATGAACGCAGGTGCATTCGGTGGGCCAGGTTCTTCGTCGTCGGCAGTCGGAGCTCCGGTAAACAAAGATCAGAAAATGCAATCAGCGGAGCAGCTCGTGCTTGATCTCAGTAATCCCGATGTCAGAGAGAACGCTCTTCTCGAACTCTCTAAGGTTGTTTTACACACACATCGTTTTTATTGTTTGTTTTTTATATTCAATTGCTATCTTTTGTGTTTCATGCGATATCAATTTGTTGTGAATGAATTAATATTTCTGCTTTTATTCTTTTCTTACTTTTTCAATTATTTGATTTTATTCTCCTGAGGATGCATACATGAGTCAGAATTGTTTGTTATTTTTCCTTTATGAATGTCTTTTATTTGCAGAGGAATCTATGATTATTTTCGGGTTTTTTTAATCGAGATTTAATTTTTAAGGAAGCGTTTCTGCTTGCTATGTGGACAATCAGTATCTTAGTATTGAATTTTGATTTTTTTTTGTGGTCTACTAAAGCTAGAGCCTGTCTGTTAGATACCGGGAGGCGGTGGAAACTTTACGATGAACTGTGTGAGATAGCATTAAGCCGAATTTTTTCGCAAATGTTATATATTTTAAGAAGTTTGATTTTTTCTTTTTTTAGAGTTTTGGAATTCCCTGCCTAGGTGTTACTCTGTATCTAACCAGATACCTCCTCAATTTGGTTGGGCGTCTAGGTATCCTCGCAGCATGTTAAGATTCTTAACTATTTTTTCTACAATCTTGAGTTTTAGTAAAGAATATTATGATGGTTTCCCAAGTACCAACTGTTTTCCAAAATGTTCAATTTCCAAGCTGGCTCATCCAGATATGCTTCGTGTAAAAACCATCATTCTCTTCTTACCCTAGTGCTGAAGGCACAGTTTTTAGCCTATGTTGGATTGTCAATACCTGGTGATGCCCCTTTCTGCTTCCACCTCTCTCAAAGGTAGACACGTGTCGGTGTAATATATGGACCTCTGGATCCAATATTATACTATTGATGCAGATCCAAAGCTTAGGAACCCCTTTGTTACTAAAATATAACTTGAGTTGATAAACGGCTTTAATAAACGATTTTGAAGTATAACTATTTATTAAGGGAATTATTGCCTTCTAAGGTCCTTGTATCTTTTCTGATGGTCTATGAGAAAGAATAACAGAGGGTGTATCACAGAGTTTTATTAAAGAATTTAGAATCTTAAGATCTTGTAATGAATTTAATATGCTCTATTTAGGTAAACTTCCTTGTAAGATCACAAAATCTTCTTACCTAAACAACGTTTAAAATTTGTACAACTACTTTGCATATGAGGGTAAACATAATATTTAGTGCAATATATCATGCAAAAGTTGTGTCTTTTAGTGTTTTTACCCCCAATGAATATTAAAAATTAGCTTGAAGGTTGCATGCCTTTGACTGTTTGATATCATTTAAAAAAGAAAGCCATTTATTGTATCTTCCTGTAAATTTCCCAATTTGAGCAGTATGATTGTAAACTTGTGCTACCTTTGGTCTTATTTTATAGAACAAGGAATTATTTCAAGATTTGGCTCCTTTCGTGTGGAATTCTTTTGGTACTATTGCTGCACTCATTCAGGTATGCCTAATAGACTTGTTTTGTCTTTGTTTCATTTTTAGAAGAGAGAATTATTTCAAGATTTGGCTCCATTATTGTGGAATTCTTTTGGTACTATTGCTGCCCTTTTACAGGTATGTTTCATGTAAGTTATTAGAATTTATTTATCTTTTTTTTTATACCTACAGTAGAAATCATTTATTAAAATTCTTTGTTGTGATATAGGTGGTCTACCTGTGTACGTGAAAGTCACTAAACATGATATCCACTAGTTTTTTCCATTTCTTTGTCATACTGTAATAATTGAAATTAGTGGGCACCTGAGTTAAATTAGTTTCATGAACAAAGATTTATAATTGGGAATTGTGTGTATGATATCTTAATGTACCCTTATAACTAGGAATGCTATGCATGTCGTCTTTGTAATTGCAGGAAATTGTTTCAATTTACCCTGTCTTGTCACCACCAAATTTGACGCCAGTACAATCAAACAGAGTCTGCAATGCGCTGGCGCTTCTCCAAGTAATTTTCTTTTTCTTTTTTTTATGACAGATTTATAACAAAACAGTCAGCAAGTGTTACATTAATTTGCAGTGTAGTGTTAAGAGATGCCTTGATAACATGCACTTCAATTGTATTGTAAAAATTTATAGATTCATCTACAGTTCTGTTATTGTTTTTGCAGTGTGTGGCTTCTCACCCAGATACGAGAATGCTGTTCCTTAATGGTAAATATATTTATTTTGTTCTAGCTGTGTCCATTTTGATACAATTACAAACTATTGTTCAGTGACATAAGTCACTTCCTGTAATTGCAGACTCCGTAGTGTCTTACGATTTTCTAATTTGAATATACTCTATAATCTAAAATTCTTTTAATTCATTTCTAATTTGTTACAGATGTCGACATCTTAAGAATGTTTCGAAAATAAGAGAGACAACTTGTATATGTTATTGCTATATATAAGCTATGGTCTCTCAATGTTTCCTTCAACAACGGTCAAACTATCTATAGCTATTTGCGTGCTCATATTAGCTTTATACACACACAATGGTGACTAGATCAGTGTCAATCTGTCCATGGCTCAAAGTCAAAAGATCATTTTAGAAAACCAAGAGACAAAAGAAAATGAAAATATAAATTGTGGAATAGAAAAAGATAAAAGCAATAATTATAATAATTTCTTATCTTTTATTTTTTATCTGCTTCTGCTAAAATTGATTTGTGCGAAACTATTTGTGGTTAACCAAAATTTTGGCGGAGTGCTGCTTCTTATGCAAAAGTGAATAATTGGTCCACAGCAACCGGAAGATATGTAGAGTCTTTATGTTTCTATCAGGCTATGTTCAAATTATGACATAATTAGCTTAATAACATCTGCATGTTTTGTGCAAGACTAACAAACATTTACTCGCTTGCAGCTCATATTCCTCTATATCTGTATCCTTTTCTCAATACTACTAGCAAATCAAGGCCATTTGAATACCTAAGGCTTACTAGTCTGGGGGTGATTGGTGCCCTGGTGAAGGTAATATATTTTTCTTTACACTTGCACATCACACACGGACACTATGTTTAACTTGAATTATAAACATCTTATTCAGGTGGATGATACTGAAGTTATAAGTTTCCTGCTATCCACTGAAATTATTCCGCTGTGCTTACGTACAATGGAAATGGGGAGTGAATTATCTAAAACAGTTGAGTCTTGACTGAATGCTATTTTTAAATCAGATTCATAATTCTTTCCTTTCTATTCCTCAATTTGGTTTGTTTAAATTATAAATTTCCATACTTTAGCTTGGGTTGGTATAGATATCTGACAGATGTATGTCAATGTCAGGTGGCCACATTCATAGTGCAAAAAATCTTATTAGATGATGTTGGCTTGGATTACATCTGTACAACTGCAGAGCGATTTTTTGCTGTAGGTCGAGTTCTGGCAAACATGGTTGCTGCTCTCGCAGAACAACCATCATCACGGCTGTTGAAGCATATTATTCGCTGCTACTTGCGCTTATCAGATAATCCAAGGTAAATTACATGCTATCCACTTTCTTTACCTGCATTGGGCTTCTCGTGTTGCAACATTCACAATTTACAGATGTCCATATCTTATCTGTCGTGCAGGGCTTGTGATGCTTTGAGAAGTTGCCTGCCAGATATGCTGAGAGATTCTACATTTAGCAGCTGCCTGAGGGTAAGTGCTTTTCAGAGCTGTTACTGTCAAAGAAATTCTTGTAATGGTTCATGCATAATCAGTGCTGGTGTCCAAATATATTAGAGAAAACTTTACAGTGATGAACTAGAATTTCTAGAATGTATTTTTGTAAGACGTGACAACGTACTGCAAAATACCCCTTCCCATTATTTATTTTAATTTTTATTATATATATAGTTGATGTTGACTGTCACCTGGTGATGCTATGTCATGTTTGAGGTGATACGAGTCAAATAATTGCATGTTTTGATAACTTGGACTAGTGTCATTTTTTGCCATGCATGCTTGTAATCATGTCTTTTGAGAGTCACGGATACTACTTGGGCAATAAAACCATGCCCTGACATTTTTGGGTTGCTGCTTGATTTAATTTTATTTTTACTGTCCAAGAGTTTGATCATCCCAAAAACTTATACCTGATGTTTGTTTTCAGGAAGATCCGACCACGAGGAGGTGGTTACAGCAGCTGCTTATCAACGTTCAAGGGCCTCGTGTCACCCTGCAAGGAGGTGGAGGATTTGAGCACATGATGGTAAACTGAGCCTCTAATGTTCTTGTGGCCTTCAGCTGCCCTATTGTAGCTGGCATTACCTGGGCTTTTTACATATCTGGTCTGGAGAAAAACTGTTTTTGCTGGAACTTCTTGTTAGTTCATAGAGGCAGTCAGTCTGATTTACTATAATCGATATAATCACCTTCCAACTTTTTATTAGAACATTTTTTTGTTGAAACAAAATAGACGAGGCTGCAGTGTCTTGCTTTGTGGATGTGGATTGGTTTTTTATTTATAAAAAGTGAAAATATATTGGTAGTCAAACAAAGGTAAATACTAGTGAACCTCATATCTGAACATGGCAGTGGGACATCTACAAGCCCAATCAGTTATGCAAAATGCCGACAAAATAGTACAGGACCTCTAAGATTCCTTTTAAGTTGGCATTATACGACTCTTTCTTTTCATTATTATTCCCTTCAGTTGGAATGGGATCAGTCAAAAGGTTAAAAGGGAAGTGGAAGAATAACAAGTCCTTTACACTGATAAAGAAAAAGAGTGACGAGATAACTCAAGGGGAAGGGCTTATCTCATGTCGTTTATGAGTTCAATTTTTGTTCTACCCGAGAAATTTGTTTGATGATCTACAATACACATGAATGTTATTTTGTGCTTCTACAAAAAATTAGCTTATTAATTTACAATATCTAATGTAGTGTATTTCATGTTAGTCGCGTGGAGAAACAAAAAACCTTGAACAAATGAATAAACTTTACATGCTTAACCGTTAACCTGATGAACACACAAGGGAAAAAACACATACCTGTTTGTTCAAGTGTTTAATTGAAATGAACTAATGAAGTAATACAAAAATTGTAGAATCATTTACATATTCAATCTCAAGGAGCTAAACTATCATGTCCAAGAAGTTCACGGGCTTTAACAAGAGTATTCCTGAACCTAGAAATGTTGATCTTCAAATTTTGGCCAGTTATATATACAGCCCTTCCAGCTTCAAAACTTTTAGAGAATATAGACTCTGGATCTACAATCACCGGATCATCACGACTGTACATATCAATAAGCGAGCTCTCCTCCGGTTGAATTTTGTACTCCAAGTAATGAAGTCCCATGACTCGTGCTGGTTCACCAAAGTACGTAGCTGATGCCCATTCAAGTCCAAGCGGCACCACCTGCACCACTGCTGCGCCAACAGGCAAAAATAATTCATGCGTTAAACCAGCGCCATGAGCTCCAACCATGACACTACATGAGCTCACTATTTCTGAAAATTTGGATAAATTGGACATCTGATTAGGCCTTGCTATGACTATGTCGAAGCCTAAGTCTTCCATTGTGTGTACCATTTCTTCTTGGTTCAAAAATGCTCTTGATTTTACTCGAGAAATAAGAAGTAACTTGGGCTTTTTTGTATCCACATGAAATTCCTTTAGATTGTATGATTCTCTTAGAAACTGCTTGAAGTTTAACATGGAGTAGCCTCCCGGGTTTATATCGTTGGAAATATTTATGGACAGGAAATTATGGAACTTGAGTCCAACCACAACTCCGGCAGGGAAGCAATGAACACTTCCATTTGTGGCCGGATTCATAACTCGATAGCCCGATAAATGTGAGAAAATTTGTGCATATCTTCTCACAAATGAAGGGTTGTAGTCAGAAAGTATAAACTGTACATTGGATTGAAAGTGCCGAGATGTGATGTATAAAGGGATGATAACCTCGTTAAATTCATGGAATAAGTTTCCCCGGAAGCCACTGGAGGAGAACATAACAGCAGGGACAGTATGAATGTACTGACAAGCTGGTAAACTTGAAATGTTTTGCTGCATGATCTGAACTGGGGTTGTATCTTTCAGAATTTCATTAGAATCTTGCCTTGCATATGGCCTAATCCTCGCTGTTTTATCTTGTGGACAGGTCTGATTTAGTTGCAACTGAACTGTCATTTTTGTAGTATCAATCCTTAATAATGGTTCACTTGCAACGCAAACCTTGGAGTAGAAATCAAAATCACATGCAAATCCATTAGCTTCAAGCTCTCTCTGATCTTCTCCTGTAGATTTCGAGCACGGGATTTCTTCATTTAACAATAATATCCATTAACAATTCATAACAAATAAAGGAACTATATGTATTAACAAACCTTTTAGTAGCTTTCTTAAACTAGGCTTGAAAGATTCCTGATATTTTATTGCCTCATTGAACTTGTTGTCACTGAACTTCCAGTTTGCTAACTGTTGCATCCCTGCAGTTTAAAAGAATGCAAGTAAAGTTATCATATTAGTTATCAAATTTGATAAGAAAAGCAAGAAAAATGAAGGGATTACATTTGTTGAAAGGAAGAGAAGTAGAAGCAAATAATTGTGTGTAAAGCAGAGTGATTAGAAGCAAGAACACTAATGGGGTTGCACTAAAAAGAAGCCTTCTAGGTTCCTTCTCCATCTGCTAATTTTAATCTTATCAAGCTAATAAAAAGGAGTAGTTTTTATGGGGTTTGCATAAACATAATTAACATGATGTTAGTAAACATTTAGAAACTGCAGAGTAAATCATTTATCTGTTAGGCTGTCTAATCTTGATACAGAGTCTTGGTAGTTATTATAAGTTCCTTGCCACTTGTCATCATCAGCTCCCTCATTTCAAATGCTTTTCTTCTGTTACTATGTAAATGTGTTGTATCATTGTAGTGTGTCCAATAATTTATAAAAATTATATAAAATTCTTCAATTGTTGGTAACAAAGCATCATATGCCACATGGTATCCTTGGTACAACTTGTTTGGTTATGCAATACCAGCTAAATTTTAAACAGTTTTTATCAAAAAATGTCAAAGAGCTGCATGTTGTATTTAATATTGAAATTTAAGGATTTTAAACCGTTTTTTGCAAAGTCGGTATACGTAGTTTTATTTTTGAATGAAATGTGGGGTTGCAAAATATAATTAACTCTGAAATAAATATCAAAATGATGAAAGTTAGCATTTGTAATCACGGTAGAAATGACAGACTTAATATATAGTAGAAACAAAGACGCTGTGTTTATAACATGAGTCAAAGTCTGGCAGCTTAATGCTATTATTGTTATATGCCCCAACTGATACCAACCTGACACTTGAGTTTTGTATTAGTGTTTAAACATTAAAGAAATGTGTCATTTTCATATAATAATTTTTCAAATCCGCTGAGTAAGTTTGGTTTTGCCAAGCTAGTACCATGTCAACAATATTTTATTTTTCTTCAATTCAAAATGTTTTTCACGTTAGTTCAGATGTTTTTCATATCACCTTCAGTTATTAGTTTATCTGGGATCGTCCCGGAATTGACTCCTATTACATATTCAAATACAACCCGAAATTCAAAACAGTCACCTCTCGTTGGAGCTGAAGATTAAGATGTCGGCAAATCTACAACGTACCGTATTAAGATTGCTTAACTAGTATCATCATCATTCATAAATCATAATCAAGTTGCAAGTCAAAAGATAACACCAGTACTTAGTGGGATATATAAAATGAGGGGAAAGAGAAAGAGAAGTTTGATAAAATAAAAAAGACTTGATTCAAAGTACACTTTGGCTGCAAGTGTTTAAAACTTTGGTGTATGGAGATGTGGTCACTTTAGTGTTGTCGGTTGTGTAAATGAGCAAGAATACAAGAGGCCAAACATCGGGACAGGCGGACAGCCCTTTGAAGCACAATAAAACATAACCAATGGGACAAAACTACTGTATTTCAAAATTATCAACCATCATCCCCATGAACTAGAAGAAGAGATAATGTAATGGTAATATACTGTAACAAATTACAGTGGAATCGATGACAGTGCATGTACAGTTGCACACTACACTCAAAAGAATACAATCCTTTTTACATGATACAATGCCTTTTGATCGGATGTAATCAGTTAGTGCACACTGTTGATTGCCTGAAAATGTGAAATCATTATCATAACTTTTACTCCCTCGAAGGGAGAACTTAGCCTTTATTCGTTTTTGCATGTAAGAGTATATCACAAGAGCCAACAAAGGGTTAGTGCAGTGGAGGTAAAGAGGCCGATTCCTGGTGTGTAATTAATCAGCAAAAAAAAAAGTAAATCAGAAGTTTAGCGTCCGATGTGAATGTTTGAATATATTTTAACCTTGCAAGTCGGAGATTCATATGATCAACGGGTTTGATCGTATGTATGACATTTTAATGCATTATTGTGGGACTTGCTCCTCCTTTCTAAGAACTCGTGTATTTCTTATTGTTATTCCAATAAATATTTAGCATTTTGAGGATACGAGAAAATCAAATTTGAGATGTCTCTACTATGTAAAGTAATCTAACTCTTTTGAAGTCTCATGATTATTAGAAGAAAGACTTATCTAAATCATACATAGGGGTACCAGATTAAACATAGTTTTTAATAGAAAAAGAATATATGTCACGCCAAGCAAGTAATCTCATTCATATTTGCCGGATACCCTCTAAATATAACTGAACGTATGAACTGAAAGAATAAAGAAGAGGTTAGGTATGAACAATGGAGTAAAGTTATGTAAAGGTTTGGTTGGTGAAATTCATGGACAAGTCCCCATGACCCTTGGCATCTATGTATAAGTAAAAATGAAGCTTAAACAAAAAATGGGCTCTTCCATGTAAATGACTTTCAAAATTTTTGGAAAACAACTGTTTCCAAAGTTTGTATAAAAGATATTAAGTGTAAAGAGGAAAAATGATTGTTCATGGCTCTTTCCGATGTTTGGTGATGGATTTTAAGGGTTGAAATCAAGGGTTTAATGATTTTTGTGACTGGATATGCATCCGTGAATCCACCTCAAGTTGCCTATGTAACCTATTTAAGCGATCAAGCATGTAGTTCCAATTGAGTGGGTTTAAAGAGTCTTTTCTGATGAGGTCTTTTTGCTGATAGGGCTTCACATGGAAAAACCTCTTCTACCAGATGCTTTCACGACAACTTGTCAACATCTAAATTGTGTTGAAGTTTGTATATATACCTTAGATGCAGAGGGAGTTAGCCTAGCTGGTCATTTCTTAATAGTAACCCCGGCTTGTGATGGTGAGAGATCAGCCCCCTCCAACTTGGATATAAAAAAGAGAAGTGACGGGGAGAGAAAGAAAAGAAACGACAAACCTAAGAAACTTAATGTAAATGCTGCGAGGAGGCTGTATGTTCCTGTTGAAGTGAATGTTACCAGAGAGGCGCCTAGGGTGGTAAATTAGTTTGAGAAATATTCTTTTTCTGGGCTTCAACTACTTCTATTATTGTTTCTGAGGACATGCAGACTACTAGTGAGGTGACCCGGTGAGGATTGTTACTCACTCTGACAACTCTGCTTCTCCAAGTGGTTATATGGTGGTGAAAGTAGTGGTACTACACAATTATTTTCTGCTGTATATGTATGAATTAGCTACCTCAATATTTATGTGTTTAGAATTCACAACTTATATGTTGGCTCTCAGGAATACAAGCATCATTCAGGTGTTATTACAGCGGTTACTTTCTTACTGTCAAGTACGATGAACAAATATTTAGCTAAAGATAATGGACCAAGGTGGATATTTTCATTTATCAAACCAGTGTTTAATTTCAAAGTATGCTACTCTGATTCATTTGTGAAAAGTAGATATACCTACACTCATTCTGTGTCTCCTGTAATTACCTATTTCGACGTGAGAGGAAAAAATAACATTAAAACAAAATGCTGCTTCAAATTGTCCCAAATTGCCTCTCAGCCAAAGCCAGCTCCAGTTTCTTTAGCAAGTCTTTCTGTTCCTCAAAAGTAAGGCTCCTTAATATCTGTACCAAAAAGCAACTTATTCAGAAGTTGAAATGCGGAAATTTTAAGGAATTTTGGCCCCTGATCCACATTTTGGGATCCTAACAGACTCACCTGGTCCAGAATAATCTCCACAGGATAAGTTTGAGGGATTATGAATGATTGGATATATATGTATGCAAAAATAGCCATCACCATCTGCAGATATAAGCAAAAACCAATCTTACTATTGTTAATTGTAGATCAACCAGAAGCTGTACAGCATCTATAAACAAATGACTTGAGCTCTATATCATTTGCAATCCAAAAGATATATTCTTTGGAAGAGATCAGAAGCTAAACCCCCCAACTCTGTCATAAGACTTGAGCACTATATATGCAAAAAACAATACAAAACTTCTTGAACTCTTGTGCATGCTGGTATCCTTGTGACAAACCAAATTATATGACAAGTGAATTGAGTTGGAAGGACTATTAAATGTGAGGAATATTTTAAAGAAAATATAACATCGTGTATTACTGTAAAAGCACATTACCTGGCAGTCCATTCTATCAGTAAAACCGCCATGTCCTGGAATACTATATCCAAAATCCTGAAAAACAAGGATGAGTATATTTACTACTGCAATTTCATAGGAGAATAATGTTTAACCAGGTACTGAAAATGATTAGTAACCTTAATATTAAAAGCTCTCTTGAAACCGCTGGCAAAGAAACCCCCAAAAGGTGCTATAATGGATGCAAATAGACCAAAGCACAAAGCATGCCACTGCACCGGCAAGACTGACATCTCCTTCCATAGAAACTGCAAGACCGTAGTAAATCATGTTAGCATTTGTTTAAATAGATAAGAAACATAATCCCAAAATAGAACAGGGTTATAAATAACATAAACATGTTACACTCACAATGTGTGTCACAAAAATCAAAATGGGATTTCATTACTGTAAATTTGATCAACAATATACTGTTACTCTTGTTTGCTTACACCTACAATTTGAGAGTTTCAATTTATATTTCAGAACATATATGTTGGAGGTTTCAATTTATATTTCAGAACATATATGTTGGAGGTAGTTGGTGCATCTCGTAGGAATCCCAACTTTTTTCTTTGGAGAGGGACAGGAAGGGTAAGAGTTCCTTATAAGTCAGACTTTGACAAAATTGGACGATAAGAGCAAATCGAGTACTCCATACAGGAGTTCTACTGCAGTAAATTATCTTTATCGGAAATTTTTCCTCAAGTTACAGTGGCTATGCTCATAAATGCCGTAATGACTTTATCTAGTCATTCTTGCACTAATATATAAACAATTCTGATGATTAGAAAATAACAAAACTCTATAAACCAAACAGCCATCGGAGAAAATTGGCAAGAACTTTATCGAATTCTAGAACTAAGCCGGTCTCTCACAATGAATGCATATTGTTCGTGACATGCACACTGCAATTAAAAAGACATTTATATTTAGTATGTGGGAATAGTAATCAAATTGGTAATTAGCAAGAAGAAACTTTAATCTCAGGTTTAGTTACAGAGCATTGTATCTTGTGTCATCTGTTTTTCCCTGCTCTCCTTATGTGAAAATTAGTCAAATGTACAACTTACCCATCTAGGTAAAGGATAATATTCTGGCTTGAACAGCGGGCCAGGATCACATTGAAGCCACCCGGTTGATAAATCCTGCAAAGATTTAACCAGATGAGTCATCATGAGAAGTTTTAGAACTGAATATTTTTAGAGCACAATAGTATCTGAAAGTATACCTTCCTACGACATGTCAGCCACTGGAAGCCACCAAGGATATTTGCAAACTGCGTATTGTATAAGTGGTAAATCAACATATATTATCTCAAGAAATGTAACATCACGCTCTGTTCAGAAGCTTCAAGGACAAGAAAGATGCTGAACAGACTATTTCATTTGGATATACAATTTGTATGAATGAATGAGAGTACAGTAATCGAGCTCATTATGAGGACCTGAACTACATACACGATTTTTATTAGACATGGTAATATATTGTACACAATAAAAGCCTACTTCCTCAGTTCAAAGATCGATAACTCCTTTCTCTTAGTAATAATACAAATGCAGAAAATCGCCTCTTTCCCAGTAGGCTAATATTATATATAGACAACACTCGTAATATTGTCCATCACCTATGCAGGACACTTTTCTGCAAGATCTACGTTGGACTCCACTCATAGGTCACATAACCAACACTATAAGAATTATAAGAATAAAAATTCCTTAAAAATCTTAATCAGTATTCCATACAGAGATCTCCATGTTTTATGTAGGACATTCTTCATTAAAATAAAATTAATTACAAGAGGTGAAACCAATGTTACAGCTCATCTTAATATTTTCAATAGAAATGATTAAAATCAGAAAAGATAGATGAAGTCCTTAATTTCTACTACAAATGGGATCCTTTTGCGATAGCTTATGAGGTTACAAATTTCATAACGAAATAATCAGATGTATTAAACTATAAATCAGTAGTTATTATTATAATAGAAGTAAGGCTTAATTATAATTTAAACCTTGAATTATAATACTATATACACATAAACCCTTAAAGAAAAAAGTCATACACATCAACCCCTAATGTGTCAAATGTATCCATTATGACCCTTGCTCCGCCAAAAAATTCTGAATTATAAAATGTCACAATTTTAGGCACGATAATGTGGACAAAAAATTATTTTTTTCTTCCAAAGTTGTAAGTCCATTTTCCGCCAACATATGAACCCCTCTACTAAATTACATAATATGTATCCGTCTAATTTATTTTCCAAGATTTCCCTTACCCGATACCTAACATTTAACGATTTAGAAGTGTTTGTTGGAATAAAGGTCAAAATATACAGTTTCGATACATAAGGGTTTAATGTGTATGACTTAATTTTTCGAGGATTTATGTGTACAAAACATCATACTTCAGGGTTTAATGTATAATTAAGCCTAGAAGTAAACACCTGCAGAATACAATAAAATTAACAAATGATGTATTTTTAGATACTTCAGAATGGCATATATTTTCCATCGCGAAACCATGAAGTTGAGGGCGGATTCAGTAGCATGAAATGTGTAATTTCTACTGAATAAATAGAAAACTGAGGAGAGGAAAGGAAATGTAAAGATGTGATGATTTTAACTACATATGATTATACTCACCACAAAAGCCGATATCATAGTTGCAACAGATGCTCCAATAAAACCTTCCCATGTCTTCTTCGGTGAAAGCTTTATCAAAGGTGTCTTTCCAAAGAAAAACCCAAAAAAGTAAGCAGCTACATCATTGATAGCAATAAGTAGAGCTGGGAGAACAAACCTGCACGAGAATTCGAATTACAGACTAATAACATTAACAATCCATTGCATACAGTGATACAAATTACTCTTGAATTGGTTATTCTATTTGAATATCTAAAATAACTACAAATAATTTATTACACATTTCACTTTCCTGAAGTTAAAACAATAGCAGTGAGTCAGAAAGGACATCATTATTTAGTATGATCATATCACATTTTATTCCTCAAATCAGTTAAAAGGCAAACATGTGACATTCAACAAATGGAAAGCTGCATTTTTTGAATGATACACTATTTTTATGTTCATGTTCCATAAAAAATTACACATTCCACGACGCTAATTAGAATTGGAAAAAGTCAACACAAGACTCTAAAGGCAATTTGACAGGTAAGTTCAAGCATCATTCATCATTAAACATGCTTAGACTACGAGAATTAGCGACCATTTTACCAGAATATTCCTTCAAAAATATTGGCCACCGTGAAGGAGGACTGACTGAATACAACAATGAGAATCATGTGTGTCCAAGCGTATTGACTAAATTGATACTTGTACATTTTCTTTTTCAAAGTTAGAATGAACCACACGAATCCTGTAGCAAAAACAAAAAGTAATGTAGTGTCAATAATTTGACGATAAGTTTCATACTTATATTAAGAAACAGGATGAAACACAATACATAAAATAAACAGTCTAAAATTTAAAAACGATACGCAAATATTATCAGGTATATTAACCAACCTGCGATATATAAAAAATAGCAGATAACCATCTGATACTTGATAAGACCGCTTACAAGTTTGTAAAAGAACTTATCGGAAGTTACAGTATTGACGAGTTGTTGACTTAAGATGCGCCCATAAACATATAGCATAGCTGTGAAGAAAAAATGCCTGTAACAAGTATAATATTGGGCATGAACACATCAGCTATGTATTTATCATAAACTCGTTTTTAGAAGTTGTCTCAATTATGATCTGGATACTTCCAATCATGATCATAACTTTTGCTAGACAATAACTTAAAATTAGGTGAGTTCTCACCAATTTAGGAGCCTAAAACCAGGAAGACGCCTATTTTCATGAGCTCTTCTAAGTAAATTGAACAGTTCTGCCACCATTAGTATCTGTATAACAATGACCATCACGCAAATATAAAGATGGCCTAGATAAACCATCAATATGAATCCCACAAGCATCCACAAAGCAGAATATACACGAATCCGCATTGATTTGTATTTCTCAGTATCATTGACAAGCAAAGGAGTTCCATTTAATTTACTGATATCAGGTATAGCCTGAAAGCAAATAACAAAAGTATTTGATTTAGAACTAGAAATTGAATCTAATAATTTATTCAATCAGGTCGGTATTACGTGTTAATAAAAAATTTAAGTATCGATCTAATGCAAGCCATCATAACAGGAAACAAGGTTACTTGACAACATTTTGTGTTAGTTTAAAACATAGAACTAGCATAAATTGCTTTTTTCATTAATCAGACTACTAACACACCACAATACACACAGCACTATATTTTTACATAAAGATATCCTAGAAGTTATAACTACTCTAATAACTGCTAATTCAAAAAACATAAACTAACCTTGCATAACAGATCTGCAGTTACAAGTTAACTGCTGCAGACCTTATCTTTATTTTAGAAACACTAAACTGAACCAGCCTAATAAACACACTTAATAAAAACAACTAAGGCAGCAACTAAGGCATATTTTAACACTCCTCCTTGCCGTTGATGCTGCAAACTCCCAACTTATGCCTCATGTATTCAAATTTCTCCTTTGGCAGGGCTTTGGTAAAAATGTCAGATAGCTGATTCTCAGTCTTGCAATGAACTAATACTATCTCTCTTTCATTCTGAAATTCTCTGAGTACATAGTATTTTATCTTGAAATGCTTAGTCTTGCCATGAAATACTGGCTTTGTGGAGATTGATATAGCTGCTTCGTTATCAACAAATATATGTGTTGCTTCATGCTGCTCAAGCTTCAAATCTTTTAGGATTTTTCTAAGTCATATAGCATGGTTCGCTGCTTCCGTTGCAGCAACTAACTCAGCCTCTGCAGTACTTTGAGCAACAATGTCTTGTTTCTTAGAACACCAATTAAACACACCTGAACCAAAACTAAAACAGAATCCACTGGTACTCTTCATATCATCAACCACACCTGCCCAATCACTATCAGCGAAACCAGAAAAATGTAGTCTCTGACCACCTATGTACTTGACGCCATAATTAACAGTTCCTTTGATATATCTTAGAACACGTTTGGCAGCTTGCAGATGTTCTTCATTTGCGCAGTGCAAAAATCTGGATAAAAAATTCATAGCTTGCACGATGTCAGGTCTAGACGCCGTGAGGTACATGAGACATCCGATCATACTTCTATAGTAGTGTGCATCAACCTTTGGATAACCATCATTTTCTTCACTAAGATTTGCTCTTGCTTGCATAGGTGTATCAGTAGATTTGCAACCTTCCATACAAAACTTTTTTTAAATCTCCTTAGCATACTTGCCTTGACTGATGCAAATCTCATTTTTCCTTTACAACACTTTTAATCCAAGAAAAAAAGACATCATCCCCAAGTCTGTCATTTCAAACTCTTTCTGCATTTCTGCATTTCAGCTTTGAATTCGTTTATAAAGTCTTGATTGTTCCCTGTGACTAGCAAATCATCAACATAATGGGAAACCACCATCATAATATCACCTGATGTTTTCACATATAAGGTTGATTCACTTAGGCTTTTTACAAAGCCTAGTTTCAGGAGATAATTATTTATGCGACTGTACCAGGCCCTTGGTGCCTGTTTAAGACCATAAAAAGCCTTTATTAATCTGTACACCATTTTCTTTTGACCTTGCACAAAAAATCCTTCCGTCTGTTTAACATAGATTTCTTCATCTATAAGTAACCATTTAAAAATGCAGACTTCACATCTAGATGGAAAACTTTCCAACCCTTTTGAGATGCAACAGCAAGCAACAAACGAATCATATCAAGCCTAGCCACGGGAGAAAACGTTTCATAGAAGTCCACACCATAAATTTGTGCATAGCCTTTCACCACAAGCCTTGCTTTATGCTTGTTTATTGATCCGTCAGCATTAAGCTTAGTCTTGAACACCCATTTTACTCCAATAATCTTCCTGTTTTGAGGTCTTTCAACGAGCTGCCACGTGTTATTTTTCTCGATCATTCTCAACTCTTCTTTCATAGCAGATATCCACCTTTCATCATGCATTGCTTCATTAACATTTGATGGTTCAAGAAGTGCAACATTGCACGTTTCATAGATGTCAGCAAGCGGTCTCGTACCTCTAACTGGGAAATTATCAACATCATTTTCATTCAATTTAAAATCTAGAGAAAGTTGATCATTTTCACTAGCATTCCAGTCCCATTGTTCCTCCTTCATGAAAACAACATCTCTACTAATGATAATTTTATCAGTGTGAGGCTGATATATTCTATAGTCAGGACCACAATAGCCTATGAATATTCCAATCTCAGGTTTTTTATCCAATTTATCTCTTCGAGCAGAAGGAATGTGAGAAAAACATAGACAACCAAATATCTTTAAATCACAAAATGAAGGTTTCTTACCATACCATACCTCATATGGAGTTTGATTTTCAAGTGCTTTAGTTGCAAGTATATTTAACAAGTAAACAGCAGTATTTGCAGCTTCTGCCCAGAACTTTTTAGGCAGATTTTTCTCATGTAGCAAACAACGAGCCATTTCACCAATAGTTCGATTTTTTCTCTCACTAACTCCATTTTGTTGTGGAGTATAAGGTGCAGTAAGTTGATGTTCGATTCCTGCCTCCTCACAAAATGTGTTGAACCAGTTTGATGTGTACTCTGTGCCATTATCAAACCTTAACATCATCATAGTGCAACGACTTTGATTTTCAACCCATGTTTTAAATCTCCAAAACACACTAGCCACTTCAGATTTGAATCTGAGAAAATATATCCAGGTCATTCTACTTTTATCATCAATAAATGCAATATAGTACCTACTGCCTCTAACAGATGGTGTATTGAATGGCTCTCCAAGATCAGTATGCACAAGCTAGAGCTTCTTTGTGGCCCTCCAAGACTTTTTTGGAAAAGGTAACCTTGTTTGCTTGCCAAATTGACAAGTTTTACAGTTTGAGATGCTTGCATTTAGTGGATCTAAGTCTTTAACCATCATCAATTTTTTCATTTTAAGTATTGCCGAATGATGACAATGTCCCAACCTCTTATGCCAAAGATCGGTCGTCTTTAAAGAGGCTTGATACGCAACCTGCTCTTTATCCATAAGATCAAGTTGAAAACTTTTTCCCTTCATTTTAACACAAAATATTTTAAACCCCTATGAATCTTTAATGACACACATCTTATCCTCAAAATAGACTTTAAAACCTTTCTCAAGTAATTGACCAACGCTCGACAGATTTTGATCAATTTCAGGCACAAACATTACATCAGTTATAATTTTAGTACCTGAGAGAGTTTCAATTGCAACAAACCCTTTACCTTTCACGGAGATATATTGTCCATTTCCAACTCGTACCATTGAAGTTGATTTCCGATCAAGTTCTTTGAAGAGTTCAACATTATTTGTCATGTGGTTCGTACAACCACTATCCACTAACCATGTTTCATTTTGGTTGATATTTGCATAACACGATGCAACAAATAACTGTACTTCATCTTCTTGATACGCAACCTCTTCTTGAGTAACAACATGAGCATCATCTGATTTCTTTTCTTTATATCTGCAAATTCTTTCAACATGACCCATTTCATTGCATTTATTACATCTTACGTCAGGCCTGCTCCAACATTTAAATGAAGGATGATTTGTTCTACCACAATGTTGACATGGAGAATATGTATTTCTTTTATTGGCCACATTGTTTCTAAAGTTTCCCTTATTTTTGTGCCAATCTTTCTTTTCTCTACCAAAAATTTGACTTGGTTGAATCTGCAATTTTGCTTGCATTGCTCCTTCAAGAATGGCTTCCTCTCTCATCAATTTTCTCTGTTCATGAGCTTCTAATGCACTAAGAAGTTCTGGCAACGGTATTGTTGCAAGATCTTTACTTTCCTCCAATGCTGAGATTTTGGCCTCAAATCTTTCTGGCAACGTTACAAGCAATTTTTCAACCAGCCTACTATCGGGCATTTCTTCACCAATGAGCCTGAGTTTGTTAACAAGTTCAAACAATTTATCAGCATACTCTTTGACCGTATCAGATTCCTTCATTTTCTGCAACTCAAATTCCCTTTTAAGATTCAGGATTCTCATGCTTCTTGTTCGTGCATTTCCTTGAAACTCTTGTCTGAGATACTCCCAAATTTTGTAGGCTGTTTCCAGATTCATAATTCTGGTGAACAAAGATTCAGATACAGCAGAAAATAGACAAGTTTTGGCTTTATAAACCTTCGATTGCTTCTCATTATGAATCTTGATTTGTTGAATTGTAGAATTCTCTGTTATTGGTGGAACAACTAATTCTTCTTTCACAGCTTCCCAAAGATCCTATGCCTGTAAATATGCTGTCATTTTGACAGCCCATAACTGGTAGTTTTCGCCAGTGAAAACAGGGGGTGGAATGGGAGAATAAGAATTTGAACTCATTGAGTGAAAATGTTAATTGAATGCACTTCACTCGATACCAACTTCACACAGATCCCTTAAGAAATAAGCTCTGATACCATATGTTAGTTTAAAACATAAAACTAGCATAAATTGCTTTTTTCATTAATCAGACTACTAACACACCACAATACACACATCACTATATTTTTACATAAAGACATCCTAAAAGTTATAACTACTCTAATAACTGCTAATTCAAAAAATATAAACTAACCTTGCATAACAGATCTGCAGTTACAAGTTAATTGTTGCAGACCTTATCTTTATTTTAAAAACACTAAACTGAACCAGCCTAATAAACACACTTAATAAAAACAACTAAGGCAGCAGCTAAGGCATATTTTAACATTTTGTGACTCAGAACAGACAAGTAAAAGTATATGACACTGAGTAATCTGTATCCCTGTAATGAAACTGACTAGGCTTTGCTAATTAAATGTGGCATCTTCATGCTTAGCATGGCATACAGGTACATGATAAATTATCTAGTACCAGGTCATATTATTGGCGAAAGTCTTTGAGCTTTAATTGAATATATTTAACGATGTGTTTTGTTGTATATTAGTGTAAACTAGTGAAGATAGGTCAGCTAGCTAAACAACTTTATATTGCAATATTAAAATTTATTGTCTGGGTGAGATGATTACATTGCAAGTAATCGGTATCTCAGAGCTACTAACCTCACTTGACCGTCTACGATGCCGAGCTCTACCAGTAGGTGTAGTGGGAGAAGTCGGATTATTATTTTTGTGCATTATTGTAGTATATATCTCTCAGTCTTAACAGCTTCGAAAAGCACATGCATCTGAAAACCAATCTGGACGACAAGTTGGCAAGATTGTTAGAACAGATCACGAAGATAATTAGTTGTGTGCACTGTGTGATAATTTATCCTATAAGCGAAACCACCTCCTTTGGTACATAGATGTTCACTGTCTTCCATCGGTAATATATACCTAAAAAAGATAATTCTGAATGTAGCAATTACTTATTCTAAGTAATTTCTTTAATATATACCACAAAATATAATCAACTCTAACATCTGTTAGTTTGTCCATTAGTTGTACGTTGCATTTAATATTACCATGCCGTACATATTCATCACTTGTAAGAACTAGAAGATATAAATTGTAACAACATAGAGGAAATGGGCGTGAATTTAATTAAGTATGAGTAGATTATGAAACCTTGAGGTTTTATGATTGCTGGTAACGGTGACAGAGAATTTCTTTAACAAACACACATAGTAAAGGATACCAATTAAAAAGTATTCTATTTCACACATTTAAACTATTTCAAATCTTACATTTTTTTCCCAATTTTGCTAAAGATTTGTAGAATAATTTGCACAAAATTTCTCCATACTAAACTTCACTGCTCAAACATGCACGCTGCACCCGGAGACTCCGAGTCACTAATTTGTTTTCGTGCATATTTTTGACACATCTGTACTATCATGTTATGTGTTATTTACTTTATAGACTATAATGTAATGAGCAGTAGTTCAAGTTATTAGCAAATGGGCTGGCTGGCTGTGATTTTATTAACTTGAAATTGGCCCTTGAGTTTGGTATTTTAAGAAAACAAATTAAGCAGATGAAGAATTTGAGCATGGGCCAAAGCACACTCTAACCATTGTTTATCACTCAGATGATTTCTTTTCTAGGATTTTATTTAGATTTTTTTGATTAAAAATCTACTTGGTTCTGAGTAATAGGATTTGTCTTGTCAATCTATCAATTCTTTGCAAAATAGTTCCCATTCCTGTGATCTTTTACCCTTCCTGAACTCTATCCCCGCATCACCAAAATTCTATGTAAATTCATTTCATACAAATTGCTTGTCTCAAAATTCAGTCCCCTCCCCTTGGCCGGTTCCGCCGATGTCACTACAAAAAAACAAGGGTAAATTTGACCGGCCAAATATGACTGCGGCTAAATTTGACCGTAAACGGTCATATTTAAGGTCAACTTTAGTTTATAGTTGGTCAGATTTAATTTTGACCGCAGACGGTCAAATTTAAGGTCAGTCATTTATTTGTAACTGGTCAAGATTTAATTTTGACTAACAGCGGTCAAAATTAATTCGGTCAAATTTACTCGGTCATATTTATTTTTTAGATCCCAAAAAAAAGAGAGGGAAAAATCCCGCTAAGATAACAAAATTTGATTGGTGCAAATTTGACCGCATTCGGTCATATTTAGGTGCAGTCTTATTTAACTTTTTGGCGCTAAATTTCCCGCCAAAGTTAAACGAAATTATCATAAATAAATTTGACTGACGGCGGCCATATTTATAAATGTGATTCAAAAATGAATTGGTCAAATTTATAAAATTGACTGCGAGCCACTCGGTCAAATGTATAATTTTGACATATTTGACCGTAGTTGGTCATGTTTATGTATAAAGAGCGGGAAATTCAATTTTTTTAAAATTTTGAAGTCAGGAGTGAAAAAATATAAATGACTACCGTCGGTCAATTTTAGGCGGTCAAATTTAGTTAGTCAAATTTGAGCGGTCATATTTAGTCGGTCAAATTTAATTAAATTTGACCGATTTCGCTAAATTTGACCAGCCTAAAAAAGACCGACACATTTCGGTCATATTTAACTAAATATGACCGCCAGCAGTCAATTTTAGTTAAATATGACCGAAAAATTTCGGTCAAATTTAGCCGTTTTTCTTATAGTGTGTCCACAATGCATTGTGAACATCTTAACTAAGAAACGAGGTGTTCTAAATGTATAACAATAGCCTAGTACACGATCCACACTAATCAAATGTTAAAGCATATATGCAAAAATATGATGCAAGGGCAAGGACTGTGTAAATTAAGAGATTTCGTAATATACGAAAAAGCTATACACAGGCCATTACTTGTTCATGATCCTTTTTATTCTCGTGGAACATGCAGCAGCATATATACTATCACTTTCGAAAATGTGATCGTATGATCACACAGTTCATCCGATTTTAACGTCTATAATCACATACATTTATACTAGTGACAGTACATGAATGGAATCCAAATTTATTAAAAATAAAACATCTGAACGACATAAAGAAAAAGAATGAAATGTGAGAGTGAATGTTGAAATAAATAAAGGAGATGAAAATGTATCTTACACGATTTGAATCCCTAGTTAAATTTGAGGAAGGCTTGTAGCGGCGATCCGGAGCATATGTACATTCGGGCGTATAGAATTACTGTGGTAAATTTATACTTGTACATCCCACTGATGAATCTGATGACCAGATGAAGGTAAATTGAGTGCCTGTTAATTTCGAATCAAATAACTTTGGCCAGAACATAACACACATACTACGGTTGTTTTAGCTGTGACACGTATACCCTCGCATTTGATTTAACGTACTTTACTACGCTTTCATATGAAAATCCCATAATTTGCAAAGAGACCGGTAGGCTTTTATTTTACCTAAACTTGTCTGGATTAAAATAATTGACAGGTTTATATTGTCAACCACTAAAAAATCGAAAAAATGACATCTTTGACCCCTTTTTATAGTTTTTTTTTAACATATATGACATCTCTCAAGAAAGTGGCAAATTATAGCCGATACTGTTGGAAACGTAATAGGCTTTATATAATTATTTTCGATTTCAACTCAAAATACAGTATATAAATATATTAATACATAATAGCAACCAAGTGTTTTATTTATAATATTCCAAACAAAGAAATTACATACATCTTTTCTTTGTCACACGCTAAGGCTAAGGCTACGGCCTTTTATTTTTTTTAATTGAGCTACAACTCCTTTTTTCTTCTCTCTGCTTTTTTCCTTACTCCTGTGTATTTCATATATGATCCTGGGTTATGTTTATTTATACTATAAGAATTGCTTATCTCATCTCTTACGTATTTATCCTCTGAAACATGCAGCCTACCTTATTTCCAGGATTCAAACTTGATTTTACAACCTAATAGCTGTTGCTAACTTCTTCATTTCACATACATGCATTAAAAGTTTCTGGAAGTTGCCTATGTTGAGCCGTAATCTATTTGCAACCTTCTAGATATTCATGCTTGCAGTATTTGTTGACTGGAGAGTTTGAATTCTAACACTCCCCCTCAAACTTGACTCTGCATTCCGAGCTTCTCTTTTATTTTCTTAAACGTATCCGGCTTTAACGCCTTTGTAAATATATCCGCTAAATTTTCTTCAGTCTTGCAGTGCACCAGTTCCACAATTTTATCATTTACTTTTTCGCGAAGAAAATGATATTTTATGTTGATGTGTTTGTTGCGACTGTGTGACACCGAATTTTTCGCTAGAGAAATAGCGGATTTATTATCCACGTAAAGTTTAACCGAACCTTCCTTTGCAAGATTTAACTCTCCCAAAATATAACTTAACCACATAGCTTGACATGTTGCTCCTGCTGCTGCAATATATTCCGCCTCACATGTTGAGAGAGCGACTGTCTGTTGCTTCTTTGATGACCATGAGAATATCGCCGAGCCGATATGAAAAACATATCCCGAAGTGCTTTTCCCGTCATCCAAGTCTCCACCGTAATCACTGTCTGAATAACCAACTAATTTCGAATCTTGAGAATGCGTGTAAAACAGACCATGATCAAGTGTACCGTTTATGTACCTTAAGATTCTTTTAGCTGCCATGAAGTGATCTTGCTTCGGTTTCTCCATGTACCTACTAACCAATCCAACTGCATACATAATATCTGGACGAGTAAAAGTTAGGTACCTCAGACTTCCAACCAAACTTTTGAACAACGTCGGATTTACCGACTCCCTTGTTGAATCAACTCTGAGCTTTATGTTTGGTTCTGCTGGTGTGCTCACTGACTTGCATTCTTCCATTCTGAACTTCTGTAAAATTTGCTCCGCATATTTTTTCTGAGAAAAATTTCGTCTTTGTTTTGCTTCAGCTCGACTCCAAGAAAGTATGACATTTGACCAATATCTGTCATCTCAAATTCGTTAGTCATAACTTTCTTAAAATCATCAAACATACCAGGGTTGTTTCCTGTAAAGATCATGTCATCCACGTACAAGCACACGATCATAATATCTCCCCATGAATTTGTCTTTGTATAGAGGGCATGCTCGTAAGGACTCTTCACGAAACCATTTTTCTGAAAATATTCATCAACCCTTGTATTCCATGCTCGCGGAGCTTGCTTCAAACCATATAAGGCTTTCTTCAGTCTGTAGACTTTGTTTTCCCGGCCTTTCTGAACATATCCTGGAGGTTGTTCGATGTAGACTTCTTCTTCGAGATAACCATTTAGAAATGTCGACTTCACGTCCATCTGAAAAATCTTCCATTGATTTTGAGCGACAATTGCTGTAAGAAGTCTAATTGTGTCAACTCGTGCAACTGGAGCAAACACCTCATCATAGTCAATGCTATATCGCTGCTTGTAGCCTTTAGCCACTAGCCTCGCCTTGTGCTTTTCCACTTCACCATCCTGATTTGTCTTTGTCTTGTAGACCCACTTGACATCAATTGCTTTATGTCCTTCTGGAAGATCTGTGAGCTCCCATGTATCATTTTTCTTGATTGCGCCAATTTCCTCATCCATGGATTTGCTCTATTTGCTTTCTTCATAAGCTTCCTCAAATGTAACTGGATCACATTCAGCCATTAAATAAAATAAGGAATAATCAAAGGATGTTTGTACCGGACTTGTAGCTTCGTAGATATTATCCAAACTCCGCATCTTTCATGGTGCTCCCCCTGAACTGCTGCTTCCTCCCGTGGATGGTGTCGATACAAGAGTTTGTTGATTTGGACTTGGTGGAGGAGTTTGATCATCGTCTCTGTCATCTTCAATGTTCTGGTTATCACCGTCATCGTCATCACCATTGAAAAATAAACCAGCAACTTTTCTTTCATCCTCGCTCCATTTCCAGTAATCTGATTCATCGAACTCAACATCTCGAGAAATGATTAATTTCTTCGTCAGGGGATTGTAGAGTCTGTACGCCTTGCTTCTTTTGTCATATCCGGTAAAAATACACTTTTCGCCTTTGTCATCCAGCTTCTTTCTTTTCTGATCGGGAATATGGGCATAAGCAATACACCCTAAAATTCTGAGATGTCCAACTGATGGTTTGCTACCACTACATGCTTCATTCGGAGTTTTGTTTCTGACACTTTTTGTTGGATAACGATTCAATAAATAAACTACACATTGAACGGCTTCCGCCCAGAAAATTCTTGGCAAGTGTTTTGCTTTCACCATACTCCTTGCCATATCAAGAATAGTGCGATTCTTCCTTTCTGCAACGCCATTTTGTTGAGGAGTGTAGGCCGTTGTCAATTGATGATTTATTCTATGTGCTCGGCAGAAGCTTATAAACAAGTTTGAAGTATACTCGCCTCCTCTATCTGATCTGAGTGTCTTCAAATAATGTCCACTTTGTTTTTCCGCCAGTGCTTTGAACTCCTTGAATTTATCAAGAGTCTCTGATTTTTCTTTGATGATATACACCCAACTTTTCCTGCTAAAATCATCAATAAATGTTAGGTAATACCTATTACCTCCAAGTGATGGGATATCAAATGGACCAGCTATATCTGTGTGAATTATCTCCAATGGCCTCCTGGCTCTCCATGATTTTCCAACAGGAAAACTTTGTCTGTGTTGTTTCCCCTTGACACATGCTTCACACAAATTTTCTGGTTCATTGATTTCTGGCAAGCCGTCCACCATCTTTGTCTTTGACAATAATTTCAAGCCAGAAAATCCCAAATGACCATATCGCAAGTGCCACAACCACGAGTCATTTTTAATGACCGACTTTAAGCACTTCTGCATCTTCGTCTGCATATCAAGGGTGAACAAGCGATTCTTTGACATCTCCACATCTGCAATTAATTCTCGAACCTGATTTTTGATGATGAGAAAATTATCTTGCATCTGAATATTATACCCTTTCTCCACAAGTTGGCCAAGACTGATGATATTATTTTTCAAAGCAGGTAAATAATAAACATTATTTATATATTTTTTCTCACTATTCTTTGACACAATCGTAATTATACCTTTCCCTTTGACCGGAATCTTTGACGAGTCACCAAAAGTAACTTCTCCAATGATGGTCTCGTCTATCTTCGTAAATAAATCTTTATGGCCAGTCATATGATTGCTGGCTCCCGAGTCAAGATACCAAACATTCTTCTTGTTTTCCTCATCTCCTTTATAAGTGAGGAACATAGCAGTGCCAACGTCTTTATCTTCTCTTGCTGCAACAAAATGACTTCTTTCTTCCACCTTTGGGGCTCTACACTCATAACTGAATTGACCAAATTTATTACAATTATAACATTGAAATTGAGACTTGTCACCTCGTTGAAATCCACCTCGTCCTCGGCCTCTAAAATTTTGACCACGACCAGATGATTGAAAACCTTCAGAATTCTGGCCTCTGTTGAAAGACTGCCTTCCACGTCCTCGTCCACCTCAGTAGCCACCTCTAAAGCCGCATCTGCCACGTACAGAACCGCTACTGCCAGAACTGTCGCCAATGGATACTTTACTTTGCAACGCCTTCTCTAGATGGATTGCATCATCATACTGATTCATCCGCTGCTCGTGAGCTTGAAGCGAACCAACCAGGTCGTCAATCGAAATTTTTGACAAATCTTTTGACTCCTCGATAGAAGTAACAACATAATCAAATTTTCTTGTCAACGAACGGAGCAACTTTTCCATGACCCGGACATCATCAAGACTTTCACCATTTCTTTTCATCTCATTTGTCACCGTTTTGAAACGCGTAACAAATTCACCAATATTTTTTGAGGATTTCATTTTTAAATTTTCAAACTCACCACGCAACACCTGGAGCCGCACCTTTTTGACTTTCTCGACACCCTGGAATGATTTCTGTAGAATCTCCCACGCCTTCTTGGATGTTTTTGCCTCCGAGATTTTTTCAAAGGTTGATTCGTCAACACCTTGAATAATTAAAAATAAAGCCTTCTTGTCTCTTTTCCGTGTCTCCTTTAAAATTGATTTCTGGTCATTTGATAAGCCTGCTTCAGCAGCTGCATCTGGTTCAATATACCCGCTTTCAACCAGATCTCAAATATCTTGAGACCCGAGTAACACCTTCATTTGTATGCTCCAGTTTCCATAATTTGTTGCCGTCAACTTCGGAATTTGCGGTTGTATCATGCTCGCCATTTTTCAGAAACGTAACCTGTCTCGGATACCACTTGTTGGAAACGTAATGGGCTTTATATAATTATTTTCGATTTCAACTCAAAATATAATATATAAATATATTAATACGTAATAGCAACCAGGTGTTTTATTTATAATATTACAAACAAAGAAATTACATACATCTTTTCTTTGTCACAGGCTAAGGCTACGACCTTTTATTTTTTTAACTGAGCTATAACTCCTTTTTCCTTCTCTCTACTTTTTTCCTTACTCCTGTGTATTTCATATATGATCCTGGGTTATGTCTATTTATACTATAAGAATTGCTTATCTCATCTCTTACGTATTTATCCTCTGAAACATGCAGCCTACCTTATTTCCAGGATTCAAACTTGATTTTATAACCTAATAGCTATTGCTGACTTCTTCATTTCACATACATGCATTAAAAGTTTCTGGAAGTTGCCTATGCTGAGCCGTAATCTATTTACAACCTTCTAGATATTCATGCTTGCAGTATTTGTTGACTGGAGAGTTTGAATTCTAACAGATACAATACAAAATTGCAGAATGCGTATTTCATACTTACTTCCCAGCGCTTATCCCTCATGCCTATCCCTCTTGCCGCGTGGAAGAAACACAATGATCAAATGACAAAGTTCTCTAGGGATATGGTAACATGAGGTTTAGGTGGTGCACAGTCCAGTCCAACTAGTGGACTCCAACTATAATAAAAATACGCATTCTACTTACGCTTATTAGTTCATATACCCATATGATTATGTCTCCTGAGCCGGAACATGTCGCTTAAATGCGGTTTACCTTGATTCACGTGGTTTGCAGGCTATTGCGTGAGCCCGTGGGGTTTACTCAGTGCGCACACGAAGGATAGCGGTTGTGGGTTTCCTACGATAAAAAAATACCCTAATCTGAAATGCGTATTGTAGGTTACTCCATCTTAAAATGTGTAACACCCCCAAATCCAAGGTCGTGAATTCGGGTTGTTACGATCACTTATTAATTAAATAATTCTCTTTTCACAATATTACTCGACCTTTTATTCAGACTCACACACACACAGGTTATATGCTTGGAAACAGTATCAAATAAATCATCTCCACTTATCTACCTGACGGGGCTGGCGCACAAAAAGCCTACAGAACTCACGAGCGTTCCTTACCCGCCTACGGACAACAGTCCTGGTCTGATCCATGCTGGTAGTCTGTTGTGATATGATATATAAAAGCAAGGGTGAGCATTATAGCTCAGCAAGGTATATATCCCCATAATTAAGTATGTAAGGATAAATAAAACCAATAATTATACTTTGTATCTCCAAAGTGTTCTGAAAGTTTATATGCTTGTCAAATTTATAATATTCTCAAAATCAACTACAATAGTATATCCACTGGATACTTGTATTCATCTCTTTCTCAAAATCATTTTATACTCGTACTCATTTTATATCAAAATCTCAAGATGTTACTCGAACCAAGATTCTCAAATGGGTGTGATATATATTCATTAACATCCCAATTTAAAACTCAGCCTTATTGGCAGATTTCTCAAATGGATTTGATATATAATCATCAACATCCTTATTTAAACTCAGCCTTATCGGCAGATTTCTCAAATGGATTTGATATATAATCATCAACATCCTTATTTAAACTCAGCCTTATCGGCAGATTTCTCAAATGGATTTGATATATAATCATCAACATCCTTATTTAAACTCAGCCTTATCGGCAGATTTCTTAAATGGATTTGATATATATTCATCAATATCCTTGTTTAAAACTTAGCCTTATCGGCTCTCTGTTGTATATTTCACAACAGTTTTTCCAAAATGGAAGAAAGGGACTATACTGGAATAAACCACGTATCGGTGATCAGCCACTCTGCGCTTGCATAATGCGCCACTCCGCGCCTGGTCACTGCCCGATACCACTCTGTGCCGGGCAGGCCACATTCCAGTCCCAAAATAATTATATCTTTTGCTCAAAATCCTTTTTCGAAGGAATAGGTCGTTAAAAGTTGACCTTTAAATAAGATGATTTATTCATCACTTTTAACTCAATTGATCTTTGGGAGTTGTCGGAGTTTTGAATTTAAAATCATTTTCAAATCCCTGTCTGTAGTAGGGTGACACATATATTACTCACTTGTTCTTTATTGATCGAGGAAGCAAAACTCTTATGCTTCTAGACTAAGTTCCCTAAGGTTTTGATACGTTTCAAATGGTTAATCTCTTTCAAGAGTTTTGAATAATTTAGAAAGTACCTTTGGGAATTATGTTTATTTTTAAATAAGTTTTTAGAAGTCCGAAGATATTAAATATCTAAGGTCTCATAATTATATAAGAGGGATTTAATGAATTGATAAAATCTTAAGTGCAAAGTATTTCTAATTAAGGTTCAATGAATTAATAAAAACCTTAAATATAAAATATTTTGTGAATAAGGTCCAACGAATGGAGACACCTTAATCAAATAATCAAAACATGATTTGGTATCCTATAATTGCTCTTTAAATAGTTAAATCTTTATTAAATAACGTGAAATGATTTATAAACTATTCAGTATATTTTTAAATACTTTATGGATATTTAATAATCCCTTAAGTATCGCTTTATAAAATAATCAATCAAGTAAGGGTGTCCCTTAAATGAATAAACCAATATTTCTCGAAGTTTAAGTCAAAATCTCAATCGTTCGCTTGATATATATATTACGCGAACGTACTTTGTTTATCGAAATATAAATCTTTCACGTCAGGCTCTCTCCGGAATTAAATCGTTATTAAAATATCTCCGACTCCCATTATCATATATTATATTTGAAATACGTTTCAATTTCTCATACTTGTGTAAAACGAAATTTGTTTTCGTAAACAATCGCATAATTCGTATGCATTGATATCATAGACAAACATATATATTTGAACTGTAAATCATGGCATCAATATCACAACAATATATATATATAGCATGGATAGTATGAGATAGGGTTTCGAAAACTTGCCTCGAGTAATCGAAGTGGTATGGTCTCCGGTGTTTGGTTGGCGATCTATAAACAAGAACCAACGGTCTAAGTTAGTACGCGATTAACGTCTCGCTCTTATTAAGCAACTTTTACAACTACTCAAGTATAACGAATCTCCGATCGTCACATTCTCAACACTTATATTCTCACTTTATAACATGGTCGAGTTTGGAAATCGATCGTTCGCTTTAGAAAGTCCATTTCGAGTTTTAAGCTTGAACGTGAGAAAATGCGCGTCAAAACTAGGTTTTTATGCGTTTCTCGCTTGCGCTCACTTTACCAAAACATTTTTATAAAATCGTAAAATAAATATTTTCTCAAAATTCTTTTTGGAAAGTCTTCTCTACTGTCATATCCATTTTTCATAAGTTTTCCAGAATCTCGAAATTATTTTAAGTCCTTCAAAATCACCATGCAAGTGGACTTAAGTGCAGTTGGCTAATCGCATAAAGATTTTACACTAAAATGACCATAACTCCTAAAAGGTAAATCTCCTCATGATGATCTACATATGTATAGAAACTATAAAACAATCTCTCTCTATTCATGGCCAGTGGTTTTCAAATTTTAACCATTTGCATGGCCGAATGTCCTGCAGAAAACAGATCAAGTGCAAGAATGCCCAAACTCAATTTCTACTACTTGATCTTAACACAATCACTACCTATAACCATCATAAACACAAGTACTTCTCAAGATCCACCCACATGGACCTTATATGCTCTATATAGGTCCACATACATGGATTACAACTCAACATCTCAAGCCTTTAGCAAGAACATAATCAATACAAACACAAAAAAACACAATCCTTTGGATCTTAATACTACAACAAACATAACTCTTAAATCCAACCATAAAACCTTAAAGGGTTGAAAGTTATACCTTCTTAGACACTAGGAAGGTTAGTGCTAGGATGATTGAGGCTTGGTTTGCTTAGAAAACAATTAGAAGGGCTAGATCCTTAAGAAACAAAACCAAGAAATAAGTTAAAATTTCGGAGTTACCTTTCAGCACCTCATTCAAACATTTTTATAAAATTAGAAAATATTAATTTGAGGTTGAAATTTGGTATGAAGCTTAACCATGATATAGAGAAGCTATGGTAAAAATTTCATGATATTTGAATGAGTATATTTTGAGTTATGAATTTTTCTTTCTCCCTTGCTCAGAAAATTCGAACTGCTGGAATGAAAAATGGGAGAGCTTTAAGTGAGGGAAAAGGGGTTGTTTTCTTTTGTGGCTAAAGTGTGGGAGTGTATATTAAATATATGGGATGTATGCAGCAGATTTGATAATAATTTGGCAAAGTTATAGGTTGGTTTGATTGTGTGGTGAAGTGAGAAAAGGGAGAACTATGGTTTGTGTACTTGTTTGTCTCCCATCACTATTCAACACTATTCCACTAACTATTCTAGTTAGCTTCTAATCATCTAGTTACACTCCTAACTATTAGTTAGGACTTGGTTATGCATGGCCAACTTGCATGGGATTTAATTTCTCATTCGTTTATTTATCGTAAACGCAATCGTCGTTCCATTCCGATAGTTTCCACGTATAACGACTTGTTTCGTAGCGATTTTTTTTATCCCTTATAATCCTATAACCAATTCCATTCCTTCTCTTGATCATAGAAACACCTTGATATATTATTTATTTCACGTAGTATTCCCGGTTCTACGCCATTCTTTACGGATACGAAAACACGTAGTATAATTGTGAATCTTCGAATTCCGTCGGCTTTTACATTCACTTATTTTCCTCGATAAACAAGAATATGATCTCGGATTCTCAAAATTCCACTATTCATTTTATGATGATCCCCATACGTATTACTTAATTAGCTCAAGTTACTATTCACAGAAGTTTTAAAATATTACAAAAATCAGGGTTCTTACAGTCTCCCCCCATTAAAAGGATTCCGTCCCGGAATCAACTCACAAATAGATGGGGGTACCTTTCTCGCAGGTGGCTCTCTAATTCCCAAGTCGACTCCTCGACCTTGGGATGTCTCAATAAGACTCTGAATAGCTTGACACTCTTGTCCCTGAGTACTTGCTCTTTTCAACCAATGATTTCAACTGGTTGCTCAATGTAGGACAGATCTAGTACTTACTCATGTTTCACTATATTCTTGGTATCCGCATTATACTTTCTCAACATTGGCACATGAAAAACTCTATGAACCTGTTGAAGGTTTGGAGGTAAAGCCAATTCGTATGCCACGATTCTATTTATCACAAAATCTCAAAGGACCCATATATCGGGAACTCAACTTCCATTTCTTTCTAAATCTCATCAGTCCTTCCCATGGTGACACTTTCAAAAATACCTGGTCACCCACTTCATACTCTCTGTCTTTTCATGCTAAGTCGGCATATTTACGCTATCGGTCTTGGGCTGCCGCTAAGCATCCTCTGATCAACTCAACTATGTCCCTTGTTCTTTACACCAAGTCGGGACCTAGTAACTTTCTTTCACCAACTTCATCCCAGTACAAGGGTGAATGACACCTCCGACCATACAGCGCCTCATGTGGGGGCATTTCTATACTCGCGTGATAACTATGATTATAGGCAAACTCTATCAAAGATATGTGTTCATCTCAATAACCTTAAAAATCAATTACAAAATTTCTCAACATGTACTTCAATGTCTGAATGATTCACTCACTTTATCCATCAGTTTGGGGATGGTATGCAGTACTCACATTCAGTTTGTTTCATAAGCATTCCTGAAAGCTCCTCAAAAAAATCTGGAGTTGAATCGGGGATCTCTGTCAGATACGATAGCTACAGAGACTCCATGTCTTATCACAATTTCCTTGATGTATAGCTCTGCTAATCTATCCACCATGTAGGTTTTCTTGATTAGAAGAAAGTATGCTGACTTGGTCAGTCGATATATAATTACTCATATTGCATCACGGTTAGCCTTAGCTCGGGAAATCCTACCACAGAATCCATGGCTATTTGTTCCCACTTTCACATCAAAATTCCTAAAGGTTGTAGGAGTCCCCTCGGTCGCTGATGTTCCACCTTCACTCTTTAACAGGTCAAACACTTACTGACCCAATTGGCCACGTTTCTTTTCATGTTGGGTCATCAATAATATTCCTTTGGATCTCGGTACATCTTGGTACCTCCAGGATGAATTGAATATCTAGAATTATGTCCTTCGCGTAAAATTTCATCTTTTAATTCTCAAACATTTGGAATCCAAATCCGGTTCGCATACCTCATAATTCCCTTCTCATCTTTCTCACATTTGACTTCTTCTCAGTCAAAGATTCTCGCTCTTCATTCGTCTTCTCTTCCTGATAATGTCCCATCTTTTCTAACAATTCCAGTTCTAATTTGATCTCAATTAGTCCATCAGTCCCATTACCAGTGACTTCACCTCTATCTCCATCTCCTCGAGTTCTCTCACTAGTTCCTCCGGCGTTGTCAACATCTTGAGTCTCTCTTTACTACTAAGGGCATCTGCAACCACATTGGCCTTCCCTGGATGATATAAAATCTCACCGACATAGTCTTTCATTAACTCTAACCATCTCCTTTGTCTCCTGTTGAGTTCTTTCTGAGTAAATATATACTTAAGGCTCTTATGGTCAGTGTAGATCTCACAATTTTCTCTGTACGGATATTGTCTCCAATTTTTCAAAGCAAAACTATTGCTGCTAATTCTAATTCATGAGTAGGGTATCTTACTTCATATTCCTTCAGCTGCCATGAGGCATAAGCAACCACTTTCCCATGCTGCATGAGCATGCATCCTAATCCTTTATGTGACGCATCACTATAGATCACAAATCACCCTTTCCATCGGGCAATGCCAGCACGAGGGCTATTACCAAACTTCTTTTCAATTCCTGAAAAATTTTCTCACATTTTTCATTCCACGCAACCTTTTCCGTTTTGCAAGTAGGCCTAATCAAAGGTCCTGATATCTTAGAGAAATCCGGTACGAACCTCTCATAAAACCGGTTAATTCCCAAAAAGTTCCTACTTCCGTAGGTGTGGTTATTCTTTTTCATTGGAATACTGCCTCAACATTGGTAGGGTCAACTAACACACCTTTACTGCTCATCAATTTTCCTAAGATCTGAACTTCATTTTGCCAGAATTCGCACCTTGAGAATTTGGCAAACAACTTTTCTCTTCTCAATGCTTCTACCACTATCCTCAGATATTCCGCATGTTCTTCTTCCGTTTTAGAATAGACTAAAATATTATCAATAAAAAAATAATGACGCACACGTCCAAATACTTTTTAAACACTCGATTCACAAAGTCCATGAAAGCTACTGGGGCATTCTTTAGCCCAAACGACGTCACCAAGAACTCATAATGTCCATACCTCGTGCGAAATACGGTATTTGTCCCCTGTTTTAATCTTCAGTTGGTGATATCCCATTCTTAGATCGATTTTCAAAAAGTGTACCACTCCTTCAAGTTGGTCAAATGAATCGTCAATTCTAGAGAGATGGTATCTGTTCTTAATAGTCAGCTTATTCAGTTCCCTATACTCTGTGCACAATCGCATACTACCATCCTTCTTTTTGACAAACAATATTGGTGTGCCTCATGGTGACACATTAGGTCTCATCATTCCTTTATTCAACAGTTCTTGCAACTGTGAAGTCAATTCTTTCATTTCAACCGGGGCTAGCCTATATGGGGCTTTTTGAAACTGATGACGTTCCTGATGCTAATTTGATAGCGAACTCTATCTCTCGGTCAGGTGATAATCCTGAAAGGTCTTTGGAAAACACATCCTCAAACTCGTTAACAACTGGTATGTCACGTACATCGGGGCTTCTCTCTTGGTACCCGCCACGTATGCTAAATACGCTTTTCTATCTTTCCTTAATAATTGCTTTGCTTGAGCAATATTAAAAAATTTGTGGGTCTGACGCTGACCCTTAATCACAATTTTCTTGCCGTTAGGCATTCAGATTTTAACTTTCTTTCCTTTATAATCAATCTGAGCACCATTGCTCGACAACCAATCCATTTTTAAGACCACACCAAATTCTCTCAGCCTGAAAGGAATTAAGTCCAACTTAAAGTCCTTCCCTCATAGTTCCCACTTGCAGATTAGATGAATCTCATTAATTGGAATAACCTCTCGATTCACTATTTCTATTCGCAATAATTCTCGCGTTGGAATCACATTAAGTTTTAACTTGGCCAAAAATCTCGCGATATAAAATACTTAGTTGCTTCAGAATTAAACCGAATATTTGCAGTAACCAAATTGAGTAAAAGGTTACCTGCTATCACGCCCTAGCTGGGTTGGGGCAGTTGCTAGAATAATGTCCTAGTTGGTTGCAATTAAAGCACCTCAGTAGCTCTTTTCCCAATTACATACCCCGGGATGTTTCTCCCCACATGACTTATGATCCGGTAGGGGTGACCGAAACTTGTTATGAAATGTAGTCTTATATTGACCACCTCCCTGGGAGATACTCTTGCTTACCGGTTCGCTAAAGCTATTTCCACCAGCTACGGTAGTGGCGAACCTGGTACCCACTGCGGGTTGGGACACCACTCCCCTCTCAGTCCTAATCGAAAACTTCTGTTTATCGCTCTGCCGCCTTGGCTTCTGAACTCCTCTTCATCCTCTCTTCCTCTTTTTGACTTTGCTCACTCTCTGCCTCTACAATCGAGGTCTTTTTGCACATAGTCTGTTATCTCAAGTAATGACACTCGGTCCTGAATCCATTGTTTCAGCCCTTGCTGAAATTTCCTCGCCTTTTTCTCTTTCGTGTTCACAAACTCCGGCACGAATCTCGACAGTTCAATAAATTTGGTTTTGTACACAGCCACTGACATCTTATCTTACTTAATCTCTAGAAACTTCAACTCCATCTGAGCCTTCATAAACCTGGGAAATACTTTTCCCCATGTGATAATCACATCAGTCTCCAGGGTTCCTTTAGGTTCCCACTAATAATTTGCATCTCCTTTTAACATATAACTGGTGAACACAGTCTTTTGCGTCTATTCTATGGGCACTATCTCAAAGCTCTTTTCCATTTCTTTTAGCCAAGCTCTGGCCTTAATAGGTTAGCAGTCCCTTGAAATTTCTGGGGGTTTTAACCACTTAAAGACCTTAAAGACATTAGTAACTGGAACATGATCCACCTGGGTTGAGGGTGACAATTTAAATTCTCTCGAAGAAGATTCATAATTTGGTCCATGGGGTTTCCGCTCTGGCCTTCCCCCTCGTTAATATCCATAGTTTCTTCTTCATTGTAATCCTCTAAGCCGAATTCATTATATTCGACTTCCTCGTGTTCTTGGTTATTTTGGTTTACCAATTCAACAAGGTTTGCTCTAGTTTCCAAATATGTCGGGGTGGCATCTTGATGCTAATATAAAAGATCACCAATATAACATTATTCACGTCTCTACTCATTATGTTAAAGTCGCGCTTAATAACTCGCTTTGTCACAAATACATTCTTCATTCCTCTTTAGTTACTCGCAACGTTGTGCCCACGCACCTGATTTGATGCGTTAACAAAAGACGACATCATGTCGAGAATATACACGTAGCTCCTAGTGACATCCCACTCTTGGAATTCTGCGTCAGACTTATTGGTCTTCTCCTCCAGTAGTTCGGAGCTTGCAGCGTTGATTGCAGGAGCATGAAACTTTTCAAAAATTATTCTGTTGATTCTCGCTTTCCGTGCCGAACCATAATGGCTTAACGGACGAAATGATTTTGTATTATTGCATAGCATTCTCATCTTGGGACACGCTAAAATCTTCCTTATAGGACATAGATTCCTCAATGGTATAGCGAATACCCTTCTTGGTAGAATCGATGTTCGTCATGTATTGAACCCTTATTATCGGAACAATACTTTCAACCAATTCAGGTAACGTAATAACCTTAATAGTAAAAGAATTAAGCATCTTGATTCTTGCCTAATATATATGTCTCCTCAAGGACACTCTATAAAGAGCTATGAGTGGCAAGACTCGGGTTTTCCAATCAACCCATGGTATTGGGGTATCGTCTTCATCCCGCTTTCTTCGGAGACTTAGCTCTACTTCTATATCAACATTATAAAAAAAATCATATACAATTTTCTCCTTTCCTCATTCTGTCGATCTTAAACGATTCCATCAATTTCCGTATAACACTTCACATAAACACTTCAACATAACTCCTGGTAGTCCATCAACAAACTCTATCGGCTCAACCAATGGACTCTCTTTCGCATATAACTCTTAGCAATCTTTTCTCTGAGAGCTACAACTCATTCTCTTCCCTTAATGTTGGCTTTTCAATCAACTGTTAATAACTCAACCAATGCCTCAACTCTAAAGGCTAAGGTCCCCTTGGGTACTATTGTCGTGACTACTCCATAGTAATCCGACTACGAACTCGATGAGAGTTCTTGTTAACTTTTAGATCCTCAGTCTACCTATTTTACTCTTACTGTTTCCAAGACTTATAACCTTTGGCTCTGATACCATTTCTGTAACACCCCCAAATCCAAGGTCGTGAATTCGGGTTGTTACGATCACTTATTAATTAAATAATTCTCTTTTCACAATATTACTCGACCTTTTATTCAGGCTCACACACACACAGGTTATATGCTTGGAAACAGTATCAAATAAATCATCTCCACTTATCTACCTGACGGGGCTGGCGCACAAAAAGCCTACAGAACTCACGAGCGTTCCTTACCCGCCTACGGACAACAGTCCTGGTCTGATCCATGCTGGTAGTCTGTTGTGATATGATATATAAAAGCAAGGGTGAGCATTATAGCTCAGCAAGGTATATATCCCCATAATTAAGTATGTAAGGATAAATAAAACCAATAATTATACTTTGTATCTCCAAAGTGTTCTGAAAGTTTATATGCTTGTCAAATTTATAATATTCTCAAAATCAACTACAATAGTATATCCACTGGATACTTGTATTCATCTCTTTCTCAAAATCATTTTATACTCGTACTCATTTTATATCAAAATCTCAAGATGTTACTCGAACCAAGATTCTCAAATGGGTGTGATATATATTCATTAACATCCCAATTTAAAACTCAGCCTTATTGGCAGATTTCTCAAATGGATTTGATATATAATCATCAACATCCTTATTTAAACTCAGCCTTATCGGCAGATTTCTCAAATGGATTTGATATATAATCATCAACATCCTTATTTAAACTCAGCCTTATCGGCAGATTTCTCAAATGGATTTGATATATAATCATCAACATCCTTATTTAAACTCAGCCTTATCGGCAGATTTCTTAAATGGATTTGATATATATTCATCAATATCCTTGTTTAAAACTTAGCCTTATCGGCTCTCTGTTGTATATTTCACAACAGTTTTTCCAAAATGGAAGAAAGGGACTATACTGGAATAAACCACGTATCGGTGATCAGCCGAATACGAAATTTTCTCTACTAGTAGAAGGAATACAAACCTAGCCGCCTTTGGGCTCATCAAGACACTACACGGTGGTTGCCCATTGTCGTGCAAGTCCGAAAGTCAATGGTCATATAGACCATATAACCGTATAATGCGCCACTCTGCGCTTGCATAATGCGCCACTCCGCGCCTGGTCACTGCCCGATACCACTCTGTGCCGGGCAGGCCACATTCCAGTCCCAAAACAATTATATCTTTTGCTCAAAATCCTTTTTCGAAGGAATAGGTCGTTAAAAGTTGACCTTTAAATAAGATGATTTATTCATCACTTTTAACTCAATTGATCTTTGGGAGTTGTAGGAGTTTTGAATTTAAAATCATTTTCAAATCCCTGTCTGTAGTAGGGTGACACATATATTACTCACTTGTTCTTTATTGAACGAGGAAGCAAAACTCTTATGCTTCTAGACTAAGTTCCCTAAGATTTTGATACGTTTCAAATGATTAATCTCTTTCAAGAGTTTTGAATAATTTAGAAAGTACCTTTGGGAATTATGTCTATTTTTAAATATGTTTTTAGAAGTCCGAAGATATTAAATATCTAAGGTCTCATAATTATATAAGAGGGATTTAATGAATTGATAAAATCTTAAGTATAAAGTATTTCTAATTAAGGTTCAATGAATTAATAAAAACCTTAAATACAAAATATTTTGTGAATAAGGTCCAACGAATGGATACACCTTAATCAAATAATCAAAACATGATTTGGTATCCTATAATTGCTCTTTGAATAGTTAAATCTTTATTAAATAACGTGAAATGATTTATAAACTATTCAGTATATTTTTAAATACTTTATGGATATTTAATAATCCCTTAAGTATCGCTTTATAAAATAATCAATCAAGTAAGGGTGTCCCTTAAATGAATAAACCAATATTTCTCGAAGTTTAAGTCAAAATCTCAATCGTTCGCTTGATATATATATTACGCGAACGTACTTTGTTTATCGAAATAGAAATCTTTCGAGTCCGGTTCTCTCCGGAATTAAATCGTTATTAAAATATCTCCGACTCCCATTATCATATATTATATTTGAAATACGTTTCAATTTCTCATACTTGTGTAAAACGAAATTTGTTTTCGTAAACAATCGCATAATTCGTATGCATTGATATCATAGACAAACATATATATTTGAACTGTAAATCATGGCATCAATATCACAACAGTATATATATATAGCATGGATAGTATGAGATAGGGTTTTGAAAACTTGCCTCGAGTAATCGAAGTGGTATGGTCTCCGGTGTTTGGTTGGCGATCTATAAACAAGAACCAACGGTCTAAGTTAGTACGCGATTAACGTCTCGCTCTTATTAAGCAACTTTTACAACTACTCAAGTATAACGAATCTCCGATCGTCACATTCTCAACACTTATATTCTCACTTTATAACATGGTCGAGTTTGGAAATCGATCGTTCGCTTTAGAAAGTCCATTTCGAGTTTTAAGCTCGAACGTGAGAAAATGCGCGTCAAAACTAGGTTTTTATGTGTTTCTCGCTTGCGCTCACTTTACCAAAACATTTTTATAAAATCGTAAAATTAATATTTTCTCAAAATTCTTTTTGGAAAGTCTTCTCTACTGTCATATCCATTTTTCATAAGTTTTTCAGAATCTCGAAATTATTTTAAGTCCTTCAAAATCACCATGCAAGTGGACTTAAGTGCAGTTGGCTAATCGCAGAAATATTTTACACTAAAACGACCATCACTCCTAAAACGTAAATCTCCTCATGATGATCTACATATGTATAGAAACTATAAAACAATCTCTCTCTATTCATGGCCAGTGGTTTTCAAATTTTAACCATTTTCATGGCCGAATGTCCTGCAGAAAACAGATCAAGTGCAAGAATGCCCAAACTCAATTTCTACTACTTGATCTTAACACAATCACTACCTATAACCATCATAAACACAAGTACTTCTCAAGATCCACCCACATGGACCTTATATGCTCTATCTAGGTCCACATACATGGATTACAACTCAACATCTCAAGCCTTTAGCAAGAACATAATCAATACAAACTCAAAAAAACACAATCCTTTGGATCTTAATACTACAACAAACATAACTCTTAAATCCAACCATAAAACCTTAAAGGGTTGAAATTTATACCTTCTTGGACACTAAGAAGGTTAGTTCTAGGATGATTGAGGCTTGGTTTGCTTAGAAAACACTTAGAAGGGCTAGATCCTTAAGAAACAAAACCAAGAAATAAGTTAAAATTTCGGAGTTACATTTCAGCACCTCATTCAAACAT